>NW_008339923.1:4009568-4051968 GCF_000622305.1 Nannospalax galili
GAGGGAAAGAAGGAAGGAGGGAAGGAAGGAAGGAAGGAAGGAAGGAAGGAAGGAAGGAAGGAAGGAAGGAAGGAAGGAAGGAAGGAAGAGGATTTGGGAGTATGTCCATAGGTTATGTACAAATAACCTGACATTTTATATGAGGGACTTAAGCATCTATGGATTTTCATATTCAAAAGATCTTATAAGGGGCTGGAGAGATGGCTTACCAGTTAAGAGCACTGGGTACTCTTGCAGAAGACCAGGGTTCAGTTCCCAGCATCCACATGGTAGCTAACAACTGTCTGCAACTCTGATCTGGTGCCCTCTTCTGACCTCCACAGGCATTGCATGACATGGGTGCACTTACATAAAATGAAGGCAATACGCTCATACACATAAAATAGAAATAATAAATAAAATGTTTTTTAAGGTCCTGTAAGAAATCCCCTGTACATAATAAAGGATAAGTATAGAAGATAATATAGTTTTCATAAATAATGTTGATATTGTGTTTTTAAAATATATAATCTTAAGCTGGTGTGGTGACTGACACACACCTCTGATTGTAGTACTCAGGAGGCATAGAAAGATAGACCTCTGTGAGTTCCAGGCCAGCATAGTCTACATAGTGAGTTCCAGACCATCTGAGACAGGAAGTCTCTGTCTCAAAAATACCAAATAAAATAAAATAAAATAAAATAAGCAATCTTAAATATGTATGAAATGACAAGGTTTCTCTGCTGATTATAAATCAGTACCCTTCTGAATGGCTGTTACAAAGATGGACATCTGACCCTTAAGTATTTGAATTCATCAGCTGATTTGTGAAGGGAAGATTTGGTCACAGTACACTAGGGCAGAAGCAAGAAAGTAGGAGACGGAGAGACCCTGATGTGCCTGTTGGAGCTTTCACATTGTGTAAGAAGTCCTCTATCCTTAGGTTACAAAGACAGCAAGTCTCCTGCATTATCTCTGATGTGAACATCTTTTTATATTTGACATCTAACTCATGCAATATTCTTTTGTGTGTGATATTAAGGGAGGGATTCAACCTCCTTTTCCCAACTTAGAGAGTCAGAATCCCAAAACACCATCCACTAAATGCCTCAAACCCTTTCCAGTAGATCTGACCATCTACATCTGCCATATAAAATGATCTCAAATACGTATATGGATCTGTCCTAAAGCTTTCCATTTGGAACAATTTTTTATTCTTGCACGAGCATTACATTTTATTGCAATAGTCCACCCTTCTATTCAGGTGTCCCTTTAGTGGAACCAATTGCCCACACTCAACCATGGTCTAAAAATACTAATGGTTGTCTTGATTCTTTCAAGAGCCAGACCACATTCACATAACACTCTACTGTATTGTTATATTGTTCAGTTTTATTACTAGAGTTGTAAATATCTTACTATTCCTAACTATACACACACACACACACACACACACACACACATATATATATATATATATATAGCATATTACATGTAGGTTCAGTGTTAGTGCTTTTTCAGGCATTCACTGAGGGCTTTGGCAAATGCCCTCGATATATAGGCAAAAGGCTATTGCATCACCATGTGTTTATAGTAGTGTAGTAAAAAATCTGATACACAGTTCTTTCTGTTTTCTTTTTCCAAATTGACTTAGTTATTTCTGAATATTCTTGCATATTAAATTAAAGTTAAGCTGGTTGAATTAAAAATATACCAGGAATTTTATTACAGTTATATTTAATTTATAGATTAACATGGGAAGAATTCATATCTTGATATATCATTCCCACAAGAAAGCATACAATACCTCCTCGTTCAGTCATGAAATCTTCTGTGGCTTTTTAAAATTTAATAATCATTACTATACGTATTTTTAAGTGTTAAAAGTTATAAGTATTTTCATGTATTTCTGAACTTTTAAGATCTTTATAGTGGATACTTATATAACTACACATATTCTACAATTAACATTTAACTCTTCTTTTAGGACATAATTACCCATTTATCCATCTCTATCCATTAGTCACCTCATTTTAGGTTTATTTCATAGTAGTTTGTAGGCATTAGCAAACTTCCCCCAAATATGAGCATGAATGGCCTTAAATAGAGTTGTACAATTATCCTACTGGTTATGTCATTTACAGTATAAGGATAAGACTTAACTACAGTATCTAAAGGATAAGACTTAACTACAGTAGCAATGAAATCGCACAGTGTGTGGTCTTCTGTGGAAAGCTTTCATGCAGCACAATGTTGCTGGAGATTCATGCATGTGTTGCAAGCATCAGTGGGAATTACCATTATTATCAAGCAATATTCCATTAGATTTGCCAGTTTCTTTTCTCATTCTTTTATTGGTGGGCAGTTGGGACTTTTGGTTTTTGCAAAGAAGATAACTATAAATATTCTTGTCTAATCTGCTAGTATACACATGATTTCATTTCTTTTGAATAAATACCTAGGAATGAAATGACTGTGAATGGGTATATGTTTAACTTTTACAAAAAAATACACTTTGAGTGTGGGTCCATGCCCTGGAGTCTGGTCAACCTATCAGGCATCACACTAGTAGATTACGGAAAACTGACTCTCCAAGAGGGAGTTGCTAATAGATTCTCATCTCAGGCTGGGCTTCCTGCCCGCCTTCCTATTTGTTCTGGGCCCCTGTCTAGCTTGTGTTTGTACAAGTCTTGTGCATGCTGCTATAAGTGATGTGGATACAACTAACCTGTGGTTTCCAGACAATACAGTGTCCTTGTATTCATCTACTACCTTTGGCTCTTACAATCTTTCTGCCTCCTCTTCCACAGTGATCCCTGAGCTTTGAAAGGAGAGGGTACAATTTTATTTTCCTCATGTTGTCTATTTGTGGGTCTCTATATTGCTGGCCATCTGCTGCAAGAAGAACCTTCTCTGGTAAGAGTTGGGAGATGTACTAATCTATGGATATAACAATAAGTCATTGTATTTTTAATGTTACTTCTACTTAGCAGAATGATAGTTCTAAGTTCTCTTTCATGACCTGTGATTTGCTTAGGCACATGTTCTTGCCTTGATAACAGTGTCAAGTATTGGCCTTCGCATTCCAGCTACTTGACTTTGCTGGAAAAGATTAAATGTAGCAGTGGCAGTGAGAATTGGCTTCTGTGGGTGGGAAAGAACAGCTATAAAGACTTAACAGGCAATGTGAAGGTTTCATATACAAGTAAGCTTCCAAAATTTGCAAGGTAATAAGCTGAGATTAAGCTAACTTTTTATGTCACTTAACACATAACATGTTCATTGGTAGCATATATTTGTGTATATGTATATAATTACACATCAATTTAATGGAGATATGACTTACATGTAGTAAAGTCATACACTGTAAAACCTTTTCCCAGAGCTGTATCAGATGTATCATTTAATGTTTTCATTTAATATTTTATTTTATATTCCCCCCCAAAATTAATGAACATTCCAGTTGTTCTACAACATCTACATACTTGCCTGCGACATTTAAAAGATGCACTTATCATCCTGGTTGTGTGAAGTGTATCCCAAATGGGTTTAAATTTCATTTTCTTGATGACTAATGACATGGACATTTTAAGTGTATTTATTTATGATTTATGTATCTCCTTTTGTACAAAAAGTCTGCTCAAAATCTATTGTCAAAATTATTTATTTGCATGGAATATCTTCAAACATGAGAGAGTTCTAGATGGCCAGGTGATTTCTTTCAGCAGTTCATGATGGCATTTCTTTCTGGTTTCTGTTAAAAAGGAAGATGTTGATCTTACTGTTGTTATTTTGAACATAATTTGTCTTTTTCCTGCAACTGGTTTAAATATTTGTATCTTGGATCTCAGCTTTTCAGCACTTCCACTGAGATATATGTTTGTATTTATTCTGAGGATTTTCTTACATCCTCTTGAATCTGTAGCCTGATGATTTTACGGTTGGAGACTATTTTAGCCACAGTCTCTTTAGGTTCTCTGACCCCATTGAAAACTAAAACTGTTTTTCTATCTAATATTCTGCCACTTTTGCTTGATATAGTACATGACTGCATTTTATATGTGTATTTGTAAAGTGCTGTATCTTCTTTTCTATTGTTTTACTCCTCAGATTCCTCATTGTCCTTTTGAAATGTGTGTACATGCGTGTGCATGTTTGTGTGTTTATACAGGTACACATGTGGAGGCATTTGGAGGCCAGAGAAAAACTTTGGCTATTGTCCTTTATTCTCTGTCTACCTTGTTTTTTGAAGCATTATTTGTTACTCAACTGGAGTTTACCAAGTAGGAGAGGCTACTGTAAATCCCCAGGATCCATCAACCTATACTCCCAGCACTGAGATTGTGTCACCACTCTTGGCTTTGCATGTGTGTGTTGTGGGGAGGGGTTCTAGGTATTGAACTGAAGTCTTCTGGCTTTCCAGTCAAGTACTTACCAATGGAGCCATTTCCCCAGGCTTGTTAGATTTTTGATAGTGCTTTAAATTTTTTTAAATAAATATTTTATTATTTTTATGTGTACAAGTGTATTGCCTGCATATATGCAAGTGCACCCATGTCGTGTAATGCCCATGGAGGTCAGAATAAGGCATTGGATTCCCCTGGAACTGAAGTTACAGATGGTTGTTAGTTGCCATGTGAGTGCTGGGAATTGAACCCAGGTCTTCTACAAGAGCAACCAGTGCTCTTGATCTTTCCAGTCTGGTGATTTATATTCTTGGTGAGTGTTGAGATTTCTTTTGCCTTAAACTTGTCTGCTTCCACTTACTCTGTGCTTTCTCTGGGCCTTCTGCATTTCGAGCATTCTCCTGCAGAGTGAATGCTGGTAGCTTGTTTCTGCCAAGTTCAGCAGCCTGGAAGCTGATTATTTTCCATGTTTGGCCCATTTACTCTTACTGATTTCTATTTTCCAGGTACCTTTACAGAAGAATTGGGGCAGAAAGATTGTAAGAGTCAGGGTTGGACCATGAATGTAGGGAAACAGGCTTGCAGGCCTCTGAAAGGTTGCTCATGTGAACTTGTAGCAATGGTGGCTATGTTGGCGGCTTGAACAAGACTCATCCTGACTCAGTCAGACAAGGGTCCAACGTGGAATGAGGAAAATGAGTAGTGACCTGGGAACTGATGGCAATTGAATATTACTGCATTTTATATGTGTATTTATACGAGTACTGTATCTTCTTCTGTATTATTTTACTCCTCAGATTCCTCATTGTCCTTTTGAAATGTGTATACATGCATGTGCACGTTTGTGTGTTTGTACAGGTACATGTGTGCGAGGGTGCATTTGGGGAGAATAAAACTTCCTTAAGATCTCTAGATAGGCTGACTAGACTCCAGTGGATGAACTTGCACTGAGGACATCTGGGAACAAATGCTTGACCAGTTAGGGCTTAACATATATGACAGAACGCATGAGGTCCAGTGGGGGGTATGAAGAGGAATGGATGAGGGAAGGGGTCTAAATTTGATTAAGAACTATTGTGTGAAATACATGAAAACTCAATAAAATATTTTTAAATGAATCATTTTTACTCTTCTATTTCATGTTTATTTAGATTGATCCTATTTTGCTTTTGTTTTCCTCATTTTTTTCCTTTCAATAGATTGAGTTTTCTGCTGTTGGTTTAAATCTCATCATTATATTTTTGTCTTTGCAAGGTTGGCTCTTAATTTAAAACTTTTGTGTTTATTTACTCCTGTTGGTTTTTTAATTGAGCATTTTTATCTTTGTACTAACAAGTAAGAATTTGAGCAGGCTGTTAGGCCCTTTTGAACCCCTCCAACAAGTGGCATAGAATCTTAGTTATAGGTTTCAGTAGATATTTTGCCTCATACCTTGCTCTCAAACATATTATCACTCCTGTTTGGGTCCTGATGATACAGTGATCTGAGTACTGCTGATGCTGACTTGGAGAAGAAGCTGGCAAAGACTGTCTCAGGACAACTCACAGAAGAAGTGCATATAGAATCCAAATGCTTCCATCACCCCATTCCTTCATCACTGCCTCCAGTCACCTGCTTTCCACATACATCAGCTCAATATAAGAGCTGCTGCCCTTTTTATAGTGCCTGGAATTTGACACAACTAGGGCTTTCAATACAACCAGAGTTTTCTCACTTTTAAAAGGTACCCAGTTTTTATGCTTCCCTCAAGCTTCTGTGATTTTTCTAGGGTTGATTCTGGGAAGAAAGCCAGTGTCAGATGACTTTGTTAGTACAGGCATTGAATAGTCTCTGTTTCTTCATAGACCAGGACATGATTCCCTTGAGGACAGAGTGCTGAACAGAGTAATCATCCAGGCTCTGCAATAGCCATGGTGAGGTACTTGATCAAGCAACTTAGGGGCAGAGGAGAACAGTGGTCCCTGAGCCTTGGGTGGATGAAGTTTAATATAGGAGTCCTGTCCAGGGACCTGCACTCTGCAGACTCTTACTTTGGCCATTGGTGGCCTTTTGTGATTATTGCCTTCTGTTGCATAAGGAAGCTTCCTTGACAGAGATGCATTAGTATTCTCTCTACCCCTTGTCACTGTGTTCTGTGAGCCTTGTTCCATTGTAGATATGTCATTAGGGTTGAACATTTCACAGACGCTTAATCTCTGTGTGTGATCAGTTATGGAATTCTGTAATAGTCTCTGTCTGTTGCAAAAGAAGCTTCTTTGATGGGTGGTGACTGTCATAATTGTCTGCAAATATAAGGATCCATATTTATCACATAGTAAGAAATTATATTTTCTAGGAATGTGACAGGCTTAGGGTTTTCTCTAAGAGCTATGACCTCTCCAGCCATGTGTATTTGACTATGTTTACAGTATCACACATGAGTTCTTTTCCACTGAGTGGGCTTTAAGTCCAATTATGTAAATGTTGATTACCCACAAGGTAAAAGTACCACTATTACCCCAATATAGATTGCTGTGCCAGTCAGTGTTGTGATTATTAGGCCTTAAAGCTGAGGTTGGACCATCAATTGATGCTCTCCCTTAGGTGTTTGTATAATGTCCTCCAAAACTATGAGAGCGAGGCTTCAGGTATATGGCTTCAAAGTTAGTTCCAGCTCCATTGCTCCAAGTCTTGTGCCTGAAGTATGTCCTGCCTTCAATAATAGGATCTTCCCTTCAAGTTCTAGGAGGCAATCAAGGGCTGTGGAAATATCCTGTGTTATTTTAGAAGTCTCTTGAAATACCCTGAACAACAACTCAAAGGGACACTTCTCTTGTCTGGCACTGTTTCTTGTTATATAGCTTTCAGCTATGTACATGGACTCATGTACAGATATCATATGTGTAATTTTTCAGTAGGTCTTTCAACTGATACATATCCCTCTGGTTTTTTATACCAGCTAAGCATTTTTTATCTCTCCTCTCTCTTTTTGTCTAACCCTCCCTCTTCTCTCCCCAGTTAAAGTATCCTCATTTTTCCCATTTCACCCTTGATAATACTTGTCTCCTATGGTCCCCCATTTCTTGACCTTCTTTTTTCCCTTAACCCCATGGTTCCTTTGATAACTCCCCCCTTCCCCTCCCATTTAAGTACCCCATTTACCCACTTCTCCCATGGTAACACCTGTCTCCTACTGTTCTCTCTCAAGCTTTTTTTTCCCTTTACCTCCTTCATTCCCTTCCATTTTCGTGGCTCCTACAGGATATATACTCATATAAGGATTTGGCACTAAGATCCACAGATGAGGGAGAACAGACCTTGTTTGTTTTTCTGAGTCTGTGTCTCTTCACTTAGTATAACAGTTCCATCCATGTACCTGCAAATTTCATGATTTCATCTTTCTTTATCGCTGATTAGAACTCCCATTGTGTAATTGAATTACAGTTTCGTTATCCATTCATCAGTTGAGGCGTTGAGGGACACTTATGTTGCTTCCATTACTTAGCTATTGTGAAAAGAGCAGTAATAAATATGGATGTACAAGTATCTCTGCAGTAGGATAAGTCCTTTGGGTATATGCCAAGGAATGCTACAAACAGATCATATGGTAGGCTCATTTTTAGTTTTTTAAGAGTTCACCATACTGCTTTCCATTGTGGTTGCATGAGTGTGCAATTCCACCAGCAATGAATGAGTGTTCCCCTTTCCCCTCATCCACTCCAGCATTTGGTACCAATTGTTCTATTGATCTTAGTCTGACAGGGGTAAGATGAAATCTTAAAGTGGTTTTAATTTGCATTTCCCTAATTACTAAGGATGCTGAACACTTAAGGTGTTTCTTAGCCATCTTTATTTCTTCTTTGGAGAACTCTCTGTTAAGAGCCATAATCTATCTTTTAATTGGTCATTTGTTTTCTTGATTATTTGATTTTTGAGTTTTGAGCCCCCCCCCCAGCATTGCTCTTTGTGCTCAGGATTGCTTTGGCTATATGTGCTGTTTTGTGATTCCATATGAGTTGTAGGATTTTTTTCTATTTTTGTGAAGAATGTCATGGGGATTGGGATTGGGATTGCATTAAATCTATATATTGCTTTTGGTAGGATCATCATTTTCACAGTATTAATTCTACCAATTCATGTGCATGATAGGTCCTTCCATATCCTGATGTCTTCCTCAATCTGCTTCTTCAAAGATTTAATTTTTTCATTGTAGGAATATTTTTATTTCTTAATTTCTATGAGCTCATGAAGTTACTAGAGTTTCTTTTGGTGTTGATTTTAAGCTTTATTGTACTGTGGTCTGATAGAATGCCTGGAATTATTTCAATTTTTGTATGTATTGAAGCTTGTTTTGTGCCCCAGTATGTGGTCAATTTTAGAGAAATTTTCATGAGCTGCTGAATAGAAAATTTATTCTTTCATGCTTGGGTGGAATATTCTGTAGATGTCTGTTAGGTCCATTCAATGTACGATGTCATGTCTCTCTATTTATTTGTCCAGTTGACCTGTCTATTGGAGATAGTGAAGTCACCTACTATTACTGAATTGGGGTTAATCTGTGTCTTAAAGTCCTGTAATAATGTTTTTATGAAATTGGTTGCACCAGAGTTTGATGCATTTATGTTCATAATTGCAGTATCTTCTTGGTGAATTGTTCTATTGATCAGGATGAAGTGACCCTCTTTATCTCTTCTGATCAGTTTTAGTTTGAAATCTCTTTTATCAAATATTAGAATTGCTACCCCTGCTTAGTTTCATTTGCTTGAAATATTTTTTTCCATCCTTTCCCCTTAAGGTAGTGCTGAGTTTATTACAGACAACAAAAAGATGGATTTTATTTTTTAAATATATTCAACTAGCCTATCTTTTTCTTTGGTTTTATTTTTACAGTTTGTTTTTTTCTGTTTATTGAATAAAAATAAATCAACAAGATTGCTTTCCTGTGTCTTTTGACTGAGGAGTTCAGATAATTGATTTTTAAAGTTCTTATAGAAAAATTTGTATTCATTACTGTCATTTTAATTTGTTTGTATTCTTGGTCTAATTTTGTGTTTATATAATTATACCTTCATTTAGTTTCTTTCTGTTACTTCTTGGGTATAGTCATTCTTTTCTTCAGTCCTTTGTCTTGCTTTGAGTATTCTCTGAAGGGCTTGTTTAGTGGACATGAATTCTTTCAGGCTATTCATGTCATGGAAGATTGTTCTTTCCCCTTCAACTATAATAAACAGTTTTGCTTGGTAAAGTATTCTGGATTGGCATCTGTAGTTGTTTAGAACTGGAAATAGTTTGGTCCAGGCTCTTCTGATTTTCATAGTTTACATTAGAGTCACCTGTAATTCTGATGGTTTTCCTTTATATGTGACTTGTTTTTCTCTTGAAACTTTCAGGATTCTCTCTTCATTCTGCACATTTAGTATTTTTACCATAATGTGCTGTGGGGAGTTTCTTTTCTGGTCTTCTCTTAATTCTATGTGGTTCTTGTACTTGTATGCGTATGTCCTTCCTTAATTTGGAGATTTTTTTTCTATAATCCTGTTGAAAATCTGGTCAATACCATTTACCTGAGATTCTTCTCCTTCCTCTATGCCTATGATGTATAAATTTGGTCTTTTCATGGTGTCCCACATTCCCTGCTTTAAAAAAACTTCATATTCTTTGCTTGAATGGTCAAATTCTTCAACTTTATCATCCAGTTTGATATTCTGTTTTCCAATTCATTCCTTCCATTGGTGAGGCTTTCTCCTTTTGTTTCAAATTGGCTTATTGCCTTTTTTACTTTCTTCTTCATTCAACCTGAGTTTTCGTCATTATTTCTAACTCTTGTGAATTCAGTCAAAATTTTGTCCCTATCTTCTTTTAGTTCTTTGAATTTGTTCGTGAAGGTCATTAAATCCTTTGATCATGTTCATGATTGTTCTTTTAAATTATGTGTCCTGAGTTATCTCTAGCAGGTTCTCATTGTAGAACTCTTCTATAGGATTGGTGGTATTTGGTGGAAACATCATTTTAGTTTTATATTATTATTAATTATTATTATTATTGTGGGTTTTGTTTGTGGATTTCTTTTGTTGTTTGTGATTATGGTATGAAATGAAACTCAACCCTGCCTTTGTTGAGTTGAAGTTTGATTCTGTTTGTGTTGCTGGTGTACCTTGATTACTTTCTTTTTCAAATTTTTTTTACTTGAGCTTTTAAAATTTCATACAATATTTCCTACTCACATCCAGACATCTTCCCCCATCCATGCCTCCCCCCTGCCACCTGCCCCGCACCAACCCCTATGCACTCTGCCATACATGCTGAGTCCTATTCATTCAGGTGTTTGTACCCAAATGTCCTTCAATGTAAATGCATCCACTGGAGTCTAGTAAGCCCAGAAGAGGAGGTGGAAAGATTTTAAGCACCAGGACTGGTTCACAAACATATGAGGTGGAGGCTTCCAAGCCAATAGAGGCTTGCTCATGTGCACCTTGGTTGCTTTCTTATTGGATACGAAAAGTTGGTTGGTCTAGGCTTCAGGTTCTCTCTTTTGATTTTGTACTGGGGGGACCAGACTACTCACATGCTCTCCAGGAGGGCAAAGTGGCCCTGGATAGTTAAGAGCAGTTTGGAAGCCTCAGATGGATAGTGCCAAGGTCCAAAGAGGAGGTGGGAGGTGGAAGTGCTGGTCCTTACTAGACAGCAGGGAAGTCCTGGAGTAGTGGGAGGGACTGCAGATCGCCCCAAAGCAGGCAGATGGGCACAATACAAATTGGAAAAGTTCACCCCAGAGGTAAATTCATGTGATCTTGGGCAGTATGGAAAGGTCTGGGCCCCTACTAGCCAGCAGGGAAGTCTGACTCTGGGGCAGCCAGAGGAACTGCTGATGGTCCCAAAGCAGGGGGCTAGGCATGTGGTGCAATTTGGGAAGCTCACCCTGTGGTGTAGGCTCGAGTCAGGCAGGAGCTGAGTTGCTCTCAGGCAATCTGGCAAGCCGTTTATCGCTTTTATGAATATTGCAACTAATATAAGTAGCTAATTTTAAATTTTAATTTATATTTTTGACTCATTGCAAATTCAGTGTTTTAAGTCTTTGTAGAATCATCAATTTTTATTAGCAAATCATGATTGTATATATTTATAAAGTACAATATGATGTTTTGATGTATGTTTGCAATGTGATGTGATCAAGCTAGTTAGCAGGATTGCTTATTTGTGTATTTTGTCTGTTTTCTCTTGGGGTGTTCACTGTTTTCTAACTGATTTTTATCAGCTCTTTTTATATGAGCATGAACTATTCATTACATATTTATATTGAAAACAATTTCTCCCATTTGTCATTTATCTTTCAATTTTATTTTTGATAAGACTAATTTTAAAGTGTCAAATCTGTCATGTGTTTCCGTTACATTGGTTTCAAATACACTCATTTAAATTATCTTCTAACTCACTTCTCTCTCCCTCATACACACATGCACATTTAATATTTTAAAATATTTTAATTAGTTAATGGGTTGTTCTGACACAATTTCCCATTCAACTGCAGATTCTTATGTTCTAAATACAGTGAGATCAAATTTATACTTTTTAAAAATATTTTTTTTATTGAAAATTTGTGCATTTTCATATAAAACATCTTAATCATCTTATATATGCCCCTTCCCCATCCACACCCCACTATAGCCCCCCTTTCGAATTTCATGCATTTTGTCATATATGTCAAAGCCTATTGAGTCAATTTAATATACCCAGATGTCCCTTAATGCAAGTTCATCCACTCGGGTCTAGTCACCATATCTAGAGTTACTACCTTAAAGAAGATCAACTCTCCTTCACCCAACAGTAATCAGCTGCCAATAAATAGTTCTTTGGCTAAGGTTGGGGCCTGCTGCCCATTTCCTCGGTTCTATGCTGGGTTTTTTCTTGATTGACTTTGCATGGGTCTTGTACATGCTGGCATGATTGCTGTAAGTTCATATGAGTAAGATTGGCTTTGCATGGGTCTTGTACATGCTGGCATGATTGCTGTAAGTTCATATGAGTAGGGTCCCAGGAGCCTGTAAGACTCCTTATGGTGACACACCTCCTACCCTGGCTTTTATAATCTTTCTGTCCTCTCTTCTGCAATGGTCGTAAGCCCTGGGTGGGTGAAGTTTAATATAGGAATCCTTTCTAGGGACCCACACTCTGCAGACTCTTATTATCTACACTTTGGACAGTTATGGCCTTTTGTGTTCATTGCCCTCTGTTACATGAGGAAGCTTCACTGATGGGCGTTGAGAGATACATTAGTAATCTCTCTACCCCTTGTTCCATTGTGTTCTGTGAGCCTTAGTTTAGAGGTTCCCAATTTATAATTTTTTAAAAAATATTTTATTTATTTTTATTTTATGTGTTTGAAAGCTATGCCTGTATGTGTGTAAGTGCACTCATATTGTGCAGTGCCCTCGGAGGACAGAAGGGGACGTCAGATCCCCTGGAACTGGAATTATGGACAGTTGTCAGCCCATGTCAGTGCTGAGATTTGAGTCTGGGTTTTCTGGAAGAACCACCAGTGTTCTTAACTGCTGAGGCATCTCTTCAGTCTCCCCAAACTTATCATTTTTAAACTGAAGCTTGGGAAGAATAATTACCTTGTCCCAAGTGCCTGGGTGGAGGTTTAAACTCAGACAGCCTGACTCGATAGTCTGCACACTGCTGAAACTGAAGAATACTGGTAAAGTCACTAGCTAGCACAATGATCTGACAGTTCACTCTGTTCTGCTCTATCCACCTTTGGAGACAGGACCAAGTGCCTGCTTCTCGCTTCTCTTTTGTGTGTGCTGCCTTTCTTACAGCCACAACAGCTGCATGTCAATTATTTTTAGGTCCAAAAGATATGGACAGTGGATCGAACAAGGCTTCTGAGCAAAGTACCTCAGAATGCAGAATTGTTTCCAGAGCTTGGTCACATGTCCTACATTGGTTTAGGCACCCTCTATCTTTTGAAAAATGTCTCTAATATGAGATTTCATAAAGAAGCAAAGTACGAGGCTGGCCCCATGTGTTTTGAGGCTCTTAGCCAATACACCCCCTTTCATTAACATTTTGATGTACATCCTAACAGCTGTGGGACCTGGTAGTCAAAGAGCCAAAAGCAAAGTCCTCCCTCCCAACAGCCCATTACTGCAGGGGCCATAGTTTGTTCATCGATCTCTAGGTCCCAGAGAGAGTGCCATTCAGATGAGTCGTTCTCCACCAGACAGACTATATCACTAAGAAACCCTGGTGTCTATGAAGCCCCAGAGAGGCCAGAGCAGAGGTTAATGTAATGTGCTGGCTCTTGGAGCTTGATCCTAGGCCAGCGGCTAGTAAAGCGCAAAGCAGTGAGAGGAGAGAGAGAGAGAGAGAGAGAGAGAGAGAGAGAGAGAGAGAGAGAGGAAGAGATACAGAGAGGAGAGAGGAAGAGAGGAGAGAGGGAGAGAGGGGAAAGGGAGGAAGAGAGAGAAGAGAAAGAGGGGAGAGAGAGAAGAGGAAGAGGGAGAGAGGGAGATAGAGGAGAGAGAGAAGGTACAGGGAGAGGGAGACAGACACAGAGAGAAGAGGGGGGAAGAGGGAGAGGGAGACAGAGAGGGAGGGAGAGAGAAGGAAGGAGAGGAGGGGGAGAGAAAGAAGAGAGAGACAGAGAGAGGGAGAGGGAGTCAGAGAGAGAGAGGCTGAAAGAGGGAAACAGAGACAGTGAGGCAGAAAGGGACCAACAGTCAGAGAACTGCAGCCACACACCTGGTTCTCAAGTTCACCTGGCTCTGGTTCCTATACAGGGAGCTCTCCTTTCCTGATACCTTGAGAATTTTGTTAAAGAATCTATAAGTAAGAATCACGGATCCGAGTGATAAGTGGTGAGAGCTGGTGACACAACCTGAGATCCAGAGAAGAAAGCAACTTCGGAATACGACACAGTGGTAGCAAGGTCTTAGGGGCCTTAGTGTTCCGTTCTGTTCAACTCCCAGGTGCTGTGGTGCAGGAAACAGAGCTGTGCTGCATGACAGTGCAGAAACTTACCCTTGTGAAACCACTGACTTTTCGTTTAGAATAGCACTAGGAAAGCAGAGCCCTCTCCCGGGGTAAGAAAAAGGCAGGCAGTGAATTACAGGGCTCAGGGTTTTGCTAGTATAAATTGAGCCTCCATAATGTGACAACCCCAAATGCCCCCAAATCCAAAAAGTTTAGAGCACCAGCATGACTAAGACACCACAAATGGAAAATTCCATCCCTCACCTCCAGTGAAGGGATATAGGTGCACTGAAGGATGGGATATAAAACTACCTTCAGGGTACATGTGTTAATGAATTGTAAGATATGACATCTAAGCAAATACTCAAAGTCTGGAAAATCCCAAGGCTGAAATCCTTCTGGCTCCATGCCTTTCGGACAAAGGATTCTTAACCTGCACTGACATCTCCATGTCTTTGCCAGCCCATCTCCTTTTCAAACATCCATGTCAATTCTAGAGTTCACGTCCTACCCTCCCCATGCTCTTTGGGACTGAAGTGACCTCTTTCTCTTGTCATGATAGGAGGCAATGCACTGGGGAAGTTGGAGAATGGGAAGTGGGCATAGGCAACAGAGAGCACATTCTCCATGAGTCGCAGAGTCAGCATGGCCCCCTCAGTCACACCAGTCTCCTTGAGTCACTAAGCATCCTTGCTGCCTCTCCCTGTGACATCTGATGTCCAGCAATGGTCACACCTGATAGTCATCAGAGACCTCATTTCTAGAATGGAATCTCAATACCTAAACAAGGGAATCATGTCTCCGAAAGGTCACTAAGGAGTAACACAGCCTTTTGCTGTCAGCAACTCACCCCTAAACAAAGATGAAACCCTGTCAAATAAAATGCAGCATCAGCTAAAATGGCAGCTCCCTTGCTTGCTCAAGCTCCACTGAGTCACAGGGACAGTGCCCAGGCAAGACCCAAGATTTCATCTTTATCATATATAGCCCGAAAGACTCTTCAGACTTCTCCACAGAGGGGCCAGTTTGCCTTTCCTTCCCTGCATGGTGAAGGTATGATCTTTCCTTCACTCTCTTTGAGTCATACGTTCTTTATGTCTAGTTGGTGAACGTCACATTTTACTGGGCTCCAGAATCTCCTGGAGGCTTGTTAAAGTGTGAAGCAGAGGTTGCTAAACCCTACCGAGGCACTGCTGATGCTCTAGGTCTGAGGTAGGGCCTGAAAATTTGCTTTTCTAACAATTTCCCAGGTTCACAGTTTGTAGCTGTCTTGGTGGCCACACAGGGAGAGATACTAATCCCATGCCAAGTCCAAAATTTTAGAGCACATGTTGTTTCTGTGTGTGATATATGTATGTGTTCATGTGTGTGGGGATGCACGTGTGTGTTTGTACTTGTGGAGGCTAGAAGTTGACATTGGGTGTCTTCCTCAACTGCTTTCTATCTTATTTTTTGAGATGGTGTCTCTCTCTCCCTGAACCTGAAGCTCCTGATTTGGCTAGGCCTGCTAGCTAGTGAGCCTCAGGGATCTGCCTGTCTCTGCTCCCCAGACCTGGGATTACAGAGGTGCATTGCTGCACTCAAGTTTTTACAGGTGTACCTGGGATCTGAACTCAGGTCCTCATGCTTGGGTCACAAGTGCTTTACCAACCTGAGCACTGAGCTATCTCCCCTACCCATCTCCACATATTTTTGTCAGAAGCTAAAAATCTAGAGGGGGATTCCAGGGCAGAAGGCTTTGTTTGTATATCAAGCAAAAGCTCAGATTACTGACTCACGTGGGAGGTATGTAGAATGAGTTCACCCAGGAAGGGCACTATTGGGGGTTGACCACTCCTCCTTTAGTGGTTGAAGGCTCTTGCCCAGCCCTTGCCTAGAGTGGGAGCCCCAGAGTCAGGGAATGCCCCAGGCCAGGACTCTTAGGTGCTGGAGTGTTATGGTACCTGGAGGGCAGCTTTGGAGGGAAATGTCGGAGATTGGCACCCAGACCATTTAGAAGCTCCCCAAATATTCCATTTGGGGAAATAAATGATATTGACAGACATGTTAATAATTCCAGGCAGATAATATTAAATTTCAAAGTACACAGCCCCATTAAAAAATACACTGTATAAAATTCTCAAAGAATCAATAAAAACATTTTTTAAAACCCTGTGCTTAACCACTAAATTTTCTAGAAGAAGGACATCTTCTTTTGGCTCCAGACTCTCCTAAGAGTGCTGTCAAAATCAGCACAGAAATTGGGAAGCCTTCCTACCCCACCTCCATGTGTATCATACAGTGATGATCATCACTAGCAGCAGCAGTGCAGTGCAGCCTCTCACATGCACACCCATGCACATGTGTGCGCGCGCACACACCACACACATACACACACACACACACACACACACACAGAGAGAGAGAGAGAGATTTACTCACTGAGCTGATTGATCAGCTTCCTTTTCTTTTCCCCCAGTCCTAACCTCTGTGAGTAAATGGAACTTTTTATAGCCCTTGCCCCAACCCCAGGGAGCTGGCCTTAGGCTGTCCCTCTTCTCAATCTCTGGTGGTGACAGGAGCCTGGACACCAGGGTAGATGAAAAGCTGAGATGGTGCTGTTAGAATTAAGTTCTACAACTTACAGCTGTATGACCCATGGGCAAGTTCCATGACCCCTTAAACTCAAATGTCTCAACAATAAAGTGGAAAGAATTTTTTTAACCTCTGCATGGAGGAGTTGTAAGGATTAAATGCCTTGGACTTCCTAAATGTTCACTAAGTATTAACCCATGAAATAACACTGCTCTCAAAGCTGTTGAAGGATATAGTCACAAAAGGGCTCTGATAGTGCCCAGCTCACAGTAGGCATGTCATAATCAGTAGGTATCATTAACAAATACTGCCGTTCCAGAGATTGGTGAAACAAATATTTGTCCATGGATCATTCTGTTTTCAACTCAGGATCGTTTGGACCTGCAAAGGTGGCTGTCCTTTCACAGAGCACTCAGCCCCTCTGATTCAGGACCTGTTTCTGCCCCAAGGTCCAGAGCACATGGGTAGCATCCAGCAGATTCATTATTGGTGGACATTGTTGCCAGCACCTTCCTGCCAACAGATAGTAATCCCTTGTTCATAATAAACATGCTTTTGCTTTATGAATACATATTATAGCACATCTTCTGAATTAAATAAACATTTCACTGTCTTTGTAGACCATGAAATTACTCAAATTTTAATCTATTTGTTATATTAAGAGAAGAAATTTCTAATTTAATGGGTTCCACAAAAGTAAGTAATTCATAAACATGTTTTCAAACTCTTTGAAGCCAGAAGAAAGGATGAAATGATGTGACAGGAAAAACTCATCCAAGTCCCAGTGTGGGGATTCAGGATGTGAGGAGTCTCAGCCCTTCCCAGCAGACTATGTCTGCATTTGGACTGCTCTCTAAAGCAAAGCCCTTTCACATGGATGTCAGGCTCCTGCCCCCGAGTGATTTAAGACAAATTCTTCATGCTTTTAGGAAAAACACAAGCGGGACCAAAATATGCACCTGGAAATGAATACCCTTTGTTCCCTTTCTCAGCATTAAATCAGAAGCTATCTGTAGCCACGTGTGAGGTCAAGAAGGAAGTGAAATTTTATTCTTCCTGTGTCTCATCATGGTGTGTAGCATAGTGTGTGTAGCATAGTGTGAAGACAGGGCATAGTCATGTGACAAATCACTGACACCAGAGGCATGAAGTGCCTGCACAGGACTTATGGGATGTGGTGGAGGGATGGCAGTGGGATTTCATCTTCTCTAGCTGCTGGCAGTGTCTACAGACTGTGTTGATGTCCTAAGCACTTGTTGGCACTATACATTCCGAAGGTAATCTAAAGTTTTCGATGAAAGCATAATCCAACAATCCGCAGTTCACCTGTTCTCTAGGTCCATTTTTCTTTCGTTATAATGAAATATCTGTAGCTGGCTGGTTTGCAACAGAAAGATTTCTTTCACGTTTTGAGATGCTGAAGACCATGTGCTGGTATCTGCTTGGCTCTGGTGAGGCTCCGAGGCGGAGAAGAAAGGGAACTGGCTGTGTGCGGAGGGGTTAAGGATCGTCAGACTTGCTCTTGATGGAACTAACCCAGTCCTTGGAGAACTGTGTCAGTCCCTCCTGAAGGAAGCAACCAACGATCCAGTCATCCTGTCATCTCAGCACCACCACACTAAGGACCAGTTTTAAAACATGAACCTTTGGGGTCAAAATACACAAACCATTGTACCCACGTTAACTGACATCAGAATAAATTTTTACTTACTTATGCAGATCAGTATTTAGAATCACCCCAGAAACTTCTGTGAAACTACTTCCTTCTCAATGCTACATTTTCATTTCCCTGGGTAACCTCTATATCATCATCTATCAACAAATATCTTGGACTCTAGAATTATTTAGCATGTGCTCTTTTGAATCTGGATTATATTATTTGACATATGTTTTCCAGATTCACTCATATCATGGCATCTATAAGTAGTTCTTTCTTTTTGACAGCTGAATAGTATTCCTTTGCATGGAAAGAGCATAATTTTTCCATTGGCCAGTGGATGGATATTTGATCTATTTGTGATTTTAAGCAATTATAAATTAAAAGGACATGACTGTTTCTTATAAGTCTTTGAGGGGGTCACACATATTTTTCTTGGGTTGTCTCTAGGTGATATTGATGAATCAGAGGGAAAGTGTATTATTAACTTTATCAGAAAGTAATAGTTAGAAAAAAGTTTTATCATTTTCTACCCTACCAGCAGTTCACAAGATTCTTGCAAATTCAAGTCTATCTTTTAAAAAATCAACTGACAGGCTGTGTCCACCTCTAGTGCCTATAGGAAACGTCTACAGTTATGGATGACCCCATATGTAGTTACTAAGAATTCCTTGTGCTGGGCATGATAGCACATGCCTGCAACTCTCGTACTCAGGAGGCTGATGCAATGGTACAATGAGTTCAAGGCTAGTGTAAGCTACTTTCAGGCAAACAAAAAAGAACCATTATTTATTTTAAATACCATACCATTCTAGAAAGAATTTATTTTCATTTTCCTTTTCACTTCCCAGACATTAGGCTTAAGTCCATATAAAATATTATTTAGACAATTATTTCTCAGTGATGATTTTGTTTCTAAACAGAAAGTGCTGCTCAGACATAAGACTTCAAATCTTGGTCTGTAATACTGTAGTGCCCACCTGTAGCTAAGGGAGACAATTCACTATTGTTCTAAAATGATGGCTGAATTTGTTTTCTCCCCCTGTCTAGAAGCCTTTGACAGGGAACCGATAGTGATTCTAACCACTCCAACAGCTATCAAAGTGCCCGAAAACAAATCCTGAGTCCATCACTCTCGAGTCCAACCTTGGCAGACAATAGAAAAATGAGGAGGAACCCAATAGAAGGATGCTTTTGGAAGCTCTCATCAAGAAATTCCAATGGACTCTGATATGAACATTTGAAATTTGCCCTGTTCTGACTTTTATCTAGTTCCCTATCTAGAACTTGTAATGCTAACTACTCTTGCCTTTTCTTCTCCTTACATCTCCTAGGCACCAGTCAAGGACTTTCTTTTCTCCCTACAGTTAAGAGTTATGCAATTTGGGAGTCTTTCAGATAGACCCACTGAAGGGGTACCCCAATTGCCTCACCCTGAGTCCTTGTTCAGCATGGAAGAAACCGGAGCAGTCTGTGTCCTGATCCCCTATCAGCAATTTGGGTAACCTCTTCAGAACATGGTATGATAAGAATAGGAGGTAGGAACTGGCTAGGCAGTTAGGGTAAAAAGACCTCAGAGAAAAGTAGCCAGTTTCTTGGCTAAAAGTCAAAATGTGTTCGGGCCTCTTAGCAACACACTCTGTTCCAAAGGCCAAAAATGTCAAAAGTATTTGGGAGCTTTTATCTAATCTCTAAAAGATTTTAGGATGATCTCTCCAGAGAGGGTGATGTGAGAGTAGCAAAAACCACATTAAAAAAGAGAGAGTGAGAGAGAGAGAGAGAGAGAGAGAGAGAGAGAGAGAGAGAGAGAGAGAGAGAGAGAGAGAGAGAGAGAGAGAGAGAGAGAGAGAGAGAGGAAGGAGGGAAGGAAGGAAGAAATAAAGAAAGAAAGAAAGAGAGTACATGAAGTTGTCAGAAAAAAAGTGATGGGGAGATACAGGAGGAGTTGGAGAGGGGGACTGTACATGGATTTGATCAAAATACCTTATATGCATGTATGAAATTCTCAATTTTTTTTATTTGAAAAAAAAAAACCCTAAATAGTGGACAAGGTAATTATTCTGCAGTAATGCTCTTCAATGTGGATGAAAAGATCCAGGGTAAGGGGCATGAACCAGTGGGCTTGGAAGGTTGCACAACTTCTGAATGAGTACTTGTACTCCAAGTGGGTGAGTAGCGAGTGCTACACTGTAAGGTGCCTGTCTTCAATAGGCATGACCCAAGCAGACCATGACACTAGTCTAGGCCAGATGCATGATTTGGTTTGGTCAATCTACTGTGTTATGTCATGAAGGAAAATGTGACTTGTCTTCACCAACTACTAGGCACCAGAGCCTTACATAAACCTTTCATTTAATTATCACCCTGGTCCTGTAGGGGAAGAATTTTCATTTTTCAGATGAGGAAGTTAAGGTTCCAAGAGTCTCATTAATCATTTACTCCGTTTTCTGTTACTGTGACAAAATACGTGAGATGACCAACTTAAAGAAATACTTATCTGAGCTCATGATTTAATAGATACCAGTCCATGGTCACTTGTTCCACTTGCTCTGGGCCTATGGTGGCATAGCATGTTATGACAAGAGCGTGTCATAGAACACGTATGTTCACCATACAGTTGTAAGGAGGTAAAGAGAGGGAAAGGAGTCAGCATTCCAAGATTCTCTTCAAAGGCAGACCCATATCAACCTAACTTTTTTCTTTAGGCACCTATTAAAAGTCTCAAGTGTTTCAATGCTGTCACAGTTTAGAAACAAAGTCTTTAGAGTGCACACCTTTGGGGACTGTTTAATACCATGGCTATAGAAATCAACTTGCCCAAGTTATCCAGCAATGTGACAGTTTCAGTTTCACTCAGATCTGTCTGACTTGGAAGCTGGAACTAAGTCTGTTATAAAACACCATCATTCCAAAGTAGCTTCTGTTGTATATTTAAGTAAACTAAGCTATTGGCTCTAAAAAATTAAAAATATTTAAATAGAGACAGCATTTCCCCTACACATACAATGTAAATGTATGCTTTATAAAAATTATTCATAACATTGTCTTAAACCAGGCATTCTGGCGCATATCTTTAATCTCAGCACTCGGGAGGCAGGGGCAGATGAATCTCTCTGAGATCAAGACCAACCTAGGCTACATAGCAAATTCCAGGTCATTCAGGGCTACAGGGAGACCCTGTCTCAAAAAACATGATGCTATAATAATAATAATAATAATAATAATAATAATAATAATAATAATATTGTTTTTATGAACAATTATCATTTATAGAATTCAATCAGAAAGTAAATCAATAATTGTTCACTTAGAGTCTCACTTGAAAACAAAATCTCCAGTTATCATTGACCAGATCCCTTTAACACCCTCTAAAGCAAATTACAAAGAGAAGAAATGGAAAGATTTATTTCTGAACCTCAATCCTACAGTACGTCAGGGTTTTGCCCACATCAAGCCAAGCCCCTTTGTTTTTGAAATCTTCATGAATAATCTCGGATATTCCTGGTTAATGGCTGAGAATTTCTACTGAACATCCCAGCATCTGAAAGAGAGTCCACGACTGTGCTCATGGGAACAAGAAAATGGGATATTTGTTTTGGAAATATTCTCAATCGTAAGGATTGAAGTGAAGAAGATTTCTTTTTCTAATATTTTATTTATTATTTTTATTTTATGCATATGAGTGTATTGCCTGCATGTAGGTAAGTGCACCTGTGTCGTGCAATGCCCGCAGAGGACAGAAGAGGCCATTGGATCCCCTGAAACTGGAGTTATAGACAGTTGTTAGCTGCCATGTGGGTATTGGGATTTGAACCCAGGTCTTCTGCAAGAACAACCAGTGTTCTTAACCACTGAGCAATCTCTCCAGCCCCGGTGAAGAGGATTTCTTACTTACTTGCTGTTATCTAGAGCATGGAGTTAATCAGAATGTCCTGCTACCCACACATTTCTCTCAATCAAGGTTTTGTTCCACTCACGGATTCATTTCTCTCTCTCTCTCTTTCTCTCTCTCCCTCCCTCTCTCTCTCCCTCCCTGTCTGACAGAAGTCAAAGTCAAGAGGCAAGTACTGACCTCTACAGACCTGGGCACAGCAACCCCAGGCTCTGCAAAGGGTGGAAAGAAGCCAACTGCAGTGATTTCATGGTTCATTCAGGTCCACAGAAGGAGGGAGTAAGGAGTCGGGAATGGGTGCGTCTCAAGCACCAAAAACAGGCATGATCCTCCACATCCAGGCTGCAGGCATGTGTGCGTTAGAAGCCCCAGGCCAGGCACAGTGTCCTTGGGGTAATTAAAATGTATGATTCATTGTTCTTGTTGAGGAAAATTCACCTGGGGACCCAGGCATCTTGGGAAATTTCATCGTGTCTTTCAAACTATAAATAATTCAGTAAGATCCTGAAACACTGAGTTACACGATAGCATGAGTTGTCTCTATGGCAAGTCAACAAAATCATAAATATTCCTTGAGTTCCTACTATGCTCATAATTTCTTGGAGTCCCAGTGTGGGAGCTGCCAAGCTGCAGAAGGAATATCTGTAACTATTGAAAACCATTGGAGAATACTGTCAGGACTCCTTGGTTACAGGAAGCCTGTCCAACAGCACAGTAACCCCCACTGGGCCAAACCTACCAGTCACAGAGAGCTGCTTTTGCAGAGGCCTCGCCCATTACATTACAGTGACTTCAAGGCAGGTCAGCCACACAAAGTCAGCTCACAGGAGAAAACAGGGGCAAAATTCACTTTCCAAATGGGACTCAAAGCAAGCGCTGGCTCACATGTGTATAACTAGACTCCTGGGCAATGCTGGCAGGAATGTAAATTTATTGAGACATCATGAAAAATCTGGTAACATTGAGTAGAATTAAGGAGCCAGGATTTAGAAACAAGAAATTTCGCTCTTGCTGACATATCCCAGAGAAATTCATGAAGCATTCTGTAGATGGATGTGTGTTGGCTTTCACATTGGCATAACATAAGAATGAAAAGGACATAATACCTTTGCACCTTAATGGCATCATGGCTTGTGGTAGGTGGTGAGAACCTGCTCTGCAATACTAGGAAATCTTGAGAAGCAGTAAATCAACAGTGTGAAGAAGACAATAATTAAGTGACTTAAGATGCAGAACAAAAATTATAGTGCTACACCGATTATGGAAAATTTAAAAACCACACAAAGTATTTCACAGGGACCCATGCGTATTGAAGGTTAAATGTACACTAGAATTAGGATGAAGGGGAAAGTAAAACAAGGACAATGCCTGGACCAATGCTGCCATCAAACAGTATCATGAATGAGGCTCGCTCAGCAGGGTTCACATGTGAGGGGTGCATTGGAAAGGAACAGGGTAAAAGATGTGGCTGCTCTGTTTAAATGGGGTTGCCTGTATGGGTATGGGGGGGAGATTATTTACTGGAGCATAAGCAACTTATCAGTGAAGAAAGCAACACAGCTTCTGTCAGCCACCATCAACTGTGAATAGTTCCTCAGGAATCAAGGGGGCCTCATGAGCCCTTCTCCCTTCCATGATGAAATGTTACCGGCCTATGCAGAGATCCTATTTAAACTCAGTGGGTCATACAGAGGCATGAAGTGGGAGGGGGGTTTTCTGGGAAGAAGGGTTTCAGTGGGAGAAGGAAGTAGAATAAGATAGTAATAGGGGATTGAAAAAGACTAAAATTCATGTATGAAACTGTCAAAGAATACTAAAAATAATGTGGCCAAGCTTCAGCATGCCCCATCAGCACGCCTATGATTTTTGTGGAGGTGGCCTCCTGAGCAACTGAAGATTCTTTGCTCTTGTCCAAGGAACACTGACAGTTCTCCCTGGATAAGGTAAGGCAGGCTAAATTATGCAGTATTTAAGAAAAAGTACCAGTAAAATCTCAGTGGTTTAAAATAACCCAAGCTGCATGTCCATCACAGGTTGACTGGGACAATATATCTTCCCTGAATGAAATAGTCCAGGGTCTAGACTCCAGAACATTCCCGTAGGGTGTTTCTGGTCTCTGCAGGAGAAGAAAGGTGACTTCATGTCAACTGCATATTAGTTTTTGAATCTTGCATCTAGAAATGATAGCTAACATCTCCACTGACATTCAGTTGACCAAAGAAAGACTCTTTGCCAACACAACCTGCAGAACACTGAGAAAAGTGACAGCTAGAATTACCAGGTGGAATTACTAGGATGCCCACTGCTCTGCTGACAATTGATTTCTTCATTAATGGTTCAAGTTGTATGGTGGCGAGAGAGTTATCTAACCTCTTCATGATTTGATTTTCTTTTCTGTAGAACAAGACGTTATTACTTCTCCCATGAACTTGCTGTAAAAGCAGGCGAGATGGTGGAGTGAGTAGGCCTAACAGGGGCATCTCCCAAGCCCTCAGCAAATTCTGGTCACCTCTGCTGTTCTTATTACTACTGCTCATCCGGTTACCATCTATCTCTTACTAGGCCTACTTTAATTTTCCTTAAGTGTGGTTATGAACATATCATTGCTGAGGTCCAAAGCATGCACTTGTTTCCCACAGTAGATACTTAGCATAGATTCTGGTTCACATGCAACATGTATCAATAGGTTTTCGTCCACACCCCACTGATCCTCACTCCAAGGTCACTGATCTGCATCTGAGGCCATATATCAGGTTTTGACGCAACTTTCAGTCTTGAGCCTCCACAGCTTCTTTGCATTCAAACTATGCAATGTTCTAGTCCTCATTCATCCCTTGCTCATTCATTCATTCATTCATTCATTCATTCCTCCCGCCAGTTGGCATCATTCTAGAGACTGACAATGCAGAAATGAATAGACAGTGCTCAGTTCTCATGGACCATGAAGAAATAGAAAGTCAAATCATGGAGATTGTTTTCATGAGTGGTGTTTGCCACAGAGGACACTTTAAAGCAGCAATGGGCAGTGAGTGCTTGGGCAGAGTTTGTTAAAGCAAGGATAACTTGAATAATGACCCTTATATAAAAGAAATCTCATTTCAAGGGTCTGGAGGGAAGACTGGAATGAGTTAACACAGTGAACAATGGAAGAGCATCAAGAGAAGCAACAGCAAGAGGATTACAGACTCAGCCATGCATAAGAACGCAGGGCAGAGGACAACTCTTATAGGGGTAAGACACTCATAAGAATGCAGGGCCGTGGAGAAGCCCTGGAGGTCAAGCCATTCATAAGCATGCAGGATGGCTGAGGACTCTTACAGGGGCAAGCCATTCATAAAAGCACATAGACACTGAGACACCTTTGAAGATTTTCTGCCTTTGCTATTCTGTCCAGTCCCATGTCTTCAATATCCACATATATTGCTATACAGATAGATCATCCTTCAAAATAAAATTAAAATGTCAGGCTTCCCTGACCTTTGTCCTTTATTTGTTAATAGCAGTTTTTCTATTGCTGAACTCAGAGAATAATTTATTTGGATGCAGTTTCATACACATTGACCTGAATAAACACTTACCAAGAGCTCAATGATTTAAATTCTATAAAACAAAATGGGTGCAAATATATTATTAAAAAGAACATTAGCACTGGGCATTCTTTCAGTGCTAGGCATGCAAAGAACAATGATATCTACATGTAATTCTCTCTTAAGTCATAAACAAAAGCTTCAGGAGGATGGCAAAAGTATTTCCAATAATTAGAACAAACCATTCGGTGTCTGTGGTATAAAAGTACCGAGACAATAGACGTGTTTGGTCTGGATAATTCTTTTTGGAAATGTTTTTTTTTCCAGATCCTTGCCATGCTCTTTATAAATGTTGATCATTTTGTGTGGTTCCAGAGTAGTAATGTGAGTGATAAAATTTCGCTAAGGAAGTTATGGTATGTTTCCAGTCATTTCTAATGACTTCCCTTTTTGGCTATCTGAGTTAGGACACTTTCCCAAAACACAAAGAAAAGAAAACAGAGAACACAGTACAATTAAATCATTCTAGGCAGTTTTAAGGCCCAAGCATAAAGATCGCTTTATTTTTCTTATAGTGCTAGTTAGCTTTCTAATCTTCATTAATGACTGTGGAAAGATTCCATTTTTCTGTCTTCACTGTGCCAGAGGCTTGATTCTTTTGCTCAAGCACACAGTTGTTATTATTTATTAACATTCACTGAACATCAGCCATGCACTTAGATGCTCCTGGGAAACCAGAATTAGCTGTGATCGCTCTCCAGTGAATTCACTGTCTGCACGTGACAGAATTCGAACCAAAGGAGGAAACCTGTTTCCAGAAAGAGAGGATGCTCTCATGCCATAGGCTTCTACTGGCACTGATGCCCCCCCAGGCTGCCTCTACCATTTGTGGGTATCACCATATCTCCAGGTAGATGATCTGACACTCATCCTTTCACAGGCAGGTTTGAGGTAGAGAGCAAAGCCAGGGGTACTTTGTGAACCACTGGGGCATTGTCCCTCGAGGTGTGGAGGGAATGTTATCTGCACTTGCTGAGAAATGTCTCAAATCCATTGCGTCTTGAAGGGTGTACATGGTTGGCATAAAGGGGTGAATGTGAGTCTTCAGAGAAGAAAGGCTAAGCCAGCAGGGGTAGCTCATAGTGGCTGGCAGAATGAGAGGGCATGAGCATGAGCAGGAAGGAGAGACTGTAAGGTCAAGTGGTTAAAGGAAATCATCCATAGTATCAAAAGTCTGAGAAGAGAAAGATCTACTTTTTGTAAAAAATTATTTTTCTTGAATTATGATTTTCATTGAAATTCACAGATTTTATCTATGTAAGCCATTGGATTTTGGCAAATGCATACCCTAAATGAAACTCACATCCTATCAAGGTACGGAATATGTTCCTTATTCCAGACAGTTTCTGATGCTAACTCCACCCCTGACACCTTTCTTCCATTCAGAGATGCAGTCGTTTTAATCCCCATTACTGTATGGTGGGGATGCCTGATTTTGAACTTCACACAAATGGAATCGCATAGGACATGCTCTTTGATGTCTGACTTCTTTCACTCAGACTTTCTGAATGCCATCTATGTTGCTAAATGCATTGTCCCTTTTTATTCTGAGAAGTATCATTTCCTTTTGATGGTCTGAAATTTCTAGTTTGTTTTCTCCCTAGTTTGGGCTTCTAATGGCAGAGTGGGCGTCATAAAAGTCCTTTTTTTGATATATGATCTTCTTTGGAGTGTTACTGAAAAGCAGAATTTCTGATTCTGCTGTTGTTTTGCATAACAAGAAACTGCCCAGGAGTTCTCTAAAGTGGTCGCACCATTTTACATCCCTGTGGACCAAGCCTCTCCAGCTCTTCTAATTGCTCGTGCTAACGCTGATGTTGTCAATCTTTTAAATTATCATTTCCCTGGCCACTGATTATGTGAAATCCTTTTCCTGAATTTATTGGAATATCTCTGTCTACTCAAGTTTTCAAAGAGTCACTTTTATTCACTTTATTTTATTTGCTTTTTACAGTAAGTTGTGAGAATTCTTTATTATACATGAATCTTGTCTCAGATGGAAGAACTGGGAATATTTTCTTGGAATTTGTAGTTTGCCAATGAGTGTTCTTCGTGGTGTTTTCACATTGAGACATTTTCTTTGATAGTAACACTTTCTTAGGTCTGGTCTATGAAATCTTTGTTTTCTCCAATATCCTTATCCATGTTTTCTTTTAAAACCTTATGGATTTCACTTTTTTGTTGAGGGAGGTCTAATTACTTCATGGTATAAGTGTGGCGACCATGAAGCCGTGACTAAGGTTTGTTTTTCTCAGTACTGATTTCCATTTTCCTGGCGTTGCACATGTCAAGATTCCCATTCCCTGTGGCATTTCTTTGGAGCCTGGAAAGATCAGCATTTGGCTTAGAAAAGGCCATTGGGGACATCAAAGAGAAACACTGGAATCATGGGAGGTCTGATGAGATGCCAGAACAGGAGAAGGGAGGGCCTGTAGTAGGACATGGAAGATAGTCAAGATGCAACACAGAGAGCAGGTAGAGTTCACATATCTAAGGAACTCTGTCATGAAGAGAAAGGTGAACATAGAATAGGAACTGGAGCAACCATGTTTAGATCAAAAGATCAGAAAAATATGTATTACGAAGCAACGGGCTATAGAAATAACAATGGTAAATTGGGAATTTAAAGGGCTTTGGCTGGAAAATTAGCTCAGACAATGTCCCCCCTTTAGAGACCTTACCAATCACAGAGATAGTTCTCTGACATTACAATAAACCCAGAGGAGCTAACTGGGAAATACACATTTATTGACAAATACCTATTCAGTATGCAAGGCTTTCTTGGCAAACACAATGTGTAGAATGAGCCATGAGAGTTAAACGGCTCATCTGTCGGAGAGGAGGGCCAGACACCCAAGAGCTGCCCCTTCTGCACTGCTAGGAAGAAATTTCCTTCTGTAAAACCCATGGAATTTTTGAATGACTCGGTTCCTACCACACTTCACACTCATACCCAGGGAGGCAGAGCAGTGGGCTTCCAGAAAATACTGCTTCACCCACCTGATTTTCTATAAGACAGTTGTCCTTAGTCATTGGCAAGTATGTGGAACACAGTGCAGTGATTGTCCTCAGGCTTTCCCTTTAACTCGATGGTACAGCCTCTCGCCATTCCCCTGATCCTATGTGGGACACTCTCAGGGTCAATTTCAATTGTTCCCCACAAAAGCTATTGGCAAGAGAGAGAAAAGAAAAAAAAAAAAAAACAGCATTAACTGATTATAATTATACCCCAGGCCACACTGCAACATGCAGTGGAACAGGCTTCTACTGTGTAACCCATGTGAGACTCTGGGAAGCTATTCCACTCAAGCGCTATGGAAACCTTAGCATCTAGTGTTGCTCTGTGCTCTTCACAGAAGTCCTTGCAAATGTCTTGCGAAATACATTACTATGTCACCTGTCCTACAGATAATAATGTCACTTGTCCAAGTTTACTCCATTGCAAAGTAGCAGAGAGAAAGTGTATAGATCTGTTGAACCCAAAACAACTTATCAATGGCTTTTAAATGTTGGACTAGAGAGATGGTTAAGAGCACTGACTGCTTTGCAGAGAGCCTGGGTCTGGTTCCTAACAACCACATGGCAGCTAACAACCATCTTTAACTCCAGTTCCAGGTGATCTGATGCTCTTTTCTGGCCTCCACAGGCATTGCATGCATCAGTATACCTAACTACAATGTAGGGAAAACACTCATACACATAAAAAATATAAATAATAAATAAATAAATAAATAATAAAACAACTTTAATGTTGGACTGAGAAGGATCATCATTAGAATCAGGTGAGTGGACTATTTGGGATGGAAACAGCAGTTTATGGAGTGAAAAATCCATAGGGTTGGAAGACAAAGGAAAGAGTTTTGAAAAGTCCAGAGTGGCTGAAGGAAGGAGAGCAATCTTTCTTCAGCACAGCTGGATTAGTAGATTGTCCAGCAGAACAGGTGTACCCATCATTTGGGACAAAAGGGGCTGCCTACAAATACCAGGGCCTGGATGCTTTGGGTGACCCCTTGATGGGCTGAGTCACTACATTACAGTATCAAGGGTGGCAACTGGAAGAGAAATACCTAAGACTTGTAGAAAATCTGCTGTGCTCTATCGGGGAAGGCAACCTATCTTAGAAGAAACAATAAAGGCTTACAATTTACATGTCAAAGCACAATTCTGATAGTTATGAGATGTGAGACTTCAAGAGAGTCGCTGACTCTGTGTTTCTTGTTTGTACAATGGCAATGTACACCATCATGGTGACACCATTCCATGGGCCGGGGTCCTAGACTGAACTAAGAGGGAGAAAGCAAGCTGAACACTAGAATTCATCTCTTTTTGTTCCTGGTTACAGATGTAACATGACCTGCTACCTCAAGATCCTGCTGCCATGACTTCTCCATCGCGATGGACTGTACCCTTGAACTGTGAGCTAAAAAGAACTCTTGTTACTTCTGCTTATCACAGCAACAAGAAAACTAATTAGTACAAGTATCCTATACAATTGCTTTGATGAGTAAGCGAGATGATGTAGCATGCATGTCACCATCATCGTATTAGCAATAGTCACTCTGTGTCTTAAGGTCCAGCACTCTTTTGTCATCCTTTAGATCGATCCTTGGGGAAGGCATTAGAACGCAACAGATTATCTCTTTTTATGTTGGCTTCTGCATGCACTCCTAGTCTACCTCTTTTCCATAACACTATGAATGCAAGAATCACATCCTAAATTGTTTCTCATGACAAGGGGAACTATGTAATATACACCTCTGATCTTTGAAATTCCTATTCTGAACTCCTAGAAGGAAGATACTGAGCCTTGAACATTTTTGCACCCTGAGAACTTGGAAGCCAGAAGTCTCTCTATAGGTGTTGGTTAGATGACAGCAGCCTAATATGCTCACCTCCTGGCTCTTCTACCTCATGCCTGGTGTGTACCTATGGCCTGTGAGTTCTGGCAGATGGAGTTTAGGAGCAGTTGCCAACTAGAATGCTGTGCTAGAGTAGGGAAGCCTGGATGTAGTTATGGGCTGTAGAGCCAAACTCTCATTGAAAGCAATTAGGGGTGGGTGCTTTATGCATACACCAAGCCATAGACTGGATAAGCAGATGCCTGACTCTTAACAGGCTGCCCATTTTCAGATGGCAGCCATGCCTAGTGGGCACCTGGAGCTCATGTCCCCATGGCTCAGTGAACTATTCTTTTATTGCAGTCTAGAAATAAAACTTCCCTTTCCTTGGGCGTTAAACGAGCAGCAATTGTGAACAGTGACAGAAAAACAAATCAGCCAGACCTGCCCCATGGAAAATCCTCTCTCTCTTCTTTCCTCATAAAACAAAGTGAGAGTAGTCCTGTCATTCCATATAGATTAGTCCCTGGTCAGTGCCAAGGTGGCTAAACACTTGAGGGAAGAGGTCAGATCCACAAGGTTAAACACTAAAACTTTAGGATTGATAGCTTCTAATCAGAAATGAGGTAGGAAATAAAGAATGCTTTCCATCTTCCAGTAAATGCAATGCTAAAATATTCAGCCATTTGGATATTGCCATGTTATCAATCCAATTAACCTTGCTTCATGCTATCAGCCACAGTCAGGGATGCAGATGTGTTGCCAGGCAATGTGAAACGTCACGCTGCTGAACCTGATCCAGATAGTTGGAAAATACAGCTTTTGAGGTTCAGAGTTTTGAAAAGAAATAAAATTCAACTTTCAAGTTGTTAAGACAGTGATAGCCTATGATTAGGCTGCAAACCAACATGACTTTTATTTTATTAGTATTGTAAATTTGTCAAAATCATCAGCACATGAAGCTCCTTATTCTGATCTGTGGTGATAATAGTAATTGAGTTTTAACAGCCATAGTTGAAATGACACTGTTAATAATGAAATAAAATTGAAATGTTTTTGTATGGAGGTTATCTTTGGAATAATGTCCACTAATTTTTTTTATTCCTGCTGATTCATAAACACACAAATGTGTCTCTTAGCAGTTCTGCTTTCTTAAAATTACATTTTCTGTCCAAAGAAAGAAGTGTGAAGTACGAGTTCAAGCTATGACTACTTCTGCCTTTAATGTTTTTAAACATTTCCTGAAGTTCATTTCATAGTTTTGTTGAAAAGACAGGAGAATAATTGACAACATATTCTATTACCCAAGTGGTCTTTAGTGTCACTTCAGCATCATTTGTCTATCTATCATCTATCTATCATCTATCTATCTATCATCTATCTCTATCTATCTATCTATCTATCTATCTATCTATCTATCTATCTATCTATCTATCTATCTATCTATCTATCTATCTATCTATCTATCTATCTATCTATCTATCTATCTATCTATCTATCTATCTATCTATCTATCTATCTATCTATCTATCTATCTATCTATCTATCTATCTATCTATCATCTATCTATCTATCTATCTATCTATCTATCTATTTATCTATCTTCATATAGATATAACAGGAACATTTTGCATATCTCCCTGCATTGATAACTCTTCCAGAGGTAAGACTCTGGCTGAAATTATTATTAACATATCCATTTGCAACATTCCATGTTTAAGGCTCACTGAAATCTGGGTACAAAGGGACAGGATCTAGAAGAAGTTTAATCTGATAGTTTTGTTTCAACTGATATAATTTAAAACATCAGCTCATTAACAATCTTCAATCACAAACAAGGTATAAACTTTCAAAAATATTTCCTGAACTTTATGGAGTTTAAATGTGAAGGAAAAAGGAAATAGTTCCCATTTAAGTGTTTTCCAAAATCACTGGAAAGTAAAAAGCCTATTAAATTTAGTTTATTTATTGCAGGTCTAGGAAGGAAATAACAGAATCCAACAACCATTTCTCTATAAAATATTTTCCAGTAACTTTTAAACCTATTACTACTTACAGAAAATGAGATATTTTCTTGACATGGTTACAGTTTAAGTATAGGTGAGAGTCAAAATGATTTGAGACCCTGAAATAAATCACGATAGCTCTGGCTTAATAGCAGAAAGAATTTATTGAGTTAGGTGGTAACTGGTGCCAGTGAGACCAACTTTGATGGTTGGAAGTGCTGGGCACATGGGCAGCAGGGAAATGGACCCTGGGGAAGGAAACAGACATTTCTCAGTGAACAGCTGGTGATAAAGACGCAAGGGAGGAAACCAGCAACCAGCAATCAATGCTCTCGTCTGCTTGTAACACTATCAACACCTTAAATTGCGCAGGAGCAGCTACTGGCTCCCTGCACTTTTCCCACTCAGATGTTCCATTTTCCCGTAAGCTCAGAGACCTGTCAGTCCAGCAATCTTCACTGTGGATGCCTGGCTTATTGCAGGTGTCCCTAAAATGCCCCAGAGTAAATAGGGTTGGAATGTTTTGTTGGGCATTATGGAGAGTACAGGTGAAGAAAAGGCTCCTGACCCTCAGACATGTAGAACCGAGTTAGAGAAAGCATATACAAGTAAAGATATTTAGTAATCTGAGGCAAAGTGCAAGAAACTCTTGAGTGATAAAGATACAGATTACAACACACACCAAGAAGAATGCACAGAAGAGAAAGTGGAAGGAAACTGATAGAGGCAAAGCTGGAGAGATGGCCCAGCAGTTAAGAACACTGAGTGCTCTTGCAGAAGACCTGGGTTTGAATCCCAACATCCACATGGCAGCTAACAACTGTCCCTGACAGTCTTTTATCCTCTGCGGGCATTGCATGACATGGGTGCACTTACCTACATGCAGACAATACATGCATACACATAAAATAAAAATAATAAATAAAATATTTTTTATTTATTGAAAAAAACACAGTGCATGTAGAAATGGCGATGTCCACTGATCCCAAGAGCAAAGGAAAACAAAGCAAACAGAAACAATGGAATTGCATCAAAGGAAAAAAAACCCCTGTACATCAAAGAATATAATCATCAGAGTGAAGAGACAGCCAACAGAATCGACTAATTATCTGTCAAATCTTCCTGACAAAGGATTATTATCCAGAATGCATAAAGATCTCAAAAACCTTAACAAAAAAACATACAGTACATTTTTAAATGGACAAAAACCAAATAGATACTTCTTTAAAAAGAAATAAAAATATACGCAGTAATTACATGAAAGAATTGCTCAGTATCATTAACTATCCGGGAAATGGGAACCAAAACTACAGTGAGGCATCATCTCAGCCCAGTTGGAATGCCTCTTATAAAGATGATGATAAAGCTAGCATTGCAGCTTACCTGGAAAATGAGCTGTTAGTACACACAAAGCCCTGGGTTCCATCCATCCTCAGCATCACACACACACACACACACACACACACACACACACACACACACACACAAATGCTTCTTATAAAATAGAAATAATAACAAACGCTGGTGAAGAGATAAAGAAAAAGAATTCTCACACACTGTGGGAATATAAGTTAGTATAACCATTGTGAAAAACAGTATGGAGGTTCCTCAAAAAACTAAAATTATAGCTATCATGTGGTCCAGCTATCCCTCTTCTGCGAATACAGCCAAAGAAAATGAACTCAGTATACCAAAGAAATACCTGTACCCGTGTGTTTATTGCAGCACTATTCACAATAGCCGAGCTATGGAATCAATCAAGGTACCTAGGGACAGAAGACTGGAGAAAGAAAATATGCTGTATGAATACAGTGGCATATTATTCAACCATGAAAAATGAAATCCTGTCATTTGCAGCAAAATGGATAGAATTAGAGGTCATTATGTTAAATAAAACAAACCAGGAACAGAAAAACAAGTTCCACATCTTTTCTCTCACATAGAGTGCTAAAAAATTCCACCTGAATGTACGATAGTGATTATTAGGGATTGGGAAGGATGTGGGGGAAGGAAATGGCTGGATAAACTGAGGCTGGGTTTGGCCAGTGCACACAGCATGTATGTGTCAAAAACTCTCAGTGAATCCATTGAAATGCGTAATTGGTGCATGTTAATCAATTTTATAATAATAAGAAATAAATTACAACATCCAAATATGCAAGTTAGATGTTTAGAATAATAAACTACGGGTTCCCTAGGACAAGAACTAGGTCTTATTACTCCTTGTATCCACGGTCAGCCCTAATCTCATGCCTAACACAGGCAGAAGTCTATATAAGCACACTGAGCTGATGTAGGGGAGACTGAGTGTGGAAGGTCTGTTTATGGTTTATGTAAGGAGGAATGGACCCAATGGGCAGACATGGCTGAAGGGAAAATTCTGATCCCGGAAAGACCACAATAGACAGCAACAAAACGATGCTGCAGAGGAAAAGTGATAGAAAATACTTTAGACTCAAAAAGGCAGAGACAGTGTGCAGGGTTCGTCTACCACCAGCACAACCCCCATTGCTCCTCAAAGCAGTGCTGAGGTCCCTCCTCCCAGTTTTTCTGACTTTCAGCCTAAATTCAGTGCTTCTTCATACCCTAGTATCCTTTTGTCCTGTATCCATCCCACAACATCTACAAGGCTTTTCCACCTCCCTTTCTACTCTGGGTTAGACAGATCATTTGTGGAGAGGGACTGAGGTGTGGGTGCTTCCGGGATGAACAAGTGTCAACCCCACTGCCATGTTTTAAAAAGAAAGAATGCAATTTGAGTCACCAGCTGTGAATTTGTTGGAAATGGGTCATCAATTGTGTGGCTGGGGTGGGTGGCTGTGAATGCAAGTCTGGCTGGACTTGGGGTGAGGTGAGCCTAGCTCAGGGCTGAGAGGCAAGGGTGGAGATGATGCACAGCACAGAGCTTGCTTGAGAGGGACACATCAGAAGAATATTCAGAACTCCAAGGCTGAGAGCAAAGAATGCACTGGTTACAACTGCCAGATGGCCAGTCTGCCTACAGCAGTGAGGGGAGGGCAAGGTAAAGGGCAGAAGCTCTAGAAGGTCAAGACTGGGGATCTCCTAGGGGCTGTTACAGAAGGGACTGACCAGAGGTGGGGTGAGGCAGGCAGAATGAATGGGATCATAGCAGATATGGGGGACAGAAAAGCCAAGAAAGGCCAGTGCCAACTGTGGGGTTCAGGAAGCTGGAGGGAAGTGGAGATCATGTCTGGAGAAAGCATGAGGATCTGAGTGGAGTCATAGATACATCGCCTGGTACCTAGTCCACAGGGGTATGGGCATTCAGACAGAGATTTGGGGATGGGAACAGCACCTACAGAGTGAGTCAAAGCAGCCAGAGCCCTACTCTCCAGTCATCTCCTGGAAGCAGCTTTAACTGTTGCCCCTCTCAGATATCTCCTCTCTTTGAAAGGCTAACTCTTCTCAGTGTTCAGGGAATGAAATGCTTATAATGGCCTCTGAGGTTTAACAGGGGTCGATAAACAGCCATAGTTTCCAGACACTTCTTTTTCTTAAAGAAACATGCATAGACATAGAGCAAATGGATCATGGGCTCTCTTTGAGTGTCTGCTGGAAACTGGAGCAGAGCAAACCCAGTGGGCTAGTTTTATTCTTGGAGGGATGAATGACCATCCCCTGTGGTGTAATGGTTTATTTGTGTATCCCTTTTTACTGCAGTTTGCTAAATCAATCTACGATTAGCACAGCTCAGCCTGCTCAGAAGTGTTCCTTGTAACTTACATTTCCAGAGACAGGGAGGTAAGTGGGCTGAAACTAGCCGGGGGTAGGGGTGGAGTTGGAGGTAGGAGGGATTTCTCTTAAAATCCAAGGTGTGGCTCAATGTGGTGGCTCCCATGTATAATTCCAGCACTGAGGAAGCAGAGGCAGGAGGATCACTGCATGTTTAAGGCCACCTGGTTTACAGAATGAGTTCTAGGTCAACCATGACTACCTAATGAGACCCTGTCTCAACCTCTACCCTCCCTGACAAAAAAATCCAAGGTGTGAAGGTTTCAGTGGGTTCAGGCTCTGGTAGGGGCAGGCATCTTCTCTACATCTCCATTTGTCCATCTGGGAAATGGGACACTGATTCCTCCATGCTTATGTCACAAGCTATAATAATGCAAATGTCTAAAGGAGGGTTTTCCATCTGGTCTTTAGAAGGACACAGAGCTGCGAGGATGAATGTGAAAAAGATATTTAGGATAGCTGGAAAGAAAAGCATCTTGTAAAACAGTTAGCACATATCTAAATGCATGTGCACATATGTACATTATATGTATGTATATGCACACACACGCATACTACTGTCAGTCATCTGTAAGTTGGTTTACAAGTTATGAGTCATTGAAATCAACTAATTGTGGGCTGAATTATTTAAAATATTTTATTTATTATTTTTATGTGTATGAGTGTATTGCTTGGATGTCTATAAGTGCACCATGTCATGCAGTTCCTGTGGAAGTCAGAAGAGGGCATCAGATTCCCCTGGAATTGGAGTCAAGGACCCTTGTTAGCTATCACATGGGTGCTGGGAATCGGTCCTCTGCAAGAGCAGCCAGTGCTCTTAACCGCTGAGCCATCTCTCCAGCCCTGGACCGAAATTTTTGGAAACTAAATTGCACTGAATACAGGTTGTTTTCTTGTCCCCATCCCCTGAACAATACAGTCTAACAGCTATTTACATAGCATCTGCATTTTATTAGGGATTGTAATCTAGATTATTTAAAGTACAGTGTACACAGAAGTAGGTGTGCAAGTTACATGCAATACAAGGGTATTTTTATGGGACTTGAGCATCTGCAGATTTGGGTATTTGCAGGGGTCCTAGAACAAAAGACCATGAACAGCATGGGGTGACTATCCATGTGTGCACACAGCTATGAAGTCTTGAGAAGATCTGCATGAAATGATATTGTGGTTATTTCTCATATATGTGATTATAGGGAACACTTTTATTTCTTTTTTTTTACCGTCCACATTTTTACAAGTGCATATACATACATATAATTATTTTATATAATTATTTTGGTCTTTTTTAGACAGGGTCTCCCTGTAGTCCCAGCTGTCCTGGAACTCACTATGTAGACCAGGCTGGCCTTGAACTCACAGAGATCTGCTTGTCTCTGCCTCCCAGGTGCTGGGATTAAAGGTGTGTGCCACCATGCCTGGCCAAGCGTATATTTTTAATAAGCAGAATAAAAATAGATATAAAGATAAATAAGGAAATAAAGATGTGTTTCTTTCTATGGCAGCCAAATTTGCCACATCAATCCAGGAAGGAGTTAGGAGCTAAGGTGGTCGCATGTATACAGTAAGGGTCCCTTTGGACTGTGTTCTGGAGGGCACTGGAGGACTCATTAAATGCCTTCAGAAATTCATTTTTATGTGGTGTCCGGGTCTATCATGAGTTGAGGTATAATTATGATGAGTATGATGAAGTTAGCACAGCTCTGTTTGCCCATTATTGCTGACCGAAATGAATTCTGGTCTGCGATAACTAGGCTGTAACTTTTAAGATGCTTAGGAGGACAATAAAAATGTACATTAGTATACATTCTCTGCATCTGGAGGGTGTGCTGTGAAGGAATGGCAGGAAAGTCATTCAGAAATCCACTCGAGTTTAGTAGATGGAAATATTTTAATCTAACTTACTATTAACCTTGATGTGTGATGTTCTAACTTCTGGGCCTTTCTTATATGTTTCTGTTCAATTTGCCTCATAAATGAAGGTTGCAGCTAACAATTTTCATGTCATCCTTCGAGTCCAGAAAGTTTGATGTTGAGAGTTGTATGGTATCCTTTTTATAGAAGGGAGGTAAGAATCTCAAGAACGTTTAGAAAGAATTAGTAGAAGCTGGTCATCTCCACAAAATCTCTCAGGGAAGAGTTCTCCCATTATATCCAAGCAAACTGTGTATTACTCAAAGAAAGTAATGTTTAAAAAAACCTAATATGGCACAACTATTAATCTTTGGTTCTGCTAGCTCAGAGCAACCAACAGATCTGACACCTTGGTCCAGGTTGAGAGTGCTTCTCAATGAAGCGGTGATTTGTAGCATGTCAGATTGGAATGAAAGAGGTGATATCAACAGATTCACAAAGACATGAAACCGTAAAGACTTTTCACACTGTCAGTTGTTTGCCAGTCAGAACTAGAACCTACCCTTGACCTCTCAGCCAGGGTTCTTTTCACAATGCTAAGCTGCCTGTATACCAGGGATTCAACATTTAGCTGTCCCAAGGAACCCCTGCATTTTAACAAGGGCCTCTTTTAAAATATTTTATTTATTTATTTTATGTGTATGATGTTTTACCTGCGTGCATGTAAGTGTACCACATGTTTGCAGGGCCCATGGAGGTTAGAGGATATAGGATCCCCTGGAACTGGAGTTACTGATGGTTGTCAGCTACCGTGAGGGTGCTGGGAACCAAACCTGGATCATTTGCAAGAGCAGCCAGTATGCTTAACTGCTTAGACATCTCTCCAGCCCCCTAATAAGACCCTTCTGAGACCTAATGACTTAACCTAGTAAACACATTAAGGAGTGATGCTCATAATGGGAATTTCAGACATTCTTAACGAAGTTGCACAAGGAGATGTTTGGCGGTGTCAAAACTCTGCCCTGTTCCACATCGCTATTCCAAGTCATTGTTTTGATTGTGTCCCTTCCTTCCTTGGAAAACTGTTACTTGCTTTCCAACAGTGTTGGACTTGGTGAGGCACCATAAACGTTGGCTTGTGGAATCCTAGAATGCTCACTAACACTTGGTTCTCTCTGGTCAACCAATAAGAAGCCCCAGCACTGGTCATGTTGTCTTTATCTCGTTTCAGGTTTGCGTTCTCCGTCACTACAAGCACTCCTCTGAAGCAATGATGTGGGGTAGATGGCTCCAACAACCCCACAAGAGTCAAATTGGAGCCTCTCATCTCAACTCCAGCTCAGTAACTTCATATTTAATTTTCTGAAATCAGCTGTGGAGTGAACATTTAAATTACACAGCTTGGGAAACTCTAAAAGGAATCATTTTCCCCAGTGAGCCTGCTCACCAGCATACTATTGGTTCTAAAGAATTATTTCTATTATAGCAAGATGGCTTGTTTTATTTTTTGGTAAACTATCACCAATCAGTTTTTGATGCATGGTAAACGCATGACAGAACTTGGCGAAAAAAAGACTGAACAAATAAATGACTCTCTTCCAAATGCATTGTGTTCCATGCTGGTTCCTGGTAGTCAGGAGGGCATTGAAACTATGTTAGTTGTAGATTTTCTGTCTCCTTTTAGTGCTATCTCATATTCATGTAAGTTCCCAAAACATCAGCTCAGAGTGTGGGAGTTTATCTACAGATCTCTTTCTAGTGACAATTTCCCCTTTCCGGGTAAGAGAAAAATCATTCCTTCTACTACAATTAGAAAGTATGATTTCATTGTTATGAAAGGCGATTTTGGCTCTTACGGTACAATAGGAAGAAAAACTCATTTTTCTACAGGTTATTTTTATTTTTAGGAGCAAATCCTGGCTATAAAAGCTAAAGTATCTAGTGTTATCTTATTAATATTCTGCCTCTTTGATTACTGGATCCAGAAATTATGAAGGGTTGCTTTTAAAATTGATGTTCAAATTTAATGTGATTGTGCTTTGCATCTGGTTCCAGTAAAGTCTCTTGTTGGTTTGCCTGTCAGAAGCCAAGAAAAGAAGCAATTTTTGCCTTGGAAAATCCTGTGAATATTTATATAGTAACTCTAAGCTGCAGGGAATTTAAGAAGCTTAGAAAAAATTTGCAAAGTTTCTAAAGCAGAGATTCACTGTAATACTATGAACAGGAATACATTCATGTCAAACTTGAACTTATGTGAGTGCTTACTATTATTCCATTGGAGTGGGGCTCACGCAACCGTTTGACTATTACTGGAGTAATTTCATGCAGTATTTCTACTTACTCAAAGTATGCTACTCAAGATTTTCTGCACTAGTTTGGTATGTCTGCTGAACTAAAAGTTCAGGGTTTGAGTCTCTGTCTTTTATAAATGCCTATCAAACTTATATGTGTATACATGTATACATTTATACATATGCATATATAGTCCAGATATAATCCGTTGTGTAAGCTGACCTCAAAATTCTGTCATTGATTGAATTTGAACCTAGAATATTAAGTAAAGAAAGGTGGAAATAAAATTTACCTGCTACATTATTCCATGTATACAAAGATTAAAGAGAGGCAAACCTATATCATCATTATCCTATGGGGGACAGTAGCTGTGATGCTCTCTGGGTTCTGGTGATACTGCTTCTTGAACTGTTCTGGGGATATGGATGTCCTCACTTTGCAAACATATATCAAACTGTGCCTTAGGACTGGGACATATTTCTATATATACCTTCTATTTCAATTCATTTAAAAATGGATGGTTCCCTGATTCTGAGATTCCAAGTTGCTTCAAAGAGTGAATGCAAGTAGAGAAGAGTGGCCTCTGAGAATGTGTGGCATTAATGAGGTCAGTGTCTAAAAAGGGAATGCAAATGTCTGAGACACAGCTCACTGACAGTGCACACATTTTACACTGAATTAACAACAAGGTCAGAGAAAAATAAAAGGGCAGCCTAGCAAGCCCAGAGTCCTGCGATCGAGTCCTAGCACTGTAAGGAATGGGATCTGCACCTGGAGAAGATGGAGTCTTTCCATACAAATCCTACCATTTGATTCTGTAAAAGAAAATGCATCACATCATGTGGTTGAACTATTTGTTTCAAGAGGTAATTTTGCTTTCTCCCATTGTGAATAAAACCCAAACCCAAACATTAAAGTGTAACTGAAAAATAAGAAAGACTTTTAGGGGCCACACACACAGCTCTGTGACCATTTGGAGAATTCCATTCTGTTGTCTTGTCTCCCCACCCTGAAATCTGCTAGGGAAAGCTGAGCTAATTGGAAATGGCCAGCTAGAACTTAGTCAATAAATGGCTTGGCTCAGCAGTTAATGCAATGCCAGATCAATAGCAACTCTGAAAATTATTTCTGCATTTCCTTCTATGGCAAGTAAGTTATCCATGAAGGACAGAATGTCAGCCCTCAGTCAAGGGAGCATGGAGCTTTTCATTATTCTGACGTTAGATGCTGAGAGGGGGCAGTTGTAAAGAGTTCCAAGCTCCTTATTGATGAGATGTGGGATTTTCATTTTGAAATGGAATGAGCACTAAGAAGCTTTTTCAAGGAAGGCCCAGTCATCTCTATCCAAAGAGCTTTCTTTTCCTGGAGAGACCCATTAGGAATGAGCACTACCATGCTGTCTATCAGAAGGACGCTGCGACTTCACCTTGTTTAGGAGGCAATAGTTATGCTATGGTCTTACATAATGAGGGAAAAATTAGAAGAGCATCGAAAGATCGGAGCAAACATTTTTAAAGAAAGCTGTTAAATTTTTTCTTTGTGATATTCTTATCATTTTTATATAGTGCTATTTTATTTCCAATTTAGGGAAATCGGAAATTTATATAT
>NW_008339923.1:4052013-4106760 GCF_000622305.1 Nannospalax galili
ATGCTATTTAATTTAATTTATTTTCACATCCAGGTGAAAATAAAACTTTCTATTCTGTATGGTCTAAAACAAGCCTTAAAGGACCCATGTTTACTATAACCTGGTTGCAAGTTATAGCCTTGGGCCTTAAGAAACAATGGCACAGATGCTAAATAAGGAAGAAAATACTTTGGAAAACTAAGAATAATTCCAGCTAGTTAAGAATTCCAGATGGACATCTGATTGGTGGATGTCTTGACTTTTTCTAAGTGAGGGAAATGTTGGGTGAAAATGCAGCAGCTCAGACTTTGCTCGTTTCTATGATTAACTTCAAACTATAACTGAAGCACATTTTTATTTCCATATACAGTTTTAGAACTCTTCCGAATCTCAGATGCAGAATTGCACCTATACCTCCAGAGCTGTTTCTGCTCTACTTATTTCCTTGGAACCTCCTCCCTCCTGGCAGCTCAGGAGCCATTCCCTGGGGGTGAACAATCTGGAACTAGAAAGTAGGGATTTTTTTCCCCTTTCTTGTCTGAAGAAAAATAGAATGACTGCAAAATGCCTTCATTTCTGAGGATAAAATTAATTCTGTGGCAAAGTCATTAATTCAGGGAAAAATAAAAGAGTAGATCTGTCATTCCTCCACATTTCCCATGCATACTTTCCCGACATCCATTGGGTTTTTGTTCTAGTCTCTCTGTGTAACCATGATGGAATATTGATTGGCTCACTAGGAATTAATTCTGAGCATTTCTCACTTGTTTGTTTTTTCCAAATTACAAAAGCCAGTGTGAAGGTAGTTCGCACCATGGGGAATGGTCTTTCGCTAATTGCTGAGTGTTGAGAGATGTGCCAAAGTGTAAACAATTGATTACTGGCTATTGCCAACCATTGTCAGAGAGCAAAGGTCCCTTTGGCAGGAGCCTGCACATGCAGGTTAACGCTTCAAAGTGAACAGTTGCTTGGCATCTCCTATGGTTTGCTTTTGGTGGCTTTCTGCCTCTGACCACATTCTGTCTCTGTCTGTTGCACGTTTGGTTTAGCCATGATTATCCATCTCTATGCCCCAGACACCCTTCCTCCCTGTTTCCCCTCACAAGTTCTTTAAGTACAGTCCTCAGCACAAACACTGCTCCTTTCTGCAGTCTTTCTTGACCTTTGTATGAAATAGGGGTTAATACATTGTTATGTTATCCCTCACCTTATTTTTCATTCATAATGCCACTTTTCTACGTCCTGGTCATTTAACTGAATTCTGATTCTTTCACTACAGCAAGAGAACCATGCAGTCTCAGATTATATCTCTCTTACTTACACTGTGTCCTCAGAGCCCAGCATGTGCCCACCACATGGCGGACCCTTAATGAATAGTTGCACATATTTCTTTTTCCTCAACTACATTAAGGTAGGTCTACTTCCCATGGAAACCAACTTTCAAGACACTACACCAGAAGCAGCTACAGGCTGGGCAATAGTTACTGACAAACCCTAACTGCTCCTTTCAAAACAGCTTTTGTAGGTGTGGTGACACATGCTTGTAATCTCAAGGGGAGATAGGTGGATCAGTATGGTCAACCTTGTGTATAAAGCGAGAAGTCAGCTACACGAGATGCTGTTTCAAAACAAACAACAAAAGCAACAGAAAGCCAACCAAACTCAAAAGCCCAGCTTTTTGTGAGTAAATTAAACCTTAATAACTTTTTGAGTTCAAAGTGGTAGTATATACCTGTAATCTCAGCACTCAAGAATCTTGAGGCTTGAGGATTGTTAGAAGCTCAGGGTCAACCTAAGCTATATAGCCAGACTTTCTTTTGTGGGAACCATGTCAGCTCAATTAAACAAGGGCCCAACAAGGAGGTGAGATAGGTGGTGGGTCAGCACTAGATGGAGAACTATTTGACTGGTGCCTGCTCGGTGAGGGAGACTATGACTTACATATGATCACTGGATGAGCTGACTAGACTCCAGTGGACACATTTACACTGAAGGACATTTGGGTACAAACACCTGAATGAATAGGACTTAGCATGTATGGCAGAGTGCATAGGGTTCAGTGGGGGGTGGGGGGAGGCAGGGATGGGGGAGATGGTCTGGATGTGAGTGGGAAATATCGTATAAAAATTTAAAAGCCCAGTAATAAAAAAAAGAATGGCTGGCAAGATGGCTCAGCAGATAAAGGTGCTTGCTGTGCAAGCCTGAAAACTTGAATTCAAATTCAATCCTCAGAACCCACACAAAGATAGAAATAGAGAACCAACTTCACAAAGTTGTCTGATATCCACACGCATGTCATAGCACAAGTGCCCATACACATCTCATACCACACACACACACACACACACACACACACACACACACACAATAATAATAGTAATAATAATTTTAAGAGAGATTACAATCATAAACAATATCTTTCAGGTAAAATTACTTCTGCTATTTTGCTATTGATCTAAATGGGGTCCTAAATTAGTGTAATAATAATTTCCAACATAGAAAAGTAGCCAGACGGAGTCATGTATATCAGTGGATAGAGCACTTGCCTGGCAAGGGAGAAGCCCTAGGTTTGATCCACAGCACTGGAAAATAACAGAATAAAATAAAACTAATGAATCTAATGAGAACGGGCCTCTTGTTATCAGAGCTGGCCAGATGTGACTAAGACAAACTTCTCTTGCTTCACTGATTGGCTCCCTTTTCTTCCTTAGCACCTTCCCATTCTACCGTCAGCTGGTGCTCCCTTCCTCTGTGTATGTAAAAATTAGTCCTTCTAAATCATAAATAACTTATTTAAAAATCATTATCCCTTCTAAGGGTGCTTATGCTGTTAAAATTAAAGCAACATAATGGATTATGTTGACCAATCTATTCCTTTTCATATATATATGTATATATTTATTTTTATTTTATGTGTATGAGTGTATTGTCTGCATGTAGGTAGATGTACCCGTGCTGTGCTGTGTCCACAGAGGTCAGAAAAGGGCTTCAGATCCCCTGGAACTGGAGTTACTGACAGTTGTGGGTGCTGGGAATTGAACAAAGGTCCTCTGAAAGAGCATCTAGTGCTCTTAATTTGTGAGGCATCTCTCCAGCCCCAATCTATTCTTTTTCATATTAATTTGCATTTTCACATATAAATTGGATGACATCACTCTCTTGTAAAACTTCCCCTTCCAGAACCCTCTACCCAGTTGAGCAAGGTCTCAGACCTTCTTCCTGAGAGCCCAGCTCACACTCGCCCTGTGCAGCGTGCTCCCATTTCCCTTTCTCTGGCACACTGGCCATCCTGGCTATCTCCTGTATTTCAGTCCCCTGTGTGCTCATCTCCAGCCCCACTCAGGACAGGGGACAGGCTCGTCTTGCTTCTCTCCACAGTCCAGCCTAGGGCTAGCTAAAGGGCAGTACCACAATCAACAATGTGAATAAAAAATGTTGAGAGAGAGAGAGCGAGAGAGAGAGAGAGAGAGAGAGAGAGAGAGAGGAGAGAGAGTTTTAAAGGTAGAATTTCAGCAATCAGACTGCAGAGAAATGTTTACTTTGGGGTTGAGATGTTGTTACCCTCAAAACTACCTCCTGAGTAGCCATGCACTTTGCCTGTGGTTTTGGTCCATCCACCTTTTCTGGATGATTCCTTTTAGTAATAAATGACACTTGTACTTACAACATGTTGGCTAGGGTTAGTCCATTAGTCAATCAATAAGCATATATTTTTTGCCATGTACTCCATTAAGCAATATAGAGAATAGGATTATTGTCTCTCTCACTGCCTCCGTACACAGGCCCTGAAATAAGTGGTCTGACATAAAGTCTCTGTGCAAAGCTGGTGAGTGTATATGTGTGTACTGCATGTCTTCCCTACCCAATGGTTAGACTTCCTTGTCCTTAACATGGGGGGTTTGGATGAACAAGCTGAGGAACTGGGAGATTAAGAAAGGGTGGATATTTGAAATGTCATTAAATTCAGTCCAAGGCTGAGGCAGTAACTTGATACACTCTAAAGTCAGGTGCTCTGGGTCAAAAGTTGGCTCAGCTGCCTTCTTGGGCTTAGCAGTGACACTGGAAAGGGGAATGGACGTAACGAGCTCAGAGCTCTTATGAGAAATACAGAGCCCATGCAGGACACATGAGTGGACCTGGTGTCTCAGATGTGCTCTGCTGTTATCCTTTTCATTCCCAAAGAAAGGCAGACGGTGACTGTCAGAATCCAGGACTCTGGATGGGATGCTAAGTACTCAGACACCAGGAAACATTTAGCCCTGGATGCATTTACTTTCAAAACAAAACCTTTAGATACCCATCAGCCCTACTCACAAAGCTTCACAAGCCCCCAGGGAAAGTGGTACCCCAAATGCACCTCTCTGCCAGGAATTTGTTGGAATGCTAGGATGCCAATATATGCATAGCTCCAAAATCTCATGAGTCAAGCTCCTCAGGGCAAGATAGCCATTTTGTCTGGCTGGTGTGTTGTTCGACAGAGCTTCATCCATTGTAAAGCAGCTTCCACATTTATGACAGTTTGCCAATAAGGATCAATGAGTATAACTGCATCAATGCCAGCTACTCCACGAATCTACTTACAGAGCCCCAGCTGTGTGCATGTACACTAGTATGTTGAGTGTGCAACATTGTATGTGAGCATATGTGTGTAAGAGGTCATTGTAACTGTGTAAGAGAGCAAATATGTAGGTAACTATGTATGAGCAAATGTGGGGATGGGCATGAACTAGTGTGTGAGAGGGCCTGTGAATGCATGTGAGTGAACTTGTGTATGGGGAGATATGTATAATGTAAGCTTGTGTGAGATCATGTGTGACTGTGTGAGTGAGCTTGTATGTAAGCATGAATGTGAGAACATAAGGGTGGAAATGTATAGAAGTGTGTGAGCTCATGTGACATGTGTGTGGTTCAGGACATATGAGTGAGGGTGTATAGGTGAGATTGTGTGTGAAAGCACAGATGGGATATATGAGTGTGTGAACATGTGTGATTGAGGGCTTATGAGTGGGTGTGGAAATTCATGACTGCCTGAGGGCACATTTGTGTATCAAGCAGCACATGTCGGGGAGGGTGTGTGCACAACCTCTGATGAGAGCTCTAGTGACACAGCTACCAGTTTACAGTCGTGTAGGATTCGTCTTTTCCCCTCCACGTACCTGTGGAGCACATCAACAGGTTCTGTCACGATTGTATCACTGCCTTGCATACATCTTGTCTTTTCAGGGGAAGGAATTTGCCCTGACACTGTTTATGTTGTTTCCTCTATCTTGCTCTTTCTCAGAAGATTCAGCAGAATTTCTGAGACCCAGTGGGGGTGGGAAAGCCTCAGAAGGAAGGCTCACTGGCCACTCACTGCTTTTTTTCTTGCTTCTGGCCACATAAAGGAAGTTGGGGGTAGAGGCTCTGGCTTTAGGCTGGAGAAATCCTGGTCCATGCCAGGCTTGGTGGCCAGCACCCTACCTCCACTGCCACAGTTAAACCCCACATCCATGTTATGTGAAAAACGTGGTTGCTTTGCCCCTTTGAGGTAAAAGAAATTATGACTCATAGAGGTAAATAGCTAATCTGGGTAAGCAGACCATTGGAGTGGGGCCACATCTGCTCTGTACCTCCTCTTGTTTATAACTCAGGATTTATAACCATTTGTAAGTAGCTGTTGAGGGGAGAGGGGCGGGTCAGGAATTCAGGTGGAAGGAAACTCAGAACTGAACTGCTATTCTTCACTGATGCCAACATGAGCGTTCAGAAGTGACGTTTGCCTAGAGTCACATTTCTGGAAGGAGAGCTAGGATAACATTGCAAGTGTCTTAACTCTCGGGCCAGTGCGCACAGCAGTTATAACCAATGTGCTCACTCCTTGGTTCTACAGACAGACTGCAAAGGAAGATCTGCAGAAGGAAGCCACAGGTCTTGTTTACTCTGCTGCCCCAGTCTGAGTGTGACTTTCACCTCTCTTGGTGAGCAGAGAATGGGTCTTAGAGTAACATGAAACACCTGAGCCTAATGCCCTGTTTTGATGTTATAAAGCTGATCTGAGAGCTCCCTTACACTGTGTTTTCCGTTTGACAGAGTATTTGCTTTCTTGTCTTGAATTTGTATAAATTGCTTTCTTACCCAAACAAAAGTGCTTTCACGTAGTTGAGAATTGCTAACCAATAGGATTTTCTGTAGGGTGATCGGGGGAGGGGGTGCAATGTGTGGAGGACTCCACATTGGCACCAGAGAATGCTTTTCTTTTAAATATTTTTATTTATTGTTTTTATTTTATGTGTATGAGTATATTGCCTGCATGTATGTAAGTGTACCCTGTTGTGCAATGCCCACTGAGGTCAGAAGAAGGCATTATACCCCCAGAACTGGAGTTACAGACAGTTGTTAGCCACCATGTGGGTGGTGGTAATTGAACCTGGGTCCTCTGCAAGAATACTGCTGAGACATCTCTCCGGCCCCAAGAATGCTTTTCTTTAGATGGGTATCCCTGGCGTTGATGTCTACAATTGCAGTCCTGGTGACACACACGTAGTCACTGGGAAGATGGAGGGAACACTTGGGGGAGAGCCATACTGTCATACGTAGATGTCCATTCATTTTTCTTCATTCTGGAATAGTATTTCCCGTGTTCTAGTGCCAGAACATTTTTGGTCTGAGTTCTTCAGAGAAGAACCTTTCAGATTTAAGTCAGAGAAATATAGGATAGTAGTCTGGCTGCATGGACCAGGGAGGAAATCTGACCATTTATTGCCTTCTTGTAAAAACTCACAATAAATTCTCCATTAATTTTTTGTTTAAGCCACATCCACACCTTTGCCTTCAGTCATTCCTGCCACCTGCCTTTTAAAGCATTTCTGCAAACCACTGCAATGACTCAGCTTACTTACTCTTGCTTCCTTGCAGGCTGGACTCAGCCCATTTTGATTCATAATCTTTCCAATTCAAAACTTTTAGCCCATATTCTCCACTGGGAAAACCTTGTAAAAGGAACTTTGTCTTCTTAGTTTATTACTTCTCCAATTAGAAAAAATGTGTACTGTGGTTATAGTAAATTTTAAGAAATACTTAATTTGTGTGCCTTTCAGTCTACCATGTGGACCTGAGCTTTTCATCCTAACATGACTGGAAGCGATTAACATTCACATAAGTCTGCAATTCCATTTGTGACACTGTTGGCATTTATACCCCCTGGGAAAAAGAGGAAAGGCAAGAAGAAAGAATAGATCAGGCAGAGATGGTGCTGGGTGTCTCGGTAGAGAGAGGTGAGCAATGGGGTACTGGCTGGTCATGGAAACTCACAGGTCACCATGACTGACACATGCAATGACAGTAAAGGAGCAGCAGTACCATGTCCCTGAACAAAGATGCCACCTGATTGTATTCTTCCTTTTATCTTGTTTCTACTTCAAGCCTTTCCTTCTCATCCAATTCCTTTCCTCCATGATCATGTCTCAGACAATTACAGTGTGTTCAACTTGGGCCAAACCCAGGGACATCACAGTATGGCTATGTTGCCTGCCCATGGGAGCCCATCATCCAGTAGAACCCCAGGGTGAGCACGGTGCAGCACGGCGGGGCATGGAGGAGCCACGTGGCACCTACTCCTGCCTCAAATGAGCCGGCTCTCCCCACCACTACTATTGCTCCTTGTTGTTTGGCCCATTTATCCTCAGTGCCAATATTATCTTGATATTACAATGGTCTCCACTATTTATAGGAATCCTGCTATTCTCCTGGCACCATGGAAGACCATGCAGATATCTTCTATAATTATATTCTGATAACAATCCAGTAAGATAAATATCATGAGCTTGAGAAGCCTAGATGAAGGTCACTCAAAATTGTTTCACCTCTCTCTAATGTTTTTCCATGTGTCTCTCTGTGTATGATGTGCTTATGCTTTATGAGTGTTCAGATGTGTGGACACATGTGTACCTCCTGCCATCTGATTACAGAAGAGCTGCCATGCATGCCTGCTTTTATACACTGGTGCTGGGGATGAGCTCTGGTCCTCATGCTTCTGCAACAAGGATCTATCTCCCTGGCCCTTCCCTTTGCTTCTTTATACATATATATGTATATTTTTTCTTGAATTTTTTTGTGTATGTTGTACAGAACATCTTAATCACTTTTATTCCCCTTCCCCATTGGCACTCTTTCATAGCCCCCCTCCCCCACGGAATTTAAGCATTCTGTCATTTGTGTTAAGGCCTACTGAGTCAAGTTAGTGTCCCCAGACATCCTTCAGTTCAAGTTCATCTACTGAGGTCTAGTCAGCCAATCTAGAGTCCCTCCCTTCAATAAGATCAGCTCTCCTTCACCCAGCAATAATCATCTTCCAATAGTTCCTTGGATAAGATTGGGGCCTGCTAGCCATTTCCCCAGTTCTGTGCTGGATTTTTGTCTGCTTGAGTTTGCATGGGTCTTGTGCATGCTGACACCATTGCCGTATATGAGCAAGGTCCCAGGAGCCTTTAGAACTCTATTTCCATATGGTCATGCACCTTCTCCCTGGCTCTCACAATCTTTCTGCCCCCTGTTCCGCAATGGTCCCTGAGACCTGGGTGGGTGGAATGTAATATAAGAGTCCTGTCTAAGGACGTACACGCCGCAGACTCTTATTCTCTATGCTTTGGTCATGTGTATCCCTTTGTGTTCATGGCCCTCTGTTCAGGAAGCATAATTGATGAGAGTGGAGATATATTAGTGTTCTCTCTACCACTTGTTCCACTATGTTCCATGAGCCTTAGGTCTAGAGGTTGGTTGCATTGCAGATGTGTCACTTGGGATTGGACAGTTCACAGACAATCCTTCTGCTTCTTCACATCTACTTCCTGTGCTCCCTAGAACTCGTGCAGGTCATTCTCACTGTGCTTAGCTGCCATGAATTTTAAATATGCTGTGTACTCACAGTAACTGCTCCTTACTTTTTTTTTTTTTTTTTTGCACGATGCAAAGCCAGGATTCAAACCCAGTTTTCTGTGATTACAAAGCTCATGTCTCCTCATTGTGTGACTTTGTTTTCCAATTGAAACTTTTCCCCACAGATGGCCCCTCTTCCCCTTTAAACAAAGGATCAACTTTGGCTCATTCTATCTTCTGTCCCATCAGTGCTGGGCCCTTGTTGACAACTGTCCTCTCTGGGAAGAATTTTGATAAAACCAATAAGCACAGACACATCTTTTGCAAATAAATGACTTTGGAAAAAATTTCTCATTGCTTTCAAGTGCAGTCAGAGCACAAATTTAAGCATCAAATCAAAGGTTTTGTTATATTTACTACATTATGGAAGAGACTCAGGATTCCATCTGTTCTATGGTATTTTCATTTTAGTGGAATCTTTTGAATTCACATCAGTACATCATTGTTACCATTGGCTACACACAGAAATATCTTACTTACACAGAACTCTGTGTTTAAATGGCATCAGTTTATGAACCATGCGTTTGTCTACACAGAACTGCAGAAGGCAGCAAAGATAAGCAATGGTGGGAACTGACTCACTGACAGTCAATCCAAAGGTTGCATTTCCTGGAAAACTCCCTAGCACTCACAGGCTCTGGACGCCCTGGTGCAAACAGTAGGTGTGACAGGGATTGGTATGAAGACATGGCTGGCCTCCTTCCAATTCTTTGCCCATTTCTTTTTCTTTGCCAGATTTATAAATGCTCACTTTCCAAGGCAGAGTGGTCGAGGAGCAAACCTGGCTATATTCTTTGTGTTTAGATATTGCAGTCTTGGCATATCCAAAAACACAGGACTGCTAATTCTCTATTTTTTCATCTATAAAATAAGGCTAACAGATTTATTATGAAAATGAAAGGCAAAACTATGGGAAAACACTGCCTAGCCTCTTCAGGGTAGTCAGTGGCTGGACAATGACTCTTCATTCTCCTGAAAGGGGATAAAAGGATTATATGTGAAGGGCCGAGAGAGTGCTTCTAGATGTTCTGATTCAGTTTGAAACTGGGAAAATTTACATCTGTTGAGTGACATGAACAAACACCTACTCACCTCAGATAATGAATTGATGACAAAGTAAGGATACCACCAAAGTTCACTGTGGCGAATGCTTGAGATTTATTGCAGGAATATGGGTGAGAGGTTACTTACAGGAGTAGGAATGACTCACAGACACCTCCATCACCAAAATCCCACACCAGCATGGGGGACAGCCCACAAAAGCAGGAAACCCAGAGCATACTGCATAGTGTCCAAGCAGCTCAACAGGCTGGATAGTGTCTTTTCTGGGCATCTTGCCTGGTCTCTGCCTCTTCCAGGCAGCTCAGTTGGTCTGAAAGTATCTTTCAACAGTTTTTACTGCTTATGCATGCTTGGGAAGGATGAGTCCTCTGAATCTTGTCAGTTTCAGGAACTTCCTTAAAGGGCCTTCCTGCAGGAAGGCCCTCTCTTTAGAACTGTTCTGTTCTTTCACCTCCCTTTTAACATCCCTTGTCCTTGGGAGCTTCCCTCCAAGACACAAAGTCTTATCTAGGGAAAAATTGCTACACAATAACAGTGTAAGTATTCACAGAAGATTGTCATGAAGAACCATTGCCTTCAATGGGATATGGAAACAGCTTCTCAGTTACTTCCAGTGTGGAATTAACCTGGAATATCAAGTTCTGGATACAGTCACCAGTATCACTAGTTATAAAGAATTTGTGATAATTATGTTTCTTCATTTAATATCCTTGAGATCAAGTTTGGCCTTATGAGCTATGCCTTCTATTTGAGAATACAAGGTATAAAACTTTGCTCAAAATGTCAGTAGCAGCAATGGAGTTAAAGTTTAGAATGTTCAAGGCTAGGGGAATGAATCAGTAGTTAAAGCTCTTGTCACACAAGCAAGAGGGCCAGAGTTCAGAGGCCAGAGCCTACCTTATGCAGGTAGGTGTGGTGGCTGTCCTTCAATTTCAGATTTGGAAGGTGGAGAGACAGTTCCCAAAGCAAGCTGGCCAGCAAGACTAGCTTTATCAGTAAGCTCTGGATTTGATTAAGGGATCCTTCTCTCACAAAATAAGGTGGAAAAACAATACAAGATTCCTGATATCAGGGCTGGAGAGATGGCTCAGTGGTTAAAAACACCAGCTGTTGTTGCAGAAGACCTGGATTCGAGTCCCAGCACCCACATGGAGGCTAACAACTGTCTGTAACTCCAGTTCCAGGGGATCTAACAGCCTCTTCTGTCCTCTGCAGGCATTGCACGACATTGGTGCACTTACCTACATGCAGGCAATACACACGTACACATAAAATAATAAAATATTAAAAAATGATTTCTGATATCAACCTTGAGCTTTCACACACAAGCACTTACTGTAAATGCACACCCATATACACACATGCTTCCCACACATGCAAACATGTATATGCATATGCATGCATGCCATATACACATACACATGAAAAAATAAAAAAATTCAGAATATCACCTGCTATAGCTGAACCAGAGTCCTTGCTCAAAGATACTGTGTACCAACAATCTGAATAATTGATTGCACTTAAAACATTATCAGAGCTGGAGAGATGGCTCAGTGGGTTAGAGCAGTGGCTGCTCTTGCAGAGGACCTGGGTTTGGTTCCCAGCACCAACATGGCAGCTAACAACCATCTGTAACAACAGTAACAGGGGATTTGATGTCCTCTTCTGACCTCTGTGGGTTTTGCATGGCACAATGCACTTGCATACAGACAGGCAATACACTCATACACATAAAATAAAAATAAATATTTTTTAAAACATTGTCAATCCTTGCTCATAAAGCATGTTTTAATAGAGTATTATATATTTGCTGAGGCAAGAAGGAAATATCAGTCTTATTTAAGAAAAATTTGAAAATATCACTTAACCATTTTATGGAAATAATCAAGAACCTGACATTTCACGCAAGTTTTTAGTGGGGATAAAACCAAGTCCAGACGCATAAAAGAATTAGTTTACAGCAACTACAGATTTTCAAGTCCCAAGTAGAGAAATACTAATGCTAGATCTTGAGGAGTTCCTTAAGATTTTATTTAATGAAAAAGTTAAAATGTGCTTCTAGAAATGAAACAAGACTCTCTTCTCCCAAGCTGCTCGTTTTGGGGCTAAACTCGTGAGAGTTAAGTATTTCACGTCTTTTGTTCACTACTGTTTTGTATTAAAAAAAAAAATTAGAAATTGAGGAATGGAACAGTTATCTAGATACTATCATCTGCCGGAACTTTTGTTTAGGTGTATTTATTCTCTCTTCTTCGGTCAAATAGATGAAAGGCATGGAGAATGTATATTGCTGCAGAGAAATCGTTGGCCAAACGTTACCAAGGGGCCACGAGAATCCAAATGCAAAGCTCTTCCTAGAACAGTTTCTCTCCAGTTGCTTCTGTGAGCTTCTGCCTCAGTGCCATGTGAAGAGATAAAGCGCATAGGGCTCACTGTTCTACGTGCCTCAGATATAGTTTTTGCAATGAAATATCACGAAGAGTGTCATAATATAGAGGCATTTAATTAGAGTCATTTAATACATGGTAACTCACCAGTGATTTCTGCATTCAGCATGTTTCAAACAGCTGAGTTTTTCAAATGTGGAGATTTGTTCACCATGAAATAGCAATGGGCCTCTGCAGCTGCACAGCTCCTTAAATCTGGCTTGCACATGTAGCTTAATGTATCCCTAGGACAAGATATAGCAAAAGAAGCAGCAGCAAAAGCTCACAGCTGGAGAGGGAGTCAACCCAGTATGGAGGTGGCCCTGGTCAGCAGAGCTGGAGCTGAAATGCTATAGATTAAACCTGAAGGAAAGCAAGCAGTGGACAGAATGGAATGGGCCCTCCTCAGTCCTAAGCACAGGGCATAGAGAAGCCACAAGAAGGCCCAAATGGTACAATTCAACTTCCCCCTCCTGTCTGCCCTGTAGGCACCTTCACATTCCCAGCCGACCTGAATTTCTAGTGTTAAGGTGCTATTTAGCATTAGTGCAACAGCAAAGACTTTTCCAGCAAAGAGGAAAAAGGAAGCTGCAGGGGGCAAAACTTATATTTCCTTTCTTTTCTTTCCCTTCTTTTTAAATAGTCATTATTGTATTTGTTTGTGTACATACATACATGATGTGGTGTGGGTGTGCATGTGGAAGTGAGAGGACATTTGGAAGTTGATTTTCCACTTTTTTGTGGGTTCTGGGGAAAATACTCAGGTCCCCAGGCTTTCAGGCCAACTACCATTACTTGCTGAGTCAATTCATGCCTATCCCACATTTTTTTAAAAAAATTATTTTCATTCTATGTGTATGAGTATATTGCCTGCATGTATGTGAGTGCACCCATCTTGGGCAATGGCGTGGACGTCAGAAGAGGGCTTTGGATTCCCCTGGAACTGGAGTTAAGGATGGTTCATAGCCACCATGTGGGTGCTGGGAATTGAACCTGGGTCCTCTGCAAGAGCAGTCAATGCTCCTAACCACTGAGCCATGTCCCACTTTTAAAATGTACCTTGAGGGGAAGGTGCATGTGGAGGCTGGAGGACAGCCTTGAGAGTCATCCTTATGAACCCTATCCACTTGTGTTTGTGAGACAGGGTATCTCAGTGGCCTAGAGATCAACAATTAGGGCAGTCTGGTTGATCAGGAAGCCCCAGGGATCCTCCTGTCTCCACCACAACACAGGGATTACAACACAGCATGTACCACCACACCTGATGTTTTTCTGTGAGTCCTATGGATCAAATTCAAGCACTTTACCTACTGAATCAACCCCACAACACTCCTTCTTTGTCTACGGTAGTCCCTCCAAATTTGCAAGTTCTATATCAGAGGATTCACCCAACACGGAACATATTTGGGGAAAAATGCATCAGATTTTCCATACCATTTCCATGACAGCTGCTCTCATGGAATGTGTATTATAGGGGGTGTTATAAGCCATCTAAAATGATTTAAAGGATACAGGAGGTTGTATGTACTTCAGGTGTTTAGCGACTTTTTTGATTGTGACAAAAGTACTCAACAAGAAACAATCAGGAAGAGGGTTTATTTGGTCCATCATGGAGAGGAGGTCTTGGTGGCAGTTTGAAGCAGCTGGTTACATTGCATCCACACTCAGGAAGCCTAGACTAAGGATGCTTGTTCTCAGCTTGATTTTTCCTTTTTATTCAGGCTGGGACCTGAGCCCATAGAATGCTGCTGCCCACAGTAGGTGAATCTTCCCATCTCAATTAACATCATCTAGATAATTCTTCACTTGTGTGCCTAGAAGCTAGCCTAATCTAGGCAATCCTTCACAGGCATACCAAGAGGCACCTCATCTAAATGATTCTAGATCTCATCAAATTGAGAATCAAGATTAACCATCACAATGTACAAATGCTACACCAGTTTATTTGATGGACTTGAACTTAAGAGTACCTGCAGGGAGTCTCGGGTCCAATTCCCCACAGATACTCATTGGACACTATATTTCCCTCTTTATCACCAACACAAACCAAGTTCTCAGCAATTTAGAAACATAAAGAAAGGAAGATATGAAAATTCACACTAATTCTACCAACCAAATCTAAGCACTGTTAGCACTATGAAATGCATCCTCTCAGCCCTCTTGGTAAGTGAGAACATCCCTCATATATATCATAGATCTTTCTTATTATTTCTTTAGAGTACAGCTCTACAGGGAATTTTACTGCCTCAAATGGTATACATGTTTTAAGCTTTTTTTTTGATAAATATTACAGAATGGTCCTCTAGAAAACCAATCACTTTACATTTGCATCAGGGAAACATATGTGACTATTTCTTAATACATTTGCTTACTGGGAACATCATATTTAACTTGCTAATTTGAAAGGTGGAAGACATTTCATAACTGTTTAAATTCACATTACTTCAATATTCTCCTGAATTTTCACTCTGTTGTCATTCCCTAGGAGGTTGGCCCTCAGGGGAGGATCTCTGAGCATCCCTTTTCCCTCTGTCCCCTGTTTTACTTCTACAGCATAACTAGGCTGACATTTCCCAAAAGTATATTACTGTACAGAAGAAGAAAGAAGAGGAAATAATTATAGAAAATTAAACAACATGAAAATACTCGTGTCTGAAGATGAAGCTAAGGAACTTAAGAATACTAAAGACCATTTAAAAATCTCTCAAAATATTTGTGTCCTATTGCTCCTGCATTCGTTCCCAACCAGGCTCTGTTTCTTCCTTTTCCTACAGACAATATGTACACCTTCTTTTCAAAGATAAATAGCAAATGCTGGACACCAAGGCCTGTTGCTGTTCCAGATTTCCAAAATTTTCCAAGTCTTTCCTCATTTTTTCTGTATTCAGAACACCAAACCACACTCAGTTACAACTTTAATAAATTGCCTCTGTTTAAGAAAAATAGAATTATATGTAATTATCAAGAAATTTCAGACAAGTGCTCAAGAAAGTCTATGCTTGCAAAGGAGAAGGCCATAAGTCAATGCCCAAATGTATTTCTTAGTAAAAACACAAAAACAAACTTAGACATCTATATTTTTAAGGCATAAACTGCATGGTCAAAATAAATCACTGATCTTATAAGAAGTTTGAAGAACGGCAGAGCCTGAGGACTGGTGGACTATCGCTAGTGCTAATTTGTAGGATTGATTGATCTCACACAGAGATCAATCAAATGAAAGTGCTTGAGTAAGAGTGTTGTGGATTGGTTGATTTTCATATGTGGGGCCCTCATTGCTTGGATGACTTTGATAAGAACAATTACCAAAACAGATTGTCATAGATCAGTTGATAGGGGCTTGAAAGTGCTTCTGGTGAGTCCTTGTTCAAGGCTTACAACTACTGTGAAAGAAATCTTTAACCTTTCCGGAATTTGAAGTCCAAAAACACTTTATTATCACTTTATTGTTTTGTTTGAGAGACGTTCTTTATCACTGGTCATAGACATCTCAGTAAAAGTGAACATTTTAGATCCAGTTGTACACTCAGTCTTTAAGGTCCTGTATTTGCATTCTGATTCCTTCTGGACTATTTTGTAGCAATCAACTAATTCATTAGAGTGGCACTGTAAATAATAAAATTGGACATTGCTTGCAAATGACACTGTGAGTCTTGTTTTCTTACAGGTGGAAAAACCAAAGCTCAAAGAAATGCCATCACATTCACTGACAGCATATCCTTCATAACTTCCTTTTATCCCTTGGCACCAAACTTGGCTGGCCTCATTTGCTTAATCTCTGCCCTAGTCAATAAATAGAAGGGAAAAGTATATCAATAATTATTTATAGTAATAATGTAATTTTCTAATAAAAAACATAAATTCAGCTAAACACAAAATGTATCAAATAGCAACTGGTAATTAGCACATGTTGTCACATACCTGTTACTATTAGCTAGCATAGTAACATTAAGTGGTAACACTCTTAAACCCACCCATGAAGGCTCTACCTAATCACGAATCACCTCCCAATACCTTCATATAAGCAATGAAATTTCATGAGTTTTAGAGAGCAGACATTCAAACGATTCCTTCATCTTCAGCACAAATGTTCCTGTTTCCACCCAATTATTTTTATTGAGCTTTTAGAATTTCATACAGTATTTTCCCCTCACATCCAGACCCCCTCCCCCATCCATGCCTCCCCCATCCCCCCACCAAACCCTATGCACTCTGCCATACATGCTGAGTCATATTCATTCAGGTGTTGGTACCCAATATCCTTCAGCGTGAATGCTGCTGTATATACAACCACTTGCTTCTCTTCATGGGAGTATAGGACACTGAAAAGAAAGGCAATGGGGGCTGGCATGTGAGTACCTCACACTGAAGCTGAAGGCTTTCTGCTCATCTGAGGAAGTTTGCTTCATGCTCTTGCAATGAGCAATGAAGAAGGCAAAAGAACCCCCTGGTGGGTTTCCCTACAAACCTAGCTCCTGTCTGTCCCTTGTGTTTTCTCCCTCTCTCCCTCCCTCTCTCCCTCCCTCCCTCCCTGTTTGACAGTCTTCTGTAGCCAAAGCTGGCCTCAAATTCCCGATGTAGCCAAGGACAACAGTGGACTTCTGATCCCCCCTCCTCCTGCTCACTCCATCCATGTTTACATTTGTCTCCATTTTCTTCACACATTAACTGTTTGTGTTTCGAAAATTCAGATTTGCTTCTTCAGTCCTCTGAAGGCTTCCCATTTTCCACGTTTTTGTATTATCCACCCCCCCAATTCAAGTTGTTTTTCTTCATTGCAAAACAGCTGCATATTACTATAATACTGTTTCTTCTGCTAGCAACACTCTTGCCCCGACCTGGTCACCTTCTGCTCATCCTTCTTTCAGGGCTGGGTTTTGGTCCATAGAACAAATTTTCTAATTCCCAATCAGATTTAAATGCTCCTACTATGAGCTCTCATTTGTGTCTCATCTTTTTTGCATGTTAGTTTCACAATTAGTCATTCTATATTTATTTGTGTTTTTGTTCAGTATTCATCTTCTCCACTGTATGTTCAGCAAGGCAGATAATGTACCTTTATGCCTATTTCTCACCATTGTAAAAGGCATATGGTAAGCACTCAACATGTAATGAATGTGTATTAAATAATAGATTGAATAAATATGTGCCTGAGTGGTTAAGAAAAGACAATATTTACCAAAGTCTATAGAAGGAGAGCAATACAAATATTTTAGACTTCTGATAAATCTAAAAAAAAGAGGCAGATTTTCCCAAATAATATGTATTAGTTAACTTAGGCTCAGCATAATCCAGAAACAAATATCAAAAATCTAGGGAGATTGCACCAGCCAGTAAGTGCATGCTATACAAGCATGGGACCTGAGTTTGAACCCCTGGACCCACCAGCGTAGTGTCCTGGACTTGTAATACCAGGGCTGGGCAGAGATAGACAGATTCGTAGGGTTGGCTGGCCAGCTAGCCTAGCTTAATTGGCAAGCTCCAGGTCTCAGTGAAAGACTCTGTCTCAAAAAACAAGTTCCATTGAGATCATAGGCTACCTTAATCCCAGCCCGTGCTCTCTCCCCTTGAGATACCGTCAAGACACCTCAATAAGTCTAATTAAAAAAAAAAACCCTCAGCAGAAAACCTCACCAACAGAATGGATCATGTAGAGGACAAAATATCAACGCTAAAAGACAAGGTAGAGCAACTGGGCCACTCAGTCAAAGAAAATGATAAACTTAAAAAGTATGAATGGCATATCCAGGAAATTTAGGACAACATGAAACGATGAAACCTATGAATGAGGAGCATAGAAGGACACCTCCAGGACAAATGCATGGATCATATTTTTAATAAAATCATAGAAGAAATGCTTCCAAATATAGAGAAACAGATGCCCATCCAAGTACCAGAGGTCCATAGCACACCAAATAGGCAGGACCAGAAAAGAAGCTCTCCATGGCATATTATAGTGAAAATAATGAAAACACAGGCAAACAAAAGGGTACTAAAAGCTACAAGAGAAAAGGACCAAGTAGCATATAAAGACAGCTCATCAGAATGGCAGCTGATTACTTGATGAAAACTTTTAATGCCAGAATGTCATGGAAATATGCATTGTAAGTTTTTTTTTCTTCAAAGTATTTTTATTAAATTTTTGTGCATTTACTACAAACACCTTAATCATCTTTATACCCCATCCACAACCTCCTATACGCCCCCCCACCAGATTTCATTCATTCTGTCATTTATGTTAAGGCCTATCAAGTAAGTCAGTATCTGCAGAAGTCCCTCAGTGCAAGTTCATCTACTAGTGTCTAGTGAGCCTATTTTGAGTCTCTCCCTTAAAGAAGATCAGCTCTCCCTCAGGCAACAGTAATTAGCTATCAATAGTTCTTTAGTTACAATTGGGGCCTGCTGTCCATTTCCCGAGTTCTATGCTGGGTTTTTGTCTGCTTGAATTTGCATAGGTCTTTGTGCATGCTGAAACCATTGCTATAGTTTCATATGAGCAAGGTCCCAGGAGCCTATAAGACTCTGTTTCCCTATGGTCATGCATCTTCTCCCCTGGCTCTTACAATCTTTCTGCCCCCTCTTCCACAATGGTTCCTGAGCCCTGGGTGGGTGGAGTTTAATATAGAAGTTATATTGTAAGTTTTTAAAGATAAAACTGACTGCCAACTCAGACTGTTATATACCCTACAAAACTACCTATTAAAATAGAAGGAAAAGTAAAAATCGTGACAAAACAGACAAAAGGATATATGACTTTTAAATCAGTTCTACAGAGAATATTGGAAAGAGTATTTTGGACTTGAAAGGAATAAATATATCCAAGATGGCATAGTGGAAAAATAATTTATACCAAAATTGCTAATAAAAAATATCTTAAAGAATAACATAAAATAGATCAAATAACAACAATTAATAAGCAATTGTAATTCTGAATATCAATGAGCTCAATGCCTCAGTAAAAATACACAGGCTTATAGAATGGATTAGAAAGCAGGATCCACTTTTTGCCACCTCCAACAAACACACCTCACCATCAAATATAGACATCGCGTCAGGGTAGAAGGATGGTAAAACGTACCCCAAGCAAATGGAACTAGGAAACAAGACAGTGTAGCTGTTCTAATAATTGTACAAAATAGACTTCAAAGTAAATCTAGTCAGAAGAGATAAAAACTGTCACTTCATATTACTTATGGAACAACTAATCAAGAGAATATTATAATTCTAACATATGCACCAAACACCCATTTCATAAAAATATTAGTAAATGTAAAGTCACAGATTAGCCCTAACAAACAATAGTGGGAAATTTCAGTATTCCACCATCATGAACAAAGAGGTATCCAGAAAAAAATGAGCAGAGAAACACTGGAACTAAATGAATCCATAAGTCAAATGGACCTAATAGACATCTATAGAACAGTCCAGCCAAACACTAAGGGGTTATAAGTTCTCACCAGCTCATGAAACTTTCTCCAAGATAGATCATGTATTATGACACAAAGAAAAACTCAACAAATATAGGAGTTTTGGGATAGCATCCAATAGTCTATCAGGTCACAATGGAATGAAGCTAGACAAAAATAGCGAGATAAACAGAAAGCACACGCACACACTGAGATGAAAAATCATACTACTACTGAGCAATAAATGGGTAACTGAATAAATTAAGAAAAAAATAAAAATTTCCTAGAACTGGATGAAAATGAATGCACAGCTTATCAAAACCATTGGAATACAGTGAAAGCAGTCTTTTAAAATATTTTAAATATTTTATTTATTATTTTTATTTTTTATTTGTAGGTATATTGCCTGCATATGTAAGTGCACCTGTGTCATGCAATTCCTGAGGAGGTCAGAAGAGATCATTCCATCCCTTGGAACTGAAGTTATGGGTGGTTGTTAGCCACCATGTGGGTGCTTGGATTTGAGCCCAGATCCTCTGCAAGAGCAGCCAGTGCTCTTAACCAAGGAGCCATCTCTTCAGCCCCCTGAAGGCAGTCTTAAAAGCAAATACCTACATCAAAATATTTGAGATCTTTCAAATAAAAGTTCAGTAATACCTTAAGACCTTAGAAAAACAAGCACAGATCAAAAGATCAGTAGATGGGAAGAAATAATAAAGATCAAAGGAAAAATTAGTGAAAAAAAATGAAAAATCAACAATACAAAGAGTCAGTGAAATGGATTGATTCTTTGAAAAGATAAAAAAGATTGACAAACATATAAGATACTTAACCAAAAGAGAAAGCCTAGAGTAATGAAATTAGGAATGAAAAGAGAAACATTACAACATATACCAATAAAATTCAGAAAAATCATAGAGACATACTCTAAAAACCTATAATACACTAAATTGGAAAAAAATCTAAAGGAAATGGATGAATTTCTAGATGTACATGACATACCAAAATTAAAATTAGATGAAACAAATAATTCAAACATATGTATAACTGGTAACGATATTGAAGGAGTAATAAAATGTCTCCCAACTAGGGGTTGGAGAGATGGCTCAGTGATAAGAGCACTGACTGCTCTTGTAGAAGACCGGGTTTGATTCCCAGCACCAACATGGTGACTAACAACTGTCTGTAACTCTAGTTCCAGGGGATCCAATGCCTTCTTCTGATTTCCACAGGCACTGCATGACATGGGTGCAATTACACACATGCAGGCAATACACTCATACATATAAAATTTTAAAAAAGTCTCCCAACTAAAAAAAAGTCCAGATCCAGATGATTCACTGCAGAATTTTTCCAGAGGTTCAGAAAAGAACTAACACCAATACTATTCAAGTTATTCCATAAAATAGAAAAGGAAAAAAGGCTTCCAATTCTTTTGGTATTTTATTTTATATGTATGAGCATTTTGCCTACATGTATGAAAGTGCATGTGTGTCATGCAATGCCAGTGGAGGACAGAGGAGGGTGTTGGATCCATTCCTTGGAGCTGGAGTTATAGAAAGTGGAAGGATACAAAATTAACACACACAAATCAGTAGCCTTCCTACACATCAATGACAAACATATTGAAAAAGAAATCAAGGAAAAAGTCTCATTCACAATAGCCACACAAAAATTAATAAAGTACCTAGAAATAAACCTAAGTAAGGAAACAAAAACCCCTACAAAGAAAACTTTTAAAATGTTGAAAAAATAAATTGAGGCAGGTACCAGAAGATAGAGTGACTTTCCATGTTCATGGAGTTTAAAAATTAATATTGTGAAAGCAACCTACAGATTCAGTACAACACAAACCAAATTTTCAGGGCCATTTATCACAGATATAGAAAATATAATCGTAAAATATATGAAAAAGGAAAATTTTAAGGATAGCCAAACTAATCCTGAACAAAAAGACTATGGTAGGAGCTATCACCACACAGTAAGAAAAGCTGCATGGTACTGACACAAATATAGACACACAGATCAATCAAATAGAATAGAAACCCAGATATAAGTCCATGTAACTACAGATACCTGAATTTTGCCAAAGTTGTCAAATATATACATTGGGAAAAGGACAGCATCTTCAACAAATGGTGATGGGAAGCATGGATAGCAACAGCAAAAGAATGAAATTAGAGCACTACCTTCACTTTTCAAGTAACAACTCCAAATGGATCAAAGACCTCAACATGAAAACTGTACTGAAAAATTGCCAGAGGAAAAGGGAGTGTGGTTCAACATATAGTTAGAGGTATTGACTGAGTAGGACTCCAGTAGCATAGGAAGTAAGACAAATGGACTTTAATGAAATTAAAACACTTCTGCACAGCAAAGTAAACTGTCAACTAAGTGAAGAGGCAGCCCACAGAATGGAAAAAATATCTTTGCCAGTTATACATTCAACATCGGATTAGTGATGAGAATAGACAAAGAAGTAAAAAAACTAAACATCAAGAAAATAAAAAACCCAATTTTAAAAAATGGTCTTCAAAACTTAACAGAAAGTTCTCAAAAGCACAGATACAAATGGCTAGAAAACACTTCAACTCTGATTTGATGTGTCTAGCATGGAGTGTCCATCAAAGCCAGGAAGGACACAAGGATATATTACCTTAAGAGAGCGGGATAGTAGAACATAGGCGAAAGAATGTAAAGAGGGGGAATTCTGTGTGTGGAAAGCTTTAGGCAGGGAGGGAAGCAGAAGGATTGGGGAGATGAGGGTGTGGGTTTGGGGGAGGATTAACAGGGATAAAGGTAGTGTAAAGAAACCACATGGGAAGCAAGATATGCTCACCTGTGCAATAACAGCTTGCCTGTTGTAGAGGTAACCAACTGCTTTCTGATTAGATTCAAGATCCACTCCATGGGAAGTGGGGTTGGGGAACCAGTGCCTACTACTGTAAGCCTGGCTAAGAATGCAAGTCTGGGGAAATAGACTCATGCAAGGAACATATTGCTGATGGTTAACTGAACTGACACAGCAGCAAACTGCCTTCTAAATACCTATCCTTATACCACAGAAGAAAGCAGCTTCCAGAATTAATCAGAGAATCTTCTCCTTATAATAAACTGTGGTGAATGTAGGGACTCAGTGCTGCCCAATATGCAAAGAATAAGCTACAGTTGTGGGCCCAGCCCTAAAGGAGTTACTTATCCCTAAAGCTCAGGGAAATCTGCTGACAAAGGAGCAGAAAGTATGTAAGAACTGAAAGACAGGATGAAGGGCTGTGACACACCATTCTCTAGACTTGATACAACTGTTGTAATCATTAAATCAGAACTGTAGTTACCTGCATTGGGCCAACACAAGACCATCTCATTCAACAGTCACGGAAAGGGAAAGGGCTCATGGGACCCTATACTTCATCTCTGATCTATTGGCTTTTGATAGATTATGGGAAAGGAGAAAATCACTCTCTTTAGTTGCAAATCTATAGCTGAACCCACCAGGCTCCAAGGGGCAGGTCCAAACCCATATTCACACAAATGGTTCTGGTTAATTTCAGTGGGTCACAAGACAAAATGAATAGACACGAACTTGAGAGATTTATGGAGAATGGAGGGAATAAGAAAATCATAGGTGAGAGTGGTCAGTATGTATGACATAGATGTATGGAATTGTATATGTAAAACAATTAATAAATCAATAAATAATCCAAAGTAGATGGCCCCCAAAGGATAACACCCAATAATGACCTCTGGCTTCCATAGGCACCGACACACACACACACATGCATGTGCACCTACACAGAGACACACAGAAACAAGTATCTTCAAAATCACAACAGTTGACTGCAATAAGGGTTTATTTCTGGCTCATGTTACATGTTTATTATAAGTCAGCTGCATGCCTTCTGTCAGGCTGTGGAAGTCCCTCTCCTAATAATGCTTGTCTCTTTGCAGATGAAAGGGGAGCATGTTATAGTATGCTCTTGAGACTATGCTCATGAACGTGCACACATTGTTTCTGCTTTCATTTCATTGGTCAAAGCAAGTGATCTGATATCAGTGGGGCAGAGCTGAATAATCCTCTCCTAAGGAGCCAGCCACAGAGAAGCTTATGGCAATCAATATTTTGAGATAAGACATTATCTACTAAAGAGAACATAGGTGCTCATACTTTTGATAGGTAAACTAGGTTTTCCTGTTTGCATGTTTTAGTGAGATCTGTTAGATGACCAGAAAATGTGATGATTCTAATTTTCTTCATGGGGGAAATAGGGCTCCACTCTAATATTGAAGAGCAGACTGCTGAGAATCCAGACCCTACTTCAACAGTCCCTCTGTGATGTTTTATTTCCTTTCTCCCCATAACCAGTCCATTGAGTTACACTAGTGCTTGGTGCTCTCCTCCAATTCCTTTTTCACTTGTGGGAATTCCCTCATTGCTAAAGTGTGTTCTTTCTATGATAGAAACCCAAATTTGACTGGAGAAAATGCGGTCTTCTTGTTCTATTGACATATTCTCTATCTAATACCTTATATAGACCATTAATATCTTGTTTCTTAGAAGAAAATTGAAGTGTTCTACTGGGTGGGTTGGTCAGTCACTCTCGCTTTCCTGCCTCTCTCTAGTTCTGGTAGAACAAGTCTCTGATAAGAATACAACTCAGGTCCCCTGTATAAAACTCATCTTTCTCTTCTTTTAAAGGGAAATGGAGAGAAATCTCAAAGATGTAAGAAGTCAGGGAGATTACAACATTTATGTCAATTAACATCCATCTTTGAGGCATAATCTGAATTTGTCTTTGGAAATGGAATAATGTCTAAGGAATAAAACTCTGTGACCAGGACTGGAGTGCTACTGACCCAGAGGACCCGTTAGCTCTCTTCTGTCCTCCATGGATGTCCTCACACATATGGCCGATACCCCCTCCTCACACATACAAAAAGGGTCTGTGGCCAAAGTTGGGATTAACTGTGCCTGAGACACAGCCCAGGCATGAGGCAAGAAGTTAAAGAGCCTCTTTAAATATGCCTGTGGGCAGCAAGTGTGCAAAATAAGATTTTTTTTCCCTAGAAAATGAGGCTCTGGTCCTACAACCTTCATACATACTTAACTGCAGTTGACTTCAATTGACCTTAGGCACCTGTGACCCCATTTAACTCGTTTCCATTGTGCTAAAAGCAAAATGAGAGTTAAAACTAGAAAGTAAGTGAGAACAAAATAGTCTGAAAAGGCAGACATTGTGTAATAGCAGTTCTGCAAGCAGTGAAATGCTGTGGTTATGATCACCAAGGGAAATCTTGGAGTTGTGGGATGCCTATCAATCTTTTGAATATGCCTGAGCTGTGCCATGGATTGCTTATGAAATGCTCAACTGTCCCTAAAGCTCTGGAGAAAGAGGGTCAAATATCTCTTTCTTTTATTAAATTTTTGCTGTTCAGCTTTATCTCAATGTGATATTTACTATCAGAAAAATGAGTTGCATTTTCATCCTCTCAGGAGGATGGTTAATCATGTTTGAGAACAGTCACATCCACTAGGGAATTGAGAAGTCAGCCATTAGAGGATGTCAGTATCACCACCCACTTCTCAGCATCAGCAAGTGACTAAGAGAACAGTTGATCAAAGTGAACATTCATATTCTGAATGCTTCGGATAAGACTATTCTTTTGTCAGACTCCTTGGTGTGAATTGGCTAAAAGATGAATAAACAAGAAAAACGTACCTGGGGGCAGAATTAAAGGAATCGAAGAAGCAGATAGAGCTGGGTGCTAGGATGAGCAGTGCCCGGTCAGGGTAACTCGAACTTTACTGGCGCTCACAAAGGCAGCATCTGTGAGCACCCTGGAGTGTCATTTCACCTGGTCATTTCTTGACAGTTGCTTGATAACTGTACAGTTCACAAGTGAGATACATTTTTAAACATAATATTTTTGAGACTTTCATACATGAACATTATACATGTGATTTACATTTCATCATTTCTACCCCTCTAACTCCTTCTCCAACTCCTTTCATGTCCCCCCTTTCAATTTCTTGTCCTCTTCTTTATTATTGTAATATAATTACACACACATATACATATACCATTTAATGGTGCTTAGGACTGACCACTTTGGACTAGATAATCTATCAGGGCACTTGTCCCTGGAGAAAACTGATTCTCCCTCTCTCAGTATCTGTGGATTGTCTAGGACCCTGTGAAATTTCCCACATTCACATTGGCATGTCAACTGGTTTCATTATGAAGGTTTGTTAGGCTACTATAGAAGAGATTTCATTGACGCAGCTTCTCTGTCACATCTAGAATGAATAATCTATCAGTAGGTGTCCTAGTCCTCTGGCTCTTACAATCTTTCTACCCCTTCTTCCACAATATTCCCTGAACTTTGGTGTAAGGGTTGCCTTGTATATGTGTCAACTGGGGTTAGGCACTAGGTGGTTGCTTAATGTCTGCATTTTGATCAGTTGTGGAACTTTGTAATCATCTTCATCTATTGCTAAAAGGAGCTTCTTTAATGAGTGATGAGCACTATACTTAACTGTGAATATAAGGGTAAGTATTTAGGATATAGTAAGAAGGAAAGTACATTGGTCCAGGGAAGTGGCAGCAGTAGCTTCTAGGGTCTGTGACCTCTCCAAATGTGTGCTTGGCTATGTCTACAGTACCATGCATGGATTCCCTTCTATTGATCAGGCCTTAAGTTTCTGTAGAAAACTGGCTCTCCCTCTCTCAGTATCTGTGGATTGCCTGTATCCATGTAGAGGTGGGGCACTGTTCATTACCCCCAAGATAAAAGTGCCACGATTGCACCAATAGAGATATTTTTCTAGACTAGTTATTATTGTGGTTCATTGGCTGTACAGAAGGGTGGGACCAGTGATAGCTTTTCTCCCTTGGCAGCATGAATAACACCTTCTGACACTATGAGAGCTGGTCTTCATGGAGAGGCTTCCAGCTCAGTAATTTTAAACTTGGGATGTTAAATCAAAATGTTTCCTACTTCCTTTGCATAGCCACAATATAATTATTTGCAATAATGAAAACATGGTATAAATTTTATTCCAATTATTTGTGTCTTTCTCTAAGACTGCTGAATGTAGCTATCTTATTTTTAATATTTACCTGTGTGCTGTGTTTCTGTTTCTTTAGAAAACCACACTGGCCTTATAGCTCTCTCTATCCTAATTTAAACACATACTCACTTGCCCACCATTGAGTCAAGAAAAGATTCACTAATCTATTCTCTTTATGCCTATATGTGGTTCATATCCCATTTTGTACTTGAGTGTTTTGTACTTGGGGGTACAATATGTATGTTTTCTTCTATAGAGGTATTACACTTTATTTATTTAAATTAAAATTTGACAAGCTTTCTTCAAAAATCAGATAGTAAATACTTTAGGTTTTGCAGGCCATTTGGAAGATTTCTCACCTGCACTGATGTAATATGAATGCAGCTTTAGATAACATGTAGTTAAATGGGCATGGCTTAGTTCCAATAAAACTTTATTTACAAAAATGGACACCAAGCCAGATTTGGCCAACCCTCTGACCCTTGATGAAGAGCTTTGGCTCTGGGGTCCTACTTCTTCATTTCCTGGCTCTCTTCCCTTGGGCAAGCCACTAATCTCTTGTGCCTTGTATGGTAAAAACAAACCTTGCTTGTATTACTTACTGTTCTTGTTGCTATGACAAAATTCCTAGCAAAAGCAATTCAAGTGAGGAAGGGCTTATTTTGGCTCCTGGTTTGGAGGTACACCCTGGCGGGGAAGGCATGGCAGCAGAGTGGTGTTAGTTGTGGCTGCAGGGAGGTGAGGTAGGTGGTCACATTCCATCCACAGTCAGGACACAAGACATAAAGGTGAATGCTGGTGCTTGGCCTCTTACTTTCTCCTTTGTTTTCAGTCCAGGACTACAACCCATGGTGCTGCCCCTAGTCACAGTAGGTCCTCAACCTCAGTGAAATCTTTCTGGAAACACTCTCACAGGAATGCACAAAAGTTTGTTTTCTAGGTAGTTGTAAATCCCACCAAGTTGATAATTATGATTGTTTTGAAGGCTCAATTAGCTAATATTTGTAAAGTTCATTAAACTCGAGTCTGAAATAGGATAAAATAAATATAAATTGATTTATATCAAAAGGAAAAATCATATACCATTTATTTTTATTTTTTGTACATCTATAATCTTATCCACTCTCCATCACACATACCAGTGTATAATGTACATAGATGCACAATGAATATGTGTCAAGTTCTATTACCCTGCCTCTCTTTGTTCTTATATCTTTATAAGGAACAACCATTGACTTACTCCTGTCTGATGACTAGATCATAGTTTTTTCCCATTTGTATAACAAAATTATATTTTGAACTTTACAACCAATATTCTTCCCTCTGTGGTTTAGACCTAATCTTTAATTTTTTAATTATACTTTTACTTGTGTATGTGTGTGTGTGTGTGTGTGTGTGTGTGTGTGTGTGTGTGTGTACATGACATGACACCTTTGTGGCGGTCTGAGGACAACTTACAGGAGTCAGTTTTCTTCTTCCACCTTGTAGGTCCTGATAATCATACTCAAGTAGCCAGACTTGATGGCACATGCCTTTACTCACTGATCCATTTTGCCATCCCCTAGGTTTAACCTTTAAAAGGGAACTTTCCTTTACAGATCACAAGTTTTTGCTCTTCTGTGCACTGTCATGCTGAAGAGGCGTCTAAGGGAACTTTGCAATTTTCATTGATAATGATCATAGAAGGTTGATTTATGACTATTTCCAAGCAGTAAATTATGGCAACGATCATGGGGATATCATCTTCAAAACTATGTTCTTTTTTAAAATATTTTATTTATTATTTTATGTGTATGAGTGTATTGCCTGCGTGTATGTGAGTGCACCTGTGTCATGCAGTGCTGCAGAGGTCAGAAGAGGGCTTTGGATTCCCCTGGAACTGGAGTTAAGGACGGTTTATAGCCGCCATGTGGGTGCTGGGAATCGAACCTGGGTCCTCTGCAAGAGCAGTCAGTGCTCTTACCTGCTGAGCCATCTCTCCAGCCCCACACAACTATGTTCTGATCATTGTAACTTCCTGGTTCATTTTTCCTAAATTCTCTGTTTCTTCCTGGTGATAAAGTAAACCTCTACAAAGCAGGGAATTGAGGGAATCTCTGATCTATAGCCAGCAGGAAACTAGAGCCTTCAGATGAGAGACTACAGAAGAAACTGGATTGTGCCAAACGTCATGTGAGTTTAGAAGCAGATTTTCCACCCAAATGAGTTTTAGCTGAGCCTCCAGCCTTGCCTAACACTTTGGTTGGAGCTCCACGACAGACCTTGGAGCAGGTGATATTCTCAGATGCCTGACCCACGGAACCTGTGAGATAATGAATATGCATTATATTAAGCTGCAAAGTTTGCAGTAATCATTGTTATATATAAATAAATAATGAACATAACATTAAAATTAGATTATGACAATAATTATTCAACATGATTATAAGGTGTCTTATCAATGATTTGGTTTGTATTTAAGAATTGGTTTTTAATGGCATCGCACTAGTCAATTTGGCTCACTGCCAATGCTATGGTCATTAATCATTTATAATAACACTTGCATAATCCAGTACTTTTGGAAATTCAGTTCTCGGAAATAATTCTAAGTTTAGGAGGCAATATCAGAGACTCGAAAAAATTTGGATGTTTGTAAAATAAGAAAAGATGACAAAAGAAAACCTATACATTAAAATATTGTAACTGGTCTGTGATTGGTTGACTCATGACTCAGAAGCAGGAAGTTAATTGGTATTTTAAAAGTGGACATATGGCACCTGAGCTTGATGGGAGTCAACACTACCATTCTTATTTCATCTAAACATGGCCTCATGCAGAAATATGGTTAGTGTTTAGGCAAGGAGCGTTTGGCATAGCAACAGTTTCTGAATTACTATCCACTGATCTAGCAGCTTTAATGGATACTAACATCTTCAGTAGATAATGTCCCACTGTGCCAATGTGCTTCAAGCACTGTGGGAAGTAGACCCTAGATAACAGTCATGGTAAGTTAGGTCAGATTTATCTGTTCTTCATCATCAATGAAAGCAGGCATGCATAATCATGGGTTAGATGAACAGAGTCATTTTTCCTGCGCCAGGGTGGTGTGAACATAGGTGAACCTATCTTAGTTAGTGTGTTTCCCACACTTGGGATGGATTTCCATTTCTTTTATAGTCCAAGGGACAGTGAGGTTGTGTTCAACTGGAATAAGGGCGATGGTATGGACATGAAGTAGGGGCTTTCATTATGATATCTGTGTTAACTTGAGTATTGGGAACTAATGTCCATTTGCGTTTCTGATATAGCCTGAGAGTTCTGGGGATGCTAGAAGACTTGGCCCCTCACACACTGATGTGACAAAGTACCTGGGCTATTCAGACAGTTGGGCTTTGATGAGGCACCCTGGTGTTTTCAAATCCAGGATGATAAGGTAAAACAGTAGATTTTTCTCTTTTCCTCATTTACAGTCTCAGAGAACATGCTTATAGGAAAGAGGAGAGGATAGTTAGGAGAAAAAGAATGACCTACGAAAGCCATGGTAGGCTTAATACTTGGACTTGACCTAGTCAATAGGTAGTAATCACAGAGCTGGGAAGACAGTTGGGACAGTGACTGCATTTGTAGTCAAAGTTCACAGAGGAAGTTTCCAGTCACAGAACCTATGGAGTCACTTTTATAGATTTGGGTTCTGCTTAACTGATTAGTAACTTCCAGTCTCCACTTGATTTTGTCTTTGTAAAAAAAAAAAATTGCCCATTTTTGTTTAGAGTTCATGTGAACTCAATTGGTCCATATGTGATTAGAAAATTGTTTTTGTTTTTCCACAAGAATTACTGACAGCCATAATCCACAAATTCATCTAATAGTCTAGTCTATTAGAATTCACTCTGCCTGACAATGATAGCGTGAAAATTGTAGGTGATTAATACTGTGCTGCCATTATGGATAAAACCCAGAGGCTTATTTTGTTAAAATCATCTCCTGCTACGTTGCTTTCTTGGTTAATTCCAGGTTCAGTAACATGCTGTATGGCTTGCATTGCTGACTTCAGTTGCTGCCAGAACTCTCATGCTTTCTACTATCTCTGCATGAATTCAACTGGAAATGTACCTATCTGAGGGCTGTGGCAGATCCAGATCCACTGTCAGATCCTCCTGGTTTTATCACCTTCCCATCCTCTCTGTAAAAAGAAATCATGACTGAATCCTTGGTCCAAGGTTTCTCTTCTGATTGCCATCTGGTTACTTTCTTGGTCATTCTGTTGTCCACCTGATGACACTATTTTTATTAGAAGTGAATCTGGAGGAAATTTATGGTAGACAGTTTATGGGAGGCTTTGATTGTGTGTATATCTGAGAACACAAGTTGTAAATTTTGTCTTTCTTGCCTGCTATTGGCTGTAACTTTTGATTTTAACAGTGTAATTATATTAAATCAATTCCTGAATCCATTGGAGGATAAAGTGGTTTTGTCTAATACATCTGCTTTGCTATTCTTATAATCAACCCAGCAAAGATATAAGATGCATTCTTCTCCTAACAAACCACTTCCCTCCCTGCTGTATTTTAAGAGCCAATGTCTTTTAGCTTCTAGGAAATAGTTTCAAAGCCCAGCTATTCAGGATCAACACAGCTACACTGTCTTATCTGTCAGTTTCCTGTCTCCTAGGTCTCACGTCTCTGCTTTCTCTTCAGTCATTTTTCTCCTCATCTTTCACCTGGGAATCTTTAAGAAAAAACTGTCTATCACATCAACAACCCAATGAGACACGTACAGCTATAATGAAGTCTTCTAACTGACCCCTACAGCCTATTTATATCAGTCAGGATTTCATCACTATAATGAAATCCCAGAAGCAGCTAATTTTCATAAAATAATAGGCTTATTTAGTTGATGGTTTGGGAAGTTCAAGGGTATGGTGGCTGCATGGGCTTAATCCTAGTTTTGGGGGCATAAACCACAGCACCAGTCAATGACAGATCAATGGTATGAGTGATCAGAGTACATACCCTATAGACAAATTTACCCAAACATGCTGGGTAGCTCAATAACTTTTATTACTTATCTACTACTGACTCAATAGACCAGTTCCCAGCATATGCTGGAAGGGATGATATAATTAGAAGAGGGTTTGTATTACTATTGGAGATAGGAAAATAAATAAAAAGATTGGAAGGTATCCAAAGATCTGAGTTCTAGTCTCAGGTTTATCATTGATGGTATCACTCTCTGGGAACTCTCTGACTGCAGAAGAATGAAGAGTAAACATTCTCCTTGAGCTCTCCAAGCCCCTTCTGATTTAGGAAGGATGTTTCACGAAAGCCAGAAGTACTTAGGGACCCATGTCATATCAGTTTTGAAAGAATCCTTCCTGTTCTTCAAGACATCCTTCATCCTTGCAGTCCTCCTGCAGGTGACTGTCTCTGACTTCTGTAAGCTTATATAGGCCCTCATTTTCCTACAGCGCTCTTTAGTTTCCACTGTGGCTGCCCCAACCTCACTGTGCTCCTGGATGAAGGCTAACCTGTGCTCATGCCTGCTGGGAAGCAGAAATTCAGCCTTCCTAGATATTCTATGGCCCTGGGATGATTGGATCCTGGCTCCTGCCCTCAACAAATCCCTCTTGCTGCTTGACCTGGTTTTCTAGCTTTCTGCTATCTGTGCTTCAATTTTCCACTCATTAACTGGAATTGATAATACTCAACACTGATGAGTTCTGAGGAAGCTGGTAAAACAATGACTTGTTCAATTGCTGATAAGTTCTAGGATATGAACGAAGTATCAGGAAAAGCTGAAGGATTTTGATCTCCTGATTACTGTCTTAAGAACAAAGATAACTAACTACTGTTCTCATTTGTATTACATTCCCTGTCCCAGGTTCTCAGGGAGGATGCAACTATGTTTTTCCTATTCCTTTTCTCAAAAGCTATGGCACATCTTTTGGCCCTTGCTCCCTGTCCCCAGGCTTGTTCCCACACAAAAGGAATTCTTTGAAGATATTTCATGCATGACATGGCAAAGAACTGTCCACTTAATAGGGCTCATAGACTGATAGACAGATGGAATCACCACCTCGAAGCCCTACCCCTTGGAAGCTCAGGACAGTGATGGGGGAGGGGACACCTCCTAAATACTATGCCCCTGTAAACTTGGCCATCTCTAAATTTACTACAGGTAAGAATGGTTCTTCCCTCTTTTTTTTTTTTTTTTTTTTTTTTTTAATACCTCGTGTGCTTGACAAAAAAAATAGAGTCACTTGGGAAGAAGGAATTTCAACTGAGGAATTTCCTCTATAGGAAATTCCTGTAGCCATGTCTGCAAGGCATTTTTTTTTAAAAAAAACTGATATTTAATATAGGAGGGCCCAGTCCACTGTGAGCACTGGCGGGCTTTGACTGTGTAATAAAGCTAGCTGAGCAAGTCACGGGGCATAGGCTAGTAAGCATCGTTCCTCTGTGATCTCTGTTCTCTGTTTCAGTTCCGGTCTCTGGGGTCCTCCTGCCTTGGGTTTCTGCCTTGATGGACTGTAAAGTATAAGATGAAATAAACACTTTCCTCCCAATTTACTTTTGGTTATGGCATTTATCACAACAAAAAGCAAACTAGAATACCATAAATCCCCTTGTATTTTTGCTTACCCATTATGGTTAAGAAATCATAAGTCAGGGCTAGAGAGATGGCTCAACAGTTAAGAACACTGGCTGTTCTTGCAGAAGACACAGGTTTGAATCCCACATGGCAGCTAAGAACTGTCTATAACTCCAGTTCCAGGGGATCCAATGCCCTCTTCTGACCTCCTCTGGCATTGCATGACACAGGTGCACTTACACACATGCAGGCAATACATGCATACACATAAAATAAACATAATAAATAAAAAAGAAATCATAAGTAACCTCTAAAATATTTTGTTTTAGCCTACTGCCATACTATCCTGAGCATGTCTAATCTTGTTTAAAATATTTTATTTCATATTTCCAATATTCATTCTTAATTCTTTGAAAGTCATTTATTATCATTTATAGCACAGTGCTCTGGCTTGATAGATGGAGTATCATCTATCAATACACAAATTTTATAGGTACACAAGAGTCTCAGAGCTTCAGTAGCACCTCGGAGGTATCCATTCACAAGAGGAATGCACTGAAAAGCTGATTTGGAACCAGGTGGGTGGGGGTGGATGGTGGTAAGTTTCACTGAAAGGAGTTCCACTGGCTTTTGTATTGCTGCATTGACATCTCTAAGTCTTTTCTCTTTGACTGTCAAAAGGCAGGAGGCAGGTGTTATTGGAGGGAGGGTGGGGATAATGGGGCACTGGGACTGGGGAGGAAGGAGAGAAGTCCAATGGGAGGAAAAGAGTAAAGATGAATGAATATTGGGGGGCTAGGGAACACAGAGGGAAATGAGATAATCCTGAAACCCCCTGAAAAATGCACATATAGTTTCTAAACATTAGTGTACATGTACACCTGGGGGCTTTTTGGCAAGGAACACAGTGCCAGACAGATGAGACCTCCCTTTGAGTGGTTGATGAGCTCTTGTGAACTTGTGGCAATGGTGACATCAAGCACAGGACCCAAGTCAGCTCAACTGAACAAGGGCCCAGAGTGGAGCAAGAAAAATGGGTGGTGGGCCAGCCCTAGACTGAGAACTATCAGAGACTAATACTGGGTGAGGGAGAGTATGCCTTACTTACAATCTCTAGATGGGCTGATTAGACTCTAATAGATGAATTTTCACTGAAGGATATCTGGGTACAAATGCTTGGCTGGATAGGGCTTAACATGTATGGTGGAATACATGAGGTCCAGTGGGGGATCAGGGGGCCGTGGATGGGGGTCTAAATTTAATTAAGAATGGTTGTAGTAAATTTGCAAAAGCTCAATGAAATTTTTAAGGTCTAATTTAAAAACAAAAATAAAAAGAAGAAAGGAACCACTATAAACTCCCTTTTCTCCCCTGGAGGTTTAAGTCCAGAAGCCAGTACTTTGGCAGCTCATTATATGACTGAAGTTGTCAGCATTCAGTTTATAAATCTTTATCCCATTATCAATATGTTCTTCCTATCCTCATCTGTATTGAACTTAGAGTCTGAGAGTTCTGTTTTACCTTCTCCAAGCAGCAAGTGGGTAACAGAGAGGAACAGCTGCCTGGTTGTTCTCAGGAGGAGAGGACTCAGGAGTCCAAGTCCTACTTAACCTGTTAAAGCTTCTCTGTTCCTGCTCTGCCCTTTCCATTTCCAAGTTTCCCAGAACCATCAAGTCCTGAGTCCTAGGATTTCTGGGTGTAACCAAATTGTTTAACAGAATTTTTTTTCTAAAGAAGGAATTTGGTTTCTTTAGATTCTCTGAGTCAGTTGCTAAGAAATTCTTTTTTTTTTAAGATCTTATCTCTTTTCATACTTCAGCTGTCCTTTACGTGTCCATGCCATTAAAGGAAACGTTACTTTCCTACAGTGCTTTTAATGTGGTTCGGGTAGGCCACAGAGGTAAGTACATGCATCCAATCCACCCTGTATAACACAAAGGTCTTAGCCCTCTTTGGGCTCAGAGCAGCCAGAGCTGGTTTCCATGACTGTAACCAAGGCATCTAGCTGGAAGGGGAGGAAAAATGGAGATGAGGGAGTTGGTATGAGAGCCAAAGTTGCTGGTCCCTCCCTATTCATGCATACACTACATTCCAGATGCACTCTGGCCAAATTTGTTGTGATATCTATAGAAGTCAGTCTGTTTCTTTCTTCTCTGCCTTTGCTTATATACTTTGCTACGTAGGGACACATTCTGAAAAAATATGTGTCCTTATATAATATTATCCTTATGCAAATATCACTGCATGTGCTTACACACACCTACATGGTGTCAATCAGTCATTCCACGTGACTTGGTGGTAAGCATGATATGGTGAGGTTGCTGCTGGTGTACTCCAACACATTCCCTTCCAGCAAACTTTGATTATATCAGTAGAAGTAACTCTAAAATAACAATAAAAGTAGTAAATATAAACCAGTAACGTCTTCATTGCTTACTGTCATTATTGTCACTTGTGTCCATAATTCTATTGGTTATACCTTCATGCAGTTGGCATGAAAAAAAAGTGGAGTAAATTTATTGGATCCAGCATCACTACCACAGACATGTGAGGAATGTGTTACACTAGGATGTTAAGAAGGCTATAACATCATGAGGTTCTATAGTTCAGATCTTAAATGTTCCCCCAAAGCATCAGCTTTAGGCTCTGGAGGCAAGTGGTGGAAACTTTCAGTGGTGTGGTCTCCTGAGGGGTTTTCTGACCATTAGCACAATGCCCTTGGCACAATTAGTAGAACCAGAGTCCCATTTCTGCTCTTTTGCCTCCTAGATGTTACAGGGTGAGAGACTGTGTTCCACCAAGTACTTCTGTCATGACATTCTCAGGTTCAAAAGCAACAGGATCAGCCAATCATGGATTGAAACCTCTAAAGCTGTGAGCCTACCTCTCTACAATTTGATTATCTAAGTTATGCATTATAGTACTGAATAGCTAACATGTTAGAAGATAGGAATTTTTATGTTCCAATATAGTCATGAGACCACTGTCACATTTATAGTCTGTTGTTAACCAAAATATGGCACACAATTATATGGCACACTTCCCTTTGTGTGAACTAATCCCATCTCACCCTCACTACCCAGTAATGCTTAAAGCTCATATTTTAAGCATTCAGTTCAAGGCTGATTGTCTCCAGGGAAGTGTATTCCAATCTCTTCAGGCAGAATTGATGCCCCACCCATACACCATGTGCATGATGTGCTTGGCTGTAACTGTGTTTCCAGATTTATCCAATTCATGACTCCAGACACTTCCAGGTAGAGAGGGTTTTATCTGTCTTTGTAGATCTGGTCCCTGAGGCATGATTCCTTGTTACTCATGAACCAATGAATCTGTAAGAAGGACATATATATCAGAGAAATAGATTCTGGATTGAGTTCTGACCCTTACTAGGAACGCTCCACTAATAAATACACAACATTAAAGTTCCTGGTCAAATGTGGAAATCTGTTTCCCCCTTAGCTCAAATGAACCTTTGAAAGCTGTTGAACTGCCTCAGTTCCTCTGATCTGATCTCTCTCCACAAGGCTAGAAGTCAAGGAGTCCATAGAGATATCTGTATTCAAATTTCCTTTGTGTGTCAGAAACTTCTAATGATGATAGTTCTAGTAGTGATCAGTTCAGACTGTCATTCATAAAACATCCATTCACTCAATATGACAACCACCCCCAATATTAATCATGCTTTTTTTTAATTTTGAAGGGGACCATCTTCAAAAAGTTGCATCTACAAGGTATAGCTGACTGTTTGAGCCTTGGCTGTATAGAACCTCCTGATTATGGAAAGACAGAACATTCCCTATATAGAGCCAAAATTATCTCACTCTATCTTCAACTCTTTACAAAAAATATCCATTTAATTTTAACCTTTGTATCTGATCTAACATTCTCATGACTATTAGATAAACCCCTCAGCATGTGTTGTTAAGTTTAGCAGACTTCCAGCATCCACCAACCTTATAGCTGAGAGTTCTGTAAGATCAAACAAGGAGCCTATGCATCAAATTTCTATTTAAAGTATACCCCACTTTACTGTGGTCTGCCCACCTGATGCTGCCATCAATGTATTTGTTGAACATACTGATGTGTGTCTTCCTTTCTTCTTCAGCTATATAAGTTCATACTACCTCTTTCACATCTTCCATGTAGAACATATCATTCAAACCAACATGAAGCCATGTTCTCAGGCCTTGATCACTCACCTTTAGCTCAAAATAAATTAGTTTGTTTAGAGTTGCTAATTTATGTCAGTAAAACACTAAGAAGATAAAATAATTAAGTTTCCACATACAATAATTTATGTGCTCCCTATGTACTGAATGCTTCTGGCAGTTAAGTCATGAGCCCCAGGGATACAGAATCAGGAGGAAAAAGCAATGAGTATGAAAGGTTGACTCAACTTGAGAGCGTAGCCACCACCTTCTCTGCCCCATGAGTAGGTAGGATGGTGTCCCCTTTTGGTAGCCCCTAGCCTTTCCTGAGCCACAGCTATACTCTGCCTTTCTCAAGGAAAGTAGATTGAGAGAAGGAGATGACACTCTTGGGACCAGAGAATTAAAAACAAAAGCTCAAGAGAAGCTTGTGTCATTAAAGTATTAAGTTTCACAGTGATCCCAGAGCCTTTCCAATTGAGCCACTCTGCATTCTGCTGAACTAGAGCCTCAGCCCAACCCCCCGCCTTTTTGTCTTACGGTAGCCAGTTGAAATGCCATCCAGCCTGTCACCAGTTTCCATCTGAAAAGTAGTTTAGGAGAGGTTAAAAAGATCCTTGACACTTGGAGATTTACTGGCATGTTTTAACTTCTGAAGCGAGCAATAGGGGGTTTTCAGAATGATTTTGTTCTCCATTTTCTTGAATGGAAATATACGCTTTGAGAATTGATTTGTCACTGTCTGGTTTTAAATTACTGACTCGAAAATAGTAATCATGTTCCTTTCTTGGCTACAATCAAGTCAAAAAGGTAGTAGGTGGCAGGGCCATCTTGTGGAAGGTTCAGTAGGCTCTGGGGCCTTCATTTCTTAGATGTGACAACTCTAAACTACAGATACTGTCCAGATTATGACTAATCTAGTTGTTACATTTATGAAGTCCAACACATGTACTTATAAACAAGAATAAGAATGATAGCTTTGTATTTTAGCTCAGAACATTAGGGATGAACACTTTTAACTGCCTTGGGATAGCAGACAGCCATATTTAGAAAGGGAGCTATATGTCATAACAAAAGGAGGATGATATGCCTCTACAGTATTTTGTTTTTGAATAAATAAATACAAGAATGTGTGAAATAACACCAAACCTACCATCACACAGTTGTTAAACAGCTAAGCACTGCAGAAATACCTAATTGAATAAAATAAGAGCAACTATAAGAGCTAAGGGGATGGATCAGTGGGTAAAGGACTTGCCACTGGAGCATGAGGACCTGAGTTTGAGCTCCAGCACTTCAGGTAAAAAGTCGAATGACTGTAATCATGTGACTGTGTCATGTGACTATAATCCAAGAATTGGGAAGACAGAGATCCTAGAGGCTGGCTGGCCAGCTAGCCTAGCTAACCAGCACACCCAGGTCCTTGTAAGAAACCTGGCCTCAAAAAACAGGGAGGAGAGTTCCCTCGGCATCACACCTGAGGTTGACTTGTTGCCTCTGCTCAGGCACAGCACACGTGCATGCACACACACAAGAATGAAGACAATAAGAATGTTATTTTCTATAGGAGTCAAATGCTATCCATATGTTAGAGACTATTTAAAATGGAAAGAACCTTATCTTTGAAATGTATAAACTCTTCTCTAATTCATCTTAGATTAAAGGAAAAGATTAGACTATTGAAAAATTCTTTCACCTGGGTATTTGGGGCCTTACAAAGATCAACACAGAAACAGATTTGTGTCTCTTCATAGGAAGAGGTAAAATCCCTCAACTACTTTTGGTATCATATGGTCAAATATCATTATTTGGACCTATTTTTCTTTTGTTAAAATTTATTCATTTTTATTTTTATGTCTGTGAGTGTTTTGCCTGTATGTATGTTAGTGTACCAATGTGTACATTTCCCACGGAGGCTGGAAGAAGGTGCCTGATTTCCTGGAACTGGAGTTATGAGCAGTTGTTAGCTGCCATGTGGGTGTTGGAAAACAAACCTAGGTCCTTTGGATGGACAGCCACTGCTCTTAACTGCTGGGTCATTTCTCTAGCCCCTGATAACTTTTTTAAAGTGTCAGTTACTCTCAGAAGATAGATTTAAAATAGCTAATTTTATTTTTTCCTGTTTTATACTTTAAAAGATCAAACCAAGCCGGGTGTGGTGGTGCATGCCTTTAGTCCCAGCACTTGGGAGCCAGATCTCTGTGAGTTCAAGGCCAGCCTGCTCTATATAAAGAGTTCCATCAAGGCCAGCTGAGGCTATAGGGAAACCCTGTATCAAAAAGACAAAAAAACAAAAATGAAAACAAAAACAAAACAAAACCATCAAACCGATAAGTAAACAGTGAATCAATTCAAACTTATACACTAGTTAGTCTGGCTAGCCAGCTTGTCCTGGGATTCGTCATACTAGATGAATCAGAGCTAGTCTACCACTTTCAAAGTATTTTTATTTTGGATTGGGTAAAGATAAACTATTTGTTGACATTTGTTGCCCAGTTAAACTGCCTGTTCTTATTTTTTTTCCTCTGTATCACAAAAATGTATTTTCAAATTTGTCTATTGTATACATAGCTAAAATGTCTACTTACATTTAAATAAAAATATCCTTACTCTATCTAATTTTGCTCAAACCCCACCCCTCCACACACAATTATAGTTCCTTGGTTTCAAATATTGGTGAAAAGGTCATCAGAGTATCTAGAAGAGCCAGTACATCCTAGATGTCTTATAACGCTAATTATTCTTTTTTAAAAATAATTTATTGAGAATTTCATACATGCATTTAAGGTGTTTTGCTCAAGTCCATGCTCACTCCCTCCCCTCCAACTCCTCCCATATCTCCCCATCACTTTCTTCTGATAACTTCATGTGCTGCTCCTCCTCCTCCTCCTCCTCCTCCTCCTCCTCCTCCTTCATTTTTTTATGAGGCTTTTTGCTACTCTAACATTCCCCCCTCTGAAGAGGTATTTGGCCTTTGGATCAGAGTAGGTTGCTAAGAGGCCCAAGGACATTGTGAGTTTTAGCAAAGAAACTGGCTATTTTTCTTTGGGGTCTTTTTAGCCTAACTGCTTAGTCAATTCCTACCTCCTATTCTTATCACACCATCCTCTGAAGAGTTTAACCAAATTGTCAATAAGGAATCAGGACGTAGACCTCTCTGGCTTCTTCCATGCTGAACAGGGACGCAGGGTGAGGCAATTGGAGTACCCCTTCAGTGGGTCTAAAAGACTTCCAAATTGCATAACTCTTATCTCAAGGAAGAAAAGAAAGTCTTTGAATCATGACTAGGAGATATGAAGGAGAAGTAATGTCAAGTCAAGAGTAATTAACATTACAAGTTCTAGACAGGGAACTAGAAAAAAGTCAGAACAGGGCAATTTTCAAATGTTCATATAAGGGTCCATTGGAATTTCTTGACAAAGGCTTCCAAAAGCATCCCTCTACTGGGTTCCTCCTCATTTTTCTTTTGTCTTCCAAGGCTGGACTCTAGAGTGATGGATTCAGGATGTGCTTTCAGGTATTTTGATAGGACCACATGGAATCTGGGGGCTCTCAGGCAGTCCCCTGAGTTCTCAGGCCCTCTTCCAGAGGGAGGCCAGAGGGAGGGCAGAAGGAGGCCAGAACTCGGCACTCTCTGGTTGTTTGCTGAGATCAGAGCTGCTACACCAATCACCTGCTCTTATTTTAATTAATTTTTCTTTGAGGATTTCTGCTGTCTCTTACATTTATTTGAATATCATTACCATCCAGCCATTTCTGGTAAAGTATAGCTTGTGGACTGAGGATGTAGCTCAGTCAGTAGAGTACTTGTCTTGCATGCACAAAGTCCTGAGTTCAATCCCTAGCATTTCCCTGCATAAACAGGGTGTCGTAATACATACCTATAGTCCCAACACTTGGGAGCTGGAGGCAGGAGGAGCAGAAGTTCAAGGCCATCCTGTGCATAGTGAGTTGAAGGCCAATCAGGGTTTGAGAGCACATCTCAAAACAAAAACTGAAACTCCTCCTCCCAGCAGTCACTGGTTGCTAGTAGTTCCTCAGATAAGGTTGGAGTTTCTTGCCTACTTCCCCAATTCTAGGTTGGGATTTTGTCTGGCTTGAGCTTACATGGGACTTATCCATGTTGTCAGCATTTCTGTGAGTTCATATGAGTAATGGATCAGCTGTTTGGAGAATTCTGGTTGACCAGGTTCCAGTGGGAACCCACACTGAAGGGTATTTGGGAACACAAAACTAGTTTTATATGTGAATTTTTTTCTGCCTACTTCCCCAATTCTAGGTTGGGATTTTGTCTGGCTTGAGCTTACATGGGACTTATCCATGTTGTCAGCATTTCTGTGAGTTCATATGAGTAATGGATCAGCTGTTTGGAGAATTCTGGTTGACCAGGTTCCAGTGGGAACCCACACTGAAGGGTATTTGGGAACACAAAACTAGTTTTATATGTGAATTTTTTTCACAGTTTTGTGTATATTTTATTGAATTTTTGTGCATTTTATATAATAGATCTTAATAAAATTTAGAGCCCCCTCTCCCCTCCATGCCCCCATATCCCCCTACAATATTTTTTTAAAAAGAATCTATAGCTTATTGAATCACTCAAGCATTTTTTATTTGACTTAAAAATACCAAGTAAAATTGGGGAGATGGCTAAGTTGGTAGTGTATGTTGCATAAGCATGAGGACAAGACTTCGGATCCCCAGAACCCATGTAAAAGTCAGGTGATCATGACAGTTCACCTGTAATCCAAGTCCAAGAGTGCTCCAGGGGCAGAAGCAAGGGATTCCAGGACAAGCTGGATGACCAGACTAACCAAAAGGGTAATCTCAGGGTTGGGTGAGAGACCATGGCTCAATATATAAGGACACAGGTGAAAAGTGATGACACCTAATATCAGCATAGAGCCTCTGCATGCATACACAGTGCAACATGCACACTGAATAAGTATACACATACATACTACACAAATAAACAAAGTCTCCAGTGTATACACATACATACTACACACATAAACAAAGTCTCTGGTGAATGGCCAGCTCTCTCTCATACTGTACCTGGTCCATGTGCAGAGAGAAGCCACACCCCTCAACTTTCTCCAGGTCTGTCTGGGAGATGTCTAGTAGGGCTATTGCAATGACGGGAAAGTTGCTGGCACCATGTTGCATGACACCTCTCATCCATTTGCAGTTCTCATAAGAATCCCCAGTGGGGTAGCATATGCATATTTAATATTTACCACTTATTTACTATTTCCATCAGTACTTAGGAATTGTGTCCAATTTGCTTTCTGTTGCTATAACAAAACATTCTGATTATAAGATTTGGGGAGGAAATTTGGATTATGTGTCCTGATCCCAGTTCATCATTGAGGGAAGCCAGGGCAAGAACACAGGGCAGGAACCTGGATGTAGGAACTGAAATACAGGCTATGAGGGATGCTGCCTACTGTCTTGCTTCTTTCCCATACTCAGCCTGCTTTCTTATATAACCCAGGACCACTTGCCCAGGGGTGACACAATCTGCAGTGTGATGGGCCTCCTTAATCGCTCAACAATCAAGAAAATGCCTCTCCTCACAGACATGCCTACAGGTCAATACAACAGAGGAAATTCTCTGATTGAGATTCCTTCTTCCCAGGTCTGTCCAGTTGACAGGTGAAACTATACAGCACACGTATTTATATCTTTGGAATCCAGGAGGAGAAAAAAATGCACTGAATGAAATAATGAGTGAAGTTTCCCAAAACTTGATAAAATACATTGACTTATGGACCCAAGATTAACAAACTCAAGCAGCATAAATACAAAGAGAAACATATCTAGAAATACAAGTTAGTTCATCATCTAATGGGTAAGGAAACTGAAGGTCAGAGATAAATCAAGTGACTTGCTCAACCTTATGGCCAGAAAACAACAAATCTTGCATTTAAACAGAGGTCAGTCAGCCCCAGAGTAGCTGTTTTCCATGTCCGTCACTCACTGTTTCTCCTTAGGACAGAGGGTTATGTGTTAAGAGCTAGGCACGGCTCTTTCAGATTAGAGTCTATTTTTAAACTTTATTAGCGTTTTTTTTTTTTTTAACTACAGCACACAGAAGTATTCAAAAATGAAGGAAAAGAAACTTGATTTGAAAAAATTCTGTTTTTCCTGTAAGGTAGCAGTCTCTCCTGGAACCACATGTTGACACTACCCATATAAGGACTTACTTTGCATTAGAAATGTGTACAATAGGATTGAAAGAATGTACTCAACGTGTACTTTATATATGAACTCTTTAGTATTTTTATAATTATCATTGATCTGTTTCTAAATATTATAGTATACAGAGATACATTTGTTCACATACATACATGTATACTTCATAGGTTAGAATTCACATATGAGGGAGAACATGCAGTCTTTTTACTTTCTGTGATTAGGTGACTTCATTTAATACTACACATTTTAAGTTCAATAAATTTCCTGTGAATTTTGTGATTTAATGTTTTCTTTATAGCCGAATAATATTCTTTTGTATATACGTAACAGATTTTCATAATCTATTCATCCATTGATGGACAACTTGGTTGGTTCCATTTCCTTGCTATAGTGAATAGATCAGCAATAAACATGGGGGTGCAACTATCTCTATAATAAAATATGAAACCTTCTGGGTAGATACCCAGGAGTGAGATAGTTGGGTTCTATGGTAGCTCTATTTTTAATTTTTTGAGAAAATCTCAAATTGCCTTCCGTAATATCTGTACTTATTTGTATTCCTATCAGCAGTGAATAAGGATTCCTCTTTCTCTATATCCTCTCCAATATTTGTTGTTGGATTTCTTGTGTTAGCCATTCTGACTGGGGTAAAGTGGTATCTCAAAATAGGTTTAATTTGCATTTCCCTGTCTAAAAGTGATCACTGGAAAAAATAATGTATTGTCTCTACATCTGACATCTCTGAATGTCTTCAGTACCTACCAGGCTCTACATATAAACAAGATAAACTGCAAACATCTAGTAAGGTAGCATTTTGCTTCATATAAAGGGGCATGTTTTAAGCTAGCAATCACATCTGGGCAAGTAGTTGATGGCAGGAAACGAGAAATTGTCCTCTACATGGGCAAATAGCTTCAGGGTAGCCATTGTTAAAGAGATGTTCTTCTCTAACTTAGATTCAACCATAGCTATAAAACCCCTCCTGTGTCACAGAAGATATTCCCAGCATGCATTTTGAAAGAGGCATTTTTGGGAAACACCCAGAGAGTTTTGAATTGGAAAGAATAGTGCTGTGCTATCAGTGGCTCTGAGTTCTGACATCAATGTGTGACATAGCAAGTAGATAGACAGCACTACAAATAGTTTTTGAAATATGGACTTTAAATATTGACTGATTCACCTCTTTATATTATGTACAATGCAGAGAAATGGACAGCCTACTATGCACCCACACCACCCATATGCAATCACAGTTTCGATGGCTGCTTGCCTCGAATGAACTGAATGTCTTCTTTGATAGACTAACTGTTAAACCCTCTTTGAGAAAACTGTGCTACATCATTTGTTGTATCTCAGCATTTAGCGAAGTGTTGATCGGATAGTGGGTGCATAATAAATATTGTTTGATTTTTAATTGGCATGGTTCTGAGTAGCATGTACTAGAGAACTTACTATATGTGACTTGAAAGGAAATAGACTTCAGTGGAACCAGAGCTGAGGCACTTTGATCACCCATGGCTGAGGCAGCTCATATCAAAATCATGTTGGTATTTAAAATATCATATTTGCATGTTATTTCTGAATTTACTTAAATTTCTACTGAAGTAATGAATAATTCCATAAACTTCATTTCATTCACTCTGCACTGCAAGTTCAAGCCCTCTTAGTGAAAGTCCTTTATTTTCCACTTTAAATCTCAACTTCTGTGACCCCTTCAGGTCTTGTATATAAGAAATTTCTTCTGGGCTATAGTAGCACATACCTGTAATCCTAGCCCTTGGGAAGTTGAGATAGGAGGATCTCAAGTTCAAAGATATCCTGGGATATATAATTAGCATTTTACTAAAGAATAAAAATATATCTCTTCCCTCTTTGTCCCCTCCTGCCTCTCCTTCCAGCCACACTTACTACCTAGGAGATATTTTATGGCCAGAAATACTTATATGTGAGAATTCTTGAATCTGGTTAACCTAACCAAAATTGGGAGTTTTTATTCTGGTGTCCAGATTGGTAGAAGAAGCTGTGACATCCTCAGAGCCCAGCACCTAAAGAACTGCTGCCATTATCACAGTGCATGTAGTGCCAAATCTGCTGTGAGCTGATCACCTGAGCACTCAGCATCACCACAGGCTGCACACTGCCTACCCTTCTGACAGGTTCCTGTAGGGTCAGTTGTCTCTCAGAGGGCCGCAGGATACTTCTGTCCTCCAGAAAGCATGCTGAAGGCAAACACGAGAGGACGGGCGAGGCATGGTTGCTCTGACCACTAATTCGGTGTGTCTACTTGACTGGACTGAGGGACATCTAGAGGACTGACAAAAGAGATTTCACTCCTGTGAGTGAAGGGCATTCCCAGAGAAGACATGGTCAGCCAAGAGGAGACTAATGAAGCACCTTCACTGTGGGTGGCACACTGGGCTGGGCTGAAACGGAAAATGCAACTAAGAAATAGAAGGGAAGCAAATCTCTCTCTGTCTCTGTCTGTCTCTGTCTCTCTGCTGCTGCCCTTGGTCTTCAGATTCCAGGTTTCTTGGCCTTTATGCTCTGAGACTTGCACCACTTGCCCTCTGGGACTTTGGGCCTTGGATTGAGGTCTGTAACTTTGGTCTCGCTGGTTCTAAGATTTTGATTCATTTCCCTGCTTCTCTACCTTGCAGTCAGGGGTGGTGAAACTCTTCAGCCTCTGTTGACCACGTGAGACAATCTAACAAATCTCTTCATATTACATCTTGTTGAATCTGTTTTTCTAGGGAATCCTGACTATGACCATAGTTAGCATCTCCCACCTCTCATGGACTCTTCTGAATTACTCCCCTTCACACTGATGAGAAAACTCTCTCCTTTGAGATGCTGTTGGTTTGGCTATCATGCAATCATTCCAGATTATGTTGGATATCAGCAACAGAAACCTGCTGACTGTCTAGGCTGAAGATGGACTTACTCAAAGGATGCTGGGAAGATGAAGAATCGTATGGTGAGGATGATGTGGTAGATTGTGTTATGGTTTGAAACTGAGTGAGCCCCACAGACTTGTTCTTCTGGCTAATACCAGCACTTTGGGGCTATGGAGACTTTAGAGGGTGTGGCTTAGCTGGAGATAGGTTACTAAGGGCAAGACTTTAGGAATTATACCCAGGCTCCTAGTTCTGACCTGCTTCCTCTACTTCCTGGTCTACTGCAGTGTCAATGGCCAACATGAGTATGCCCTTCCTTCCCCACTATGATGGCCTAAAATCCCCTGAAGCATAGACAGAATAAATCTTCCCTTATTTTGCTTCTGTCAGGCATCTTGGTCACAGTAACATATAAGCTTAATGATAAGGGCATGATGAGAGTCCTGGTTAGAAAATGGAGTTCACAGGCTGGGTGACCAGGAACAATATCCAAGCCCACTCTGTAGAACTGGTCTGTTGAAGACTCACTGCCTCTCCCACTCAGCATCAGGCACTCTGGAGGCTGCTGTCGTGGCCAGTGTCTCTGCATGGGGCCTGGCACCCATCTCTTTCAGAGGACTCCTGCACAGTGGGTGGGAGGGGGAGTGTTGAGCTTCAAGTTGAGACAGATGTGTCTTATTGGAAGATTCCACGTGACTAGCCACATGACATAAGCAATGGGATCAAGGAAAGGATTCCTATAAAACAAAAGGAAGTCCTACCTTCTAGATGAAAGACTCCCCAAGGAGAATCTAGTCTACTGAAGGCATAATTCTACCGTTCCTTGTTACTGTCTTCCAAGTCTCTCCTTTTAGGAACTCAAGCACCACAACTGTTCTTGATTTTGTCTTGCTACCATCAGCAAAGACTTCAGTATCCATAGCAGTACTCACTCTGATAAGGTGGCATCCCAATTATCCCACCATATATTAAAAATATTGCAGGTCAAAAACACATTGAATCCACCTGGTCAGCAATGCAATGCCCTGTAGAGTACTTGTCCTTCAAACTTACCACCAGGCTAACTGGGAGCTGCCCCAACTACTGCTGTTGCTGTCCAGCATCGGGAAAGAGGACCAGACCACAAACAGCTAGCCAGACCAGGAAAAGAACCAGATTCAAAACTGGAAGCATAGCTTCTGCTGAATGTGAACTGCTTTTACAACATTGTAAAGTGAGTCATTCCTAAGCAGAGGTATGACAAGTCAGGACTGTCTGTATTACTTTACAAATCTGTGATTGTTGGACTGCAGTCTGTCCTTCTGATTCTGCCTTTGTTAAGTAGTTTCTTGACCAGCCTCTCTGTATCATGCCTAAAGAAATGTCTGTCATGATTCTTCCACCTAGCTCTGCTCTGTCCTGTTTAGCTGTGAGGAACCTTGCTCATTCCAGGCCACTTTCTCTCTGCCTCCACATTAAACTCATTCAAGAAACTGAAAGGGGAGCTCAGAGGGTCATAAAAGGGGATTTAGTCCATCCTTTTCTCCTGTGCCTCTGCTTGGCTGCCTGACTCCTTTTTTTCTTTTTTTAAAATTTATTTATTATTTTCATTTTATGTGTATGACTGTATTACCTGCATGTATGTAAGTGCATCTGAGTCATGCAGTGCCCACAGAGGTCAGAAGAGGGCATCAGATCCCCTAGAACTGGAGTTAGGGATGGTTGCTAACTGCCAGGTGGTACTGGGAACCAAACCCAGGTCCCCTGCAAGAGCAGCCAGTGCTCTTAACCACTGAGCCATCTCCCCAGCCCCCAGTGACTCCTTGTGTCTAAGGACCACACCTCAGTCCTTTTTCTTCCTTGTTATTGGGCTCTTTCTTATTTCCCTTGTCCTCCAGACTACAATCCAAATGCACTTGACATGAAAATTATTTGGCCAAATTCATTGGGCCCTGCCTTATATTTACTAGCTTTCCTGGCCTTTTTACTTGACTGAGCCAGTCTACTTGCTGCAAATGTCCAAAGATCTGCAGCCAAATGGCTGCTGTCAAATCCCTTCCTACCTGCCCACATGTCACCTGTAGCCACCTCAGCCTTTCTACTGCCCTTGGTCTCCTTTAGTCATCCCAGCTGGCCCCTTCCCACTTCTGTTTTTATCTCTTATCCAAGCTATCCCAGCATTAGGGCAATGAACTACTCATGACATTGCATATATTGTTTTTGAATGTTCCCCATGTTCAAGCTGGGAAATAAGGGCTTGGAACTGTAAAACACTGGTTCCTTATTTGCAAATAGCAATTCTTCTTAGAGTCATAATATTCTGACCTTGTAAGTGAGAAGAGAAAATATCATGTAGAAAGCCAGGGAAATAATTTTGGGGCACAATGTCTATTTATGTATCTGTGTTGTTTCCAATGGATTCTTATGTTCGGTGAATCTGAGAAGAGAAGATTGGCATTATAGTACAAGACTGCTTCCTGTATACCAGCCTCCTTGGGAAGGCCCTAGAGCCCCTGCCAAGGTGCATTAGGGACAAACACATCTCTGTCCCTATGGCCTTTCGGAAAGATAAAATCTACTTTCCTTGATGCAGAGGTTGTAATATGAAATTTCTGGCAGTGTGGCTGCCTGGTGTTGTATCCTTCATTCAGCACCATACTCTCTCCTCCAACTTATAAGGTCAAAGTGCTATGATCCCAAGAAGGAACGCTATTTGCAAAAAGGAAATCAGTATTTCAGCCCAAAGCCTTTTATCTTCTAGGTCAAGGATGCAGATGCCTTTTATTTTTCTATATGAACCAGAATGAGGAGTGCACTGCTCCAGTGCTAAAATCATTGAATACAAGTTTGAATAAGAGATAAAAATGGATTATCTTTCATCAGGACCCAATCATTGATGATTCTTCAGAGTAGGTAATAGACTTATTTGCTCAGAAAGTGCCCTTGACAGGAAATGTTTCTCGAATCCAGACTTGAATGAAAACGTGCCATCTTTGAGACATATCTAAGGTCTCACAACCTTATTTTTAAGCACCTTCCTTGTTGACAGATTCTGGCTCATGTGCAGAAACTACAGGTTCATAATGATTCATGTTACCATCATGGGGAGTCTAAATTTTGAAATCATGAAGTTTCTGGTCATATGCTTTTCTGCTGTTATTCAGTCCCTTGTATCTACACTGCCTGGTTCCTATTCAGCCCCTGTGTCTATACTGTCTGGTCCCTATTCAGTCCCTGTGTCTATACTGTCTGGTCCCTATTCAGTCCCTGTGTCTGCACTGCCTGTGCAGTACCTGGTCTTCTAGTTGGTTTTTCTTTATTCCCAGTTGCAGAAGCCATCTCAGGAGAACCAGTGGCAACAAAAAAATCTGATATACTCTGTGATTCTCATAGGCAGACATAATTTCTTATGTTTTAATAAAATCATCTGCTGAAATATGAGCAGGTCTCAAAAGAGAATGTAGAGAAATACTTCCCCTCAGTGGAACAAGTATTCCCTCTTAAGTGACAGCAAATAATACTTAAAGAAGTCTAATTAAGAGGTCTGCTTCTTTTCAAGTGTGACATCTCTCTGCTTAGGAATCGGATTTGCTGAATCCTAGTTCAGCAGGGCTCTGATTGGACACATCTTGGTGTCCGGCCTAATCAGTCAACGGTAGAATGTACTTGATTTGGAAGGGCTGAGTCCTTGTAGTTCAAAATTGAAAAAATGTCAAGATGGACAGGAGAGACTGTTAAGAGAGTCTTCGAGCGACATATGGGCCGTGGAATAATCTGAAGAGCAGCCCCTGGCAGGGAACTGGAGACATCAATTCCCAAGAGGACAAGAAGGAAAAAGACTTAAGAAACTTCTATAGTCAACTTCCAGACAGTATTGTAGAGACCTTTAGTGGATAAGCAAGAGCTTAGTCACAGGAAAAAAAGAAGGCAAGTAATACCTGCTGTGTGACAACAGGGAGATGTGAACAAGTCAACCAAGACAGATCAAAGTTAACATTCCACCAAAGTCCAACATGGTGAACAAATGAGTTGGGGAGGGGATTATTTAGAGGAGTCTGTGTGACAGGCAACTTGCAGAGGCATCAATCACTTAAATGCAGCTGCGCCATCAAAATACTCTCTGCTGTAGGCAAGGGCTCATGGAAGCTGCATTCCAGGAGCTCTCCACAAGACTTTCATGTAACTCAGGAAGTCAGAGAGTCTCCTCCAGCAGGCCCTACTGTGTATATAACCTTGGGAAAGGACCTTGCAAATCTTTAAGTTTCAAGAGCTTCCTGAGATTTGTGAATTTTTTTTTTTCTTTTTTACTTCCTGAGTCTTAAAGACCCTCCCTCAAGGAAGGACTGTTTCAATTTGGAGAAAATTGCTACACAAAGAAGGTCAAGGCTACAGCATATGCATAGCATATACCTCAGCCATCAGGAGTTCTACTGGATCAGTCCACATCTATCCAACCAGTGATCAAGTTGAGTGAATATCCCACATGTATAGATCTTTATTCTGGTTGTTTCCCACTCACCCCCATGGCCACAGCTAGTGCACTCCTCCCCGTCAGTACCAGAAAAAAAACCTAACTCTAATTGAATTGGCCTCTTTCCAAGTCATTCTCCTAGTGGCAGACTGTATGAGCCTTGAAAAATGCAAACGTCTCCCATCTATTTCCTGCTTCAAATCTTTCCTACCTCTACCTACCCTTGATATCAGTCCATCTCCTTTGTCATGCCCCTTGGATTCTGCCCAGTCCCTCCCCTCCCCCAACTCTGCCTCCTTTTGGTATCTTTCCTGACCCAGAGTGAACTCTTATAAACTAAAGAGCTCTACATTTTCATTCTTGTTCATAGGCACACATGTGTCTTGGAGCCTTGAGTAGACTATCCTTTCCACTTACAAACTTGGCATGCCAAATTTCTACTCCAGCTTTAGATGCAGACTTCCTTTCTCTCAGAAAATATTCTTTCATCTCACAACTTGTAAGTAAGTACCTCTGCTCTTTGTCCTTAAATCATCCAACCAACCTTATCCTGTTGGTTCACATCACTAAAACTTAATAGTTTCTTTCAGCCTTGACTGAACCTTGAGTGCTGTTTAAAGTGTGACCTATAGGATAGCAGCATTGATTGACATCATCTGCCAGAAATGTAGATTCTCAGGCACCGTCCCAGACCTACCAAATCAGAATCTGTTAACCAAAATCCCACATGCTTTATTTTACCTATTTATTATTTTAGGTGTTTTTTTTTTCTGAAATACAGTATCACTGTGTCACACTAACTGGCCTGGAAATTATTCTGTAGCCCAAGTTAATCTTGAACTCTGGTTCCTCCTGCCTCAGCTACCTGAGTACTGGGATCTCAGGCATATGTCACCACTTACCTGCTTTAAATCCTGTAGCACAGCACTCACTATAAACTCCATGAAAGTGAATTATTTTCCTCTTGCTCTCTGTGGTTTTCCCAGGAGCAGTATGATAGCCATACAATGCATATTTCTTAAAGAGATTAATTAATTAATAAAATAGAAACTCAGTTCTGAAATCACCCTTAGGCCATCACTTCCCCATGGAATCTTATGGTTTCAGGAGTCCATGTGGTACAAGGATGGTGGAGGAGTCAATCCAGGCATTACCTGGGCCCAATAACATAGGGCTCTGTTTGTGCCTGTCAGAGAAATCCCCTCATTGCTGTGTGTCATTTTTTTTAACCTATATGCTGGTCAGATAAAATCCACTCCTTGCCTTTCTTCCTGGACCTGTAGGAGACTGAACTGACATAGCACATGTAAGGAGAGTGTGTAAATAGGAATCAGTTGTTCAGAAAAGAGGAATCAGTACTTGATCTGCACTTTGGCCTTCTGCTCTGAGCCTTGTACCCTCCCTGGAGCAGGCGAGGCTGGACTTGGGCTTCCAGGTGGCAGGCAACAATTAGAGAAGATGGCTTTCCAGGTTACTTTCAAGGCCAAGGGTTTCCCAGGATTGCTGTGCCTGGTGCCTGGGTGCTGGTAGCCCCACCCTGGCCTCTCTCATGTTGAATTTATTCCAACCATTCAATAGGGATAATGAGCAGCAAGAAATCCATCAGTCCCCTATCAGCCCTGTAATCCTGACCCCATTTAACAAATCTGATGATACTTAGCGTACCAGCATGTTTGCTTTCTCTCTAGCAAATAGTCAAACATGATTAAACTCTCTCTTCATTTCCATATTAATAGTACATCCGTGTGAAGAATTTAGGAAAGCATGTTTCTGGAAGTCTCATTTTTGATTTCAGATTTTCTAGTGTAGAAATGACCAGAGACACACTGACAAGCACAAACACCCCCTCTGGTTGGAGAGCTCAGAGGGAATGTTCCCCTGTGGTTGCTTTGTATTTTTTTCTTTTTAAAATGGACACATAATAACTGTATACATTTACCAAGTTGAATGTGATCTAATCAGTTGGCATATCCACCACCTCAAGCAGTCATCATTTCTTTGCAGTGAGAACATTCAAAATCCTTTTAAAATTATTTTGGACTATATAACACTTTGCTAACCATAGTCAGCAGCCTGGGTCAGGGTGACCAGGACTTCCTCCTCCTGGCTGAGTGTAACTTTGTCCTCATGGCAAGTCTCCTCTGTAATTTTCATGGGACTGCTTCTGCTGGTCTATCTTCAAAATAGAGTAGTGAGCTTCCTGAGATCTGAATGAGGTCCCTTCTCATACCTAAGGACAGTAGTGACATTATTCCATCCCCTTCCAGAACTTCTCAGTTCCATCATCTTTAGGTCACAACCTTCCATTTCTGCTCAGTGGTCAGATTTGGAGCTGATACCAGGGCACACGTGAGAAGTGAAAGGACATATGCATGGGTGCCTGAGTCCCCAGCCTCCCTCAACCTACCTTGCAAGCTGACAGACCATCACACTGTCTCTTTCACAAAGATCTGGGAACTCTGAGACCCCACCATCACCTGTATGAGGCACTTGTATAGCCAAAGATATCACTAGGGATAACTATAGGCCTGAGAGATAGAAGACTGGGTCTGCCTCTGGGCCCTCCATGACAAACTTCATCATTCTGAATTAGTAGCTTCATCTGTAAACATAGAATTAATAATGTTCACCTTGTTATGAGGCATCTTAAATAAATGGTGTAAAGCACTTACTGGTGGAATGTAATAAGCACGCAATAGAAGTTGGCTATTGTTATTTTGTTTTGTTGACCTAAATAATATATTGCTATTCACTGTTCCTTTCTAAACAAGATCAAGAGCCACTGAGATAGAACTGCTCACAGGTACACCTCACCTATTTGGGTCCTTTCAGCATCGCAGTGTGTTCCAGTTTGCTGTGACACATTACTATGACCAAAACCAGCTTTGGGGAGGAGGAGTTTATTTCTTCTTATACCTTACAGCCCATCATCTAGGGAAGCCAAGGCATGAAGGGAAGCAGAGACCATGGAGGAGTGCTTCTAACTCACTCGTTTCCTCCTGGCTTGCTCAGCTACCTTTCTTACACAGCCCAGGCCCACCTGCCCAGGGATAGCACTGCCCACAGTGAACCAGGCCCTTCTACATTAATTCACAATTAAGAAAATGTCTCACAGACATTCCCACAGGCCAACAGATGGAGGAAAGTCCTCAACTGAGGTTTCTTCTTCCCAGATGACTCTGGTTTGTGCCAAGCTGTCAAAGAAACTAAGCAGCATACAAGGTAAGGAAGAAGGCAGTCTGTAGAGAGGAGCCTGGCTCTCGCTGCTTCCGCTCTGTTGTATTCTTTGTGGTCTTATAAAGAGCCCTTTTCCAGGGAATACTAGGTGTGTGATTTTCCCCAACTTTACTAACCATTCAGTTTCTTTTTTAAAAAATTATTTATTTAATAAACATAATTAGAAGAAGCATTTCGTTACAACAGCATTGACATATCCAATAACAATTTCCGGAGCTAAGATGCATCTCTTTCAAAATTGGCTGTAAATTTTTAGGTTTACAGTTGAATTGATACAGTTATACAATATTGAACGCAGTAGAAACCCTGTAAGATATAAAACTGAATGAGTTTTTACCCTTTAAAGAAGATCTCCATTTCAAGATATGCTGTTTCCTACATTTTTTAAACTT
>NW_008339923.1:4106815-4147463 GCF_000622305.1 Nannospalax galili
AAACCCTATAAGACATAAAATTAAATGAGGTTTTAACCTTTAAAAAAGATCTCCATTTCATTATTAAAATACACAGTTTCATTCAGTTTCTTAAAGCACTAAAAGCCAGGGCTTTCTCTGAATTTGCTAGATGCTTCTTAGACTCTTAAATTGATAGTAGAAAAGATGGCTTATTTATATAAAGTCTAACAAGGCCCTGAGAGACAAATTTTATAGTGAAGGAAACTGAGCTCTAGGCTGAGGCTAAGAGACCTGTTTAGGGGCTGGAGAGATGACTCAGTGGTTAGAGTACTGATAGCTCTTACAGAGGACAAGACTTCAGTTCCCAGCATTCACATGGTAGCTAACAACAGTCTGTAACTCCAGTTTCAGGGGATCTGACACCCTCTTTTGACCTCTGCAGGCACTGAATGACACGGATGCACTTATACACATGCAGGCAATACACTTCTACATATAAATAAAACAAAAGTAATAAATAAAATACTAAAAAGAGACTCGCTTAGGACTAGAGCACAGGTGCTGTCAAACTGTTTTCCTACATGGTCCTGCTGTTGCTCAGAAGACAGGAAAACCAATCGGTTAAGAGAAGATACGTTCTCCACTGCAGATTTGGAGACTTATGGCTCTTTTCTGTTGCTGTACATAACGCCTAAAATAATCACCTTAAGAGAGGAGAGGTTTATTTTTTGTTTACAGTCACTTGATCCTGTTACTTTGCACTTAAGGTGGCCAAGTGCATCATGACTGAAGCGTGTGGTGGAGTAGGCCTTTTCACTTCATGCTAGCTAGGAAATAAAAGATACAGGAAGGGACCAGAGTTCCAGAAGTTGCTTCAAGGACACTCCCTCAGTGACCCGACTCCCTCTTATTAGACCTCCCATGCTAAAAGTTCCAGCAGCTCCCAAATCAGGAGCCCAGCCTTACTCACGGGACACTGGGGGAGATTCCCAGGCACAAACTGCAGAAATGATTGCTTTATGTCCAGCATTGTTCTCCTTCCTCTTTAGACAGTCATCTACCAAGTTACACATTGTGACTATTTCCTTGTTAAATTCCTTCCTTCAGGTGTATGGCCCTCTGCTTGAAGTTACTGAGCATCTCTCCATTGTTTGAGTTCTGCCATCTTCTCAGTGTCACAACCCCCATATTATTATGGATTTGTACCAGATACATGAATCTTGTTTTGCATAGTATTCAAAAAATTATGACAAAGAAAGCAACTAGGAGTTTTCCTTTTCAAAACACAAAGCAAGGGCTGGGGATGTAGTTCAGTCTTCTAGCATCTGTCTGGTGCTCTGGGTTCACTCTCCAGTGACAGCAAATCACAACAGTGAAAATGTCTCTTTTTGGTTTAGAGCAAAAAGATGCAAAGAGTTCCCTTCCTTTCCTTTCCTTTCTCATCTCTTCTTTTCTTTTGCCACTGATTCTGTTAACTTTGATTTCCAGATCCTGTATGCCCAAGCCTACCTGGTAGGAGAGCAAAGCATGGCCATGCTCCCTAGCTCCTTTGCTCCAACTGCCCATTTCTATTCCTTCCACAGACTTCTACATTCCTGTGCCTTTGTTTGCCTGAGAAACACCATATGTGTGAACCAAGTTTATAAAGCAGTGCGTTTAAGAATAAATTCCAAGATGCCATTTTCAGCTGTCTATGAATCATTTAAATTCATTTGCAAAATAAACTGTTTGCCAGGAGAAGTTCATTTTTGTTGACTGTGGAGAGAATGAAAGTTGTAATACATGGAGCCTTGCTCTCTAGCTAGCTGTGAGCGATTCTGCCAAGAGGGCTAATAATGGGCAGCCATCTAATTTTTAAATTCAAGTTCCCAAGTAATAAAAATATATATCCTATGCAATACTGTAGACTGCAATTCTAGTTTTCAGAGATGCATGGTATTTTGTCAAATAACTTGGACTTTACTTTGATCTTTCACCCAAGGTAGGAAGATTAATATTATTATTATAATAAACATTTTATATAGTTGCTATATGCCTTGATTTTCCAAAGACTCATTCATCTCACCATCTGCTAATACGAAATATGTCTGGAAGATACTTCTCTAGAAGAAATGTTAGCAAGAGATTGGATGCTGAGAGAAATGTGGCTACTACATCTTCAGCGAATGGTGGGGATACAGGTGTGATAGAGATCAGCATTAGCTGAGTACATTGCTGGTCCTCAGGCCCACTCTTTTTCTCTCTTGTGCACTGTCTTTTGGTATCTGGTGATTGGCAGCTGAATTGTACCCCTTCGGCTTCCTCTGCTCAGCATGGTATTTTTTGCTTCCTTATCTAGAGAGAGAAGCAGGGGCCAGCTAATGATGATGAAAGATACGTGCAAAAAGCAATCAGCACTACTTCATCAGGAGCAAAGCCAGTATCTGGGTCACTGCCTCGGATCAGAGCCTTTCACATCGATCCCCTTGCTTTCTTCAGGGAGCGTACCAGTCTGTGCTAGGGGGCTATCTGGTAAAAGGTGGCACATCTCAGACAGGTGCTCCGGGCATGGCTGACCCTTCAAGATGGGTGGCAGAAGGAGCAAAACGTGCAGGAAATGCTCCTGTTTACTTGCTGAAGTAATTGCACAAATTGTGCTGGATTCTCTTTTTCTAGCATGTTTTCTTTTATTCATTCCAGACAGGGCTGTGTTTCCAAAAATCAATCCTGATTGGGCCTCCAGGGATCAAACCAATCAAACCAGCCTCGCTGAGTGATCAGTATATAAACTCCACGTGATACTTGAGTGTTGAAAGGGTACTGTTGAAATGGGGTCTCTAAGAAGGAACAGAAGGTAAGGGGAATATTGGATTTTGGCTCAAAAGCAAGTCCCAGGTCTTGGCTGAATAGAATCCAGTTGCTCTGCCTCTCCTGCTGATCACAGAGTAAGGAAAATCTTGGCACATGCTAATCTGGTTCTGAAAAGCCCAGTGAGTTGAAAGCAAGTTGGGTGTTTCATTGGCCTGGGTACCAGCATGCAAGCCTGCCTGCTATGCAGTATAGAACAATTATCATTATTATTTTTAGTGTAGACATGGGGACCAAATAAGCCTCATCCTACAACTGACACTCAAAGAAAAGTCATGCTTAATTAATTTTTTTTAAAATCCTTTATTTTATTCTGAGCTTTCAGCCTTTCTGCTTAGCACACCTGGATTCAATGCACTGGGCATATGAGGGACAGCCCGGGGCATTTCTCAGGCCACAGTCTCTGTGAGTTTGTAGTTGGAATCTGGAATTGAGTTAGACCTCAGTCACTCAGGCACCTAGCATTGCTGAAGGTATCAAAAAACTAAAGGGAGGTTCATGTGTTGCAGATTAGTCCACCTTTCTCTGCTGTGACAAATATCTGAGAAAACAATTTAAAAAGCAGAATATTTTTTTGAACTCATGATTTCAAAAGTTTCAGGGCATGGTCCACTGGCAGGACTAAGGTGAGGCTGAAACATGTTGGCAGAGAGCTGCTCACCTCTGGGCAGCTAGAAAGGAGGGAGGGAGACAGAAAGGAAGGGAGGGAAGAAAAGATGGAGGGAGGGATGGAAGGAGAGGGGATAAAGAGACAGAAGGAGTGAGATAAGGGGAAAGGAAGAGGAAAAGGAAATGAAGGGAAGCCCAGATAATTATGAGGGACAAGGTACATTGAGATGCAAACCCCAAGTGACCCCTTTACTCTACCCAGGCCACACCTGCTAAGTCAGTTATGTACTCATCAATGGGATAATCCACTAAAGAGGTTAGAGTCCTCGTGATTCAATCATCTCTTAATAGCACCACTTACTAGGGTCAAGTCTTTCTGCACGAGTGCTGGGGCATTGGTATCCAAACCATAATGAGTTAAATGCCAACATAAGCATTAATAATACCTGCCTCCTGATACAGAATACAGAATCTCCTATGAAGCAATCTTTCCAAAACTTTTGAAGATAGCTGTGTTTTAAATCTAACTTCTATTTAAGGGAAATTCTTGGGTAGAAGCACAAGCTAAATAACAATAAAAAGAACAAGCCCAGCCTATGGAACATTCTACAAGACAGTTAGTCTGGTCTTTGAATAGACTTAAAGAGATTTAAATATTATTTTCAAAAGCAGAAGGTGGCTAGGCCTATTGCTACAGGCTGAACCAGGGGGACTGGGAGTTTAAGCACTTCCTGAACTACAGAAGCAATGGGGTACTCTACCCATACTTTCCCAGCTCTGAGAGCTGTGCTGTTAAGCAACCTTCCATTTTAGAAAAATTGAGGTCATGGATGTCCTGTCCATCCTCAGAATTAGCAACTGATTTCTCACATATGTATCCAACTTAAAAAACAAAAAAACAAAAAACAGCTATGGACTTTGTCATACTCTTTCTTCAACTGGAGGAATGACTTTGGGACTCAAGAAGTTGAAGGAGTTAGGGGAGACTCACAAAAGCAGTTATCAGCTTGGACATTTGGTCCCTGGTTGAGCTCAGTCCCTGAGGAACTGGCCCAGGTGGATTTTGTCTCCAGAAAGCCTTCCTCTAGCAAAGGCAGTTTTGGCGGTGGTGGTGGCTCTTAGGTCAAGGTCACAGGTCCTGCTATGTGTGATGATTATGTAGAAAAACTATCCAACAGGACATGTGTTGGATTCTAAGCAGAAGACTTAGGCTCTGTAGAAGAACCCTGAGGTAGGAGACATGGACGATTTCCTTAATCATAATTTTGTACAGATTCAGCCTCCACCTTGGAGGTTTGCCCCAGGTGCCAATCACAAAACCCAACTGGCTTTCCTACGTGGAATGGAAACACTTCCTTGTATGAATGAAAGCTTTATCTGCCTTTGCCTCGTACAAGAAGGTGATATCCTCAACAGCAACTGTTCCAACATGCCTGTCTGTAAAAGGACCTTTGATGATAAGATTGTTTATAAGGAAGTAAGTGTGCTTTAATTTTTCTTTAACCTATATCGAGATAGCAGCTGTGAACACACTGAGGCAACTGCCAAGATATTAGCAGAGAATTGGGTATCATATCATCTGTCAGTATCCAACTGTGAGCACTATGAAACACTAGAAAATGACCTCTTTCAGTTGTGATTAAGGCAAAAACAGAAGTGGGGAATGGAAGGGCAAGATGAGGCCTATTTGTGGCCTAGAAAGAAATAAAAACATTCCTGAAATACAACTACACAGAAAGAGATTAAATGGTACCTTTTCACTGAGTGTCTTTCTACCTCGAAGAGAATATTTACATCCATGATATTTCTGCCTCAAGATGCATTTAATTCCTGGCTAATTGAATCAGATTACAAATCAAATCTGTTTAATGTAAACAGAAACCCAGCTAGGATTTACCCTTTCCACCTGAGTCACTCTGATAATTAAGTTTCTCTCTCTCTCTCTCTCACTTCTCTCTTTCCTTCTCTCCCTCTCTCCCTCTCTCTCCATTGCCCACAGCTAGTCACCTGCCATAAAGATGTATAGTGTCATGACATAAGACCATCTTAGATGCTTCAGTTTAGGGGATCAACACATCAAAGGTCATATTTTATTCTCCACACTTACCTATCTCAGCCAATACAGAAGCACAGGGTGAGAAACACCTTTTCTACGATGGTAGGCTCTTTGCACCATTGTTTGTAATATGAATTAACTTTTCCATATCATCTCACTGATCCTTGCCTTGTGATTTAAACCCAGTACTGCTATTATTATCACTGAAGATCAGAGAGGTGGAAGTGAGCAGTTAAGGTCACAGGATAGTAAGTGCAGGGCTGCAGATAAACACATAACCTTCTCACTCAACGTGCCCTGATTTATTTGTTATTAAATATTTTTTTTCTTTTTGACTACATCACAGAATATATAAACTACTAACATCCCTAATCATAAACCTTCAGGTAATGTGACATTATAGATAATTATCTGAACCTAAAAAACAGATGAACAGTATATTTGATGGGTTAGCGGAGTCTTTTGCTGCTGTTTCATGGTTCACTGAATGTAACACATGCAAGATCAATAGAGGGATGACAGGAGGGACTGGGGATGTAGCTCAGTTAGGAAAGGATTTGCCTAGTATATAGGAAACCCTGGGTTTAAACCCCAAATCCACATAAAAACTGGGTATGGTGACACATACCTGTAATCCCTGCTCTCATGATGTAGAAACAGAAGTATCAAAAGTTTAAGATCATCCTCATCTGCACAGCAAGTTCAAGGCCAGCCTGGGCTACATGATGCCCTGTCTCTGAAGAGAGAGACAGAGAAAGCGAAAGAGAGAGGAGAGAGAGGAGAGAGGAGAGAGAAGAGAGAGAGAGAGAGAGAGAGAGAGAGAGAGAGAGAGAGAGAGAGAGAGAGAGAGAAGATTCTAATCCCAGATCTCTGGTTCCTTGGAACCAGCCTTCAGATGCTCAGTTTTCAGTGTGTTCTTTGTGGAACTGCTTGTTTTTGGACTCATGACCTAATGTATAGACCACAAGGTAGAAACACACATGGCACACACTGCTGTCCTGGCTAGTCCTGCTGTGGCACCACTGCATACACGTCACTTCCTGGGGTTTCCAGTGTTCTGTCAAGCACAATCTAAAATCCTCACACAAGACTCAGGAAATCTTTAAAACTTGCTTCTTACCCCTCCATGTCACATGAGATGTTAGTCATGATTTGGTTAATGAACCCCTAGCTATGGAGTGTTTACACTCTTCTGGGATTTTCCAGGTCTTGCTTCTGAATTATTTTCCCCCAAGGTTCAGATGCTACATTCAGTAGAAAATTTCCATTTTCCCTCTGGGAACCAATGTCACCATCTTTGGATACCCGTGGCTCTCATCTATATTGACCTTGCTGCATAACCTCCATTTCTCTGTTACTGCTCCATATATCTTCCTTATGAAATCCTAAGATGGTTGGGATGGATGAATCTGATAGGATCTGCATTGGTCATAGCATGCACCAAGCACTAGGCCTTACACATCATGCTATGATGGGCTAATAGTGGGTCTCAAACATCCCCATGTAAATAGGGCTCTGTCTCCTGATTGGCTGGTTCCTCCAATGAGCGGGGCCTAACGTGGAGCAGGACCCAGGTAGGGAAGTCGGGAGCCATCTTGCGATGGAAGCTAGGAGCCCTCGGTAGAGCATGATGGTGTAGGAAACTCGCAGCCAGCACAGCAACTCAAAGACAGAATGGACTGACTCACTATGGACCTGGGGTGAGATCGCTGGCCCCAGAGGCCTGAGCGAATGCTAGTGGGGCTATGGGAGTTGCATGGTCTGATAAGGCAGGTTCTGAGTTGCGGCCCCTCGGGTCTAGGCACTGGGTATTCCTTCCTTTGTAAGTTAATAAATACACATAAAATATATGATATGGTTTGTCTGATTGCACAGGAGACCCAGAGAGAATTTGGGCCACAGACTCCATATGGCAAGAGGAATTCTACAGTAATGATTAAATAAGGGTTTCCAGACAAGGTTATCCTGGATGACCTAGGTGGTCCTGGTGCAATCAAACCATCCTGGGCAGAAGAAGACAGGAGGAATCAAAGCAGAGGAGGAGGTAATCTATGAAAGATGCAAAAACTAGAATAGGCACCCTGAGGAGGAAGAAAGGGGCTGATAGCCAAGGACTGAGGCAGCCACTAGAGACAGTGAAAGGTGAGGAAGCAGATTCTTCTGACTCCAAAGGGGTCCTACCCAGAGAAACCTTGACTTTATTCAGCCCAAGGAAATCAAATTCAAGCTTCTGACCTTCAGAACTCTAAGAGAATAAATTTGCATTGTTTTAAACCATCCAGTCTGTGGCAATTTGTTACAGCAACAAGAGATTAATGTAATATTTGAAAATGGTGGGACTGGAGAGATGGCTCAGTGGTTAAGAGCACTGACTGCTCTTGAAGAAGATCTGGGGTTCAATTCTCAGCACTCACATGGCAGCTAACAACTGTCTGTAACTCCAGTTCCAGGGAATCCAATGCCCTCTTCTGACCTCTGAGGGCGTCGTGCAACATGGGTGCACTTATGTACATGTAGACAAGCACTCATACACATGAAATGAAAATAATAAAATATTTTTAAAAGAAAATGGTTTGTTGAATGAAAAAAAACAAGTGAAATACTAGGAAAAGGTAGATGAGGGACTGGAGAGGGGATCTGACACCCTCTTCTAGACTCAGCAGACTGTATTCATGTGTATGTACCCACACACAGACACACATCATTAAAAATAATTAGAAGAGATTTTGATAAAGAGAAGGTAGATAAATGATTTTAGGAGGTGAACCTCTGCTTTACAAAAACTTGCTACTCTCTATATCTACCTTGAATGTAAGGTATTTCCACAGATAAAGGCATGTTTTAAATGTTCCTAAGTATTTTTGCAGGATCATTAAAACATAAATGATTTACCTGGGTTATTAAAGAATACACTCTACCCTATTGTTCTAGAAAGTAAAAGGCCTGAGTGAATAGGCTCGAAGGCAACTCTGAGCAAAGTTGAGTCTGACAGGACTTGGTCCACAGGGCCCCTAACGCAGGCAGAGGAAGATCTGACCAGAGAGCTGGCCACAAGTGCCTCCTGATGATCCAGCCTTGACCTGAGAAGAAGAGTGTGTGTGGGGAGGGCAGTTGTCACCCTAATCACCTCGCCATTTTTCCTTGACCTCCTGGGATATTTTCCAGACAATGAACCATTTTCAGGGACCAAAGTTCAAAATAAAAGTATTTTTGTCCAATGTGTATTTGCTTTCCCCAGACTTCATGCCTAGCATGGCCTCTTTCAAATTTAATTAGAAACCCAACTGTGTAAAATACATGACTTTGACATACTGTGGTAACTTAAATGGTCTTTCAACTCTGGTAATCAAAGTCACAAAATAGTAATTCAAATGTCTGCTAACATGGCCTGCACTACCTCTGTGTGCAGTGAAAGTCTATATTAATCAAGATGATAATTGTGCCACATATCAATTACTCCCTAAGACTCCTGTTATGGAACTTAGCCATAAAACTCTTCCTATAGCCTAAACTATAGTGGTAACTATAATCTTTTGCAAAGTAAGCTAGACCTTTTGTATAAGTGCACACATGTGCACATAACCTCTTCATGGGCTGTTAGCTGAGAGCTGATCATCTCCCTCATTTTCTCAAATAAGATACATCATTCACAAGGAGACAGAGCATAATTTGAATGAAATAGAACGAGATTCTTCCTTAGCTTCAAATGAACTGGACTGGAAGATGATCATGCTTTTTTTTTCCTTTGTTCCTATCCAACAAGCTCAATTCTCGGCTAAAAAAAAAACTCTCCCAGCATTTCAGATTCAGACAGATTATATTAAATGCAGTTTCTAAATCTTAACTACTTCTGATTCTTTTTAACTGCTCAGAAAAAAGACAAAGATTTGAGATTTCTCTGTTGAATTGAAATCAGACCCATTACTGACAGCAAGAACAGAACAGACTGAGTTACTTATAAAATATCTCAGTTGGGCAAGATGGTACATACCTGTGATACCAGGATTCAAGAGACTAAGGCAGGAGGATTGCAAGTTTAAAACCATTTTAGCTACATGGTGAGACCCTGTGTCCCCCAAAATAAATGAATATAAAATAAATAAAAAGCACCTCTGAGCTCTTTATGTCTCTGCCTACAAAATTTAAAAGTCAAATTTGGGTCTGTAGAGATGGCTCAGTCAGCGGTTAAGAGCATTGGCTGCTCTTGTAGAGGCCCAGGTTCAATTCCCAGAACCCACAAGACTGCTAACAACCATCCATAACTCCAGTTCCAGGGGATCCAACACCCTCTTCTGACTTCCACAGCACTATACAACATGGACGCGCTTAGCCTACATGTAGGCAATACACTCATACACATAAAACAAAAATATCAAAGAAAATATTTAAAAATAAAGCTCTAGCAAACAAAATTAGTAAATATCTTCTAAGAAAAATAGAAGACTCCTAGCTACAAGTTCCAAGTCAATTTTTACATCTGGGTATTTTAAACTAGCCTTGAATAGAATTTTACTTACTGTTATGATATATTTTTGCCAACACTAAGAGATGCTTTTAGGAAGAATGAACAAGAACATTCTAAATTAAATTACATAAATAATTTTCACACTTTCTACTTGAGTGTCTATGTGTGTATCTCACTATCTTCTATATCATTTGTGAGGTTCAATCAACTGTTTTATATCTTATGCCTATTCAGATACAGCTGTATGGTATAAAATTACAGCTACTGTTTTCTTAACTCAATGATGTTTGAGTCTATGCCTCTTCTATTTTCCCATCTAACAGGTTTGTTCAGGTCCCCAAATCCTAGATTGTTCTTTTTAAACAATATTTTTTACTTCTTTGAGAATTTTATACAATATATTCTGATCACATGCCTCCTTCCCCTATCTTCTCTCAGATCTATCCCCACCTCCCTAACCCTCTACTATTTTGGGTCCTTTTTTGTTTTGATTTTTTAAGCCCATTGAATCCAATTTGTGTTCCCCAAATCCTCTTGGGTAGCCATCCCCCGGAGTTGCATCATCCTTAAAGAAAAACAACTCTTCCTTTCCCAGAAGCTCTCACTTGTCCATGGTTTCTCAGCTCTGGGAGGGGCTTCATGCCCATTTCCTCTTTCCATGCTGGGATTTGGTCTGGCTTGGTCTTGCATAAATTTGTGCATGCTGCCATAATGGCTGTGGTTCATATGGGAAGCTTCCCTGTTGTGTCTGGAAAACACTGTTTCCTTGTATTCACCTATCACCTGTGGCTCTTACACTTTTTGTTCCTTCTTCTGTGACACTTCCTGAGCCTTTGGGGAAGGGGTGTAATATAAGTACTCCATATAGGACAGAGCTCTGCCAGTTTCTCATTCTCCGCATTTTGACCAGTTGTTGTTTTCTATATTAATTGCTATCTGCTGCAAAAAGAAGCTTCTCTGATGAGAGTTGGGAGATGTACTAATCTATGGGTATAACAGTAAGTCATTAGAAGTTGGTTGAATACTGTATGCATTTAGGAGAATAACAGTGGTAGATTCTCTTCTAATGCCTGTGACTTGTCTCATCACAGGCTCTTGACCCCAGTAATGGTGCCACTTATGTGAAATATGCCTTAAATCTAATCAGAAAGCACTTGGTTACTCCCACAACATTTGTGCCATCACTGTACTACAGGGCATATCTTGTAAGTCTATTCATTACTGTAACTCCCAAGGTTCATAATTTGGTAAAACTGATGATTCTTTTTCTTCTTCTCTGGTAGGATGCACAGCACCTTCCAGTACTATGAAGGTAGCCAGTAGGGAGGAAGCTTCCAGATTGGTAACAGCTTTACCTCTCTGTTTTCTTCAGTGAAAGTTTCTTTCCATCAAGTTCTGGAGGGTAACCCAAAGCAGTAGCAATAGTCAGCAATATTCGGAGGTCTCTGAGAAACCCCCGGGCAACAGCTCCAAAAGAGGGAGCCCATTCCTGGCATTCAGATTTCTATTTGCCAGCCTATGGTGACTAGTAGGAGCATTGTCCCTGAGTTATAGAGTAACTCCATTTAATCTCTATTTATATATGTATATTACATATTTTAGGATACATCTATGGTAGATTTCCATATGACTTTTTTCAAAAGACCATTAGAGTTAGCTATCCTTTCTCATATTCCCTCCAATATCCTTCCCTCCCATTCCCTAGCTATTAGTCATTCACACTCTAGTATTACCATTTCTTCCTTTACATAACTGCAATATATCACTTCTCCCTTGAAAGCTCCCCTCCCCATGGCTCCTTACTAGTTTTCTGACCTCTAGTGGTTTTCCAAATGAAACACGTATCTTTGAGAGAGAACCTGCAATGTTTGTCTTTCTGGGTATGGTTACTTCACTTAGGATACTTGTTTCCAGTTCCATCCATTTTCTTCTGAATTTCATAATTTTATTTTTCTTAACAGTTGAATAATATTTTTTGTGTAAATGTACCACATTTCCATTGTCCTTTAATCAACTGATGGACAGCTAGGTTGTTTCCTTTTCCTGGCTATTGTGAATAGAGCAGCAATGAACATGGATGAGCAGGTATCTCTGTAGTAGGATATAGAGTCCTTTGAGTGAATGACCAATCCTAGGTCATTGTTGCTCGTAGTCCATTACTGTTGGCTCATTCTCACATGTTTTATCCTTACTAACAATATATGGAGGGTCTACTCATAGACTAGCATTTATATAAGCAGATTTTATTTCTAACAGTAAAAATGTCATCATAAATACTTCTTAAAGAGACAGAAATGATTCCTCCCACCTAAGATCACAGGTTCAGTCATGGAACCATGAGAGCAAAGGGTTGGTAATGTTCTTAGAACAACTTATTTTACTAAAAAATTTAGAATTACTTATTTTTAAATAGAAATAATATTGTTAGACGGAAAAGGTCAGCTATGATGAAATCCACAAGAAAAGAAATCTATTATCTTTTGTCCTCTCTTGAATGCTTCTATGGGGGACCTCTGATGCTATTGTTTTGGTTAAAGCATATGTTGGCAGCCATCTGCACATAGAACTAAACATGAACCTCAAGAGCAAGAAAGCCACATTTGGAAGATAATTCATGTGCAGACTATAAATATTTCAGAGCAGATTGTGTCTCTGTAAGTTCTAAGTAAGTCATAAAACTCCAGTGCTATGCCAATAAGTAATTTTGAGACCCTGGCCTTTACTCTTTTGAATCTTGGTACATGTGATTTGACCTTTCTGAGTCTTCATTTATTTGCAAAATAAAATCAGTAACATACTTGGCCTACCAAGTATGAACTTTATGGGATACTTTCAGTTACCCAAATGATGACATTTTTTTCATTTGACAAATATTTTCTGTGAAAATACTTTCTTCTGTGCCAAGTGCTGGGGAATGTAACTGAGGCCACTGCAGACACAGATATAGCATAAAACTGTTGCAACACATATTAACAGAACTACCGCTTTAACACCTACCACTTCCTTTCCTCCTATGTTGCTGTTACTTGTATGACTATGGGACATCTTCATATTTGTTAAATGTTTACTTCCTTGTCCAAAACATCTATTCATGATTTTGTAGACAATGATGTAATCACCATCAGTTTCACTAGTATGAGTTTTTTGGATGTTTGTTTTGCTTTTAATTTGATTCACATTATACATACCAGTCCCAAATAAATCAGGATCAACAAGCACTGGACATGAACAAAAACTAAAAATCTTAAAGAAAATCTATTATCAGAACTTCTGTGAATTCCACCTCTAATTGCATTGTCTCAAAATCATTTCAAATGGAAAATAACGAATTATAATTCACTTTAAAAATCTGATAGGTTGGGGCTGGAGAGATGGCTTAGCGGTTAAGAGCACTGACTGCTCTTGCAGATGACCCAGGTTTGATTCCCAGCACCCACATGCTGGCTATGAACGGTCCTTAACTCCAGTTCCAGAGGAATCTGACACCCTCTTCTGACCTCTGTGGCATTGCACGACATGGGTGCACTCACATACATGCAGGCAATATACTCATACACATAAAATAAAAATATTAAGATTTTTTTCAAAAAAATCTGACAGGTGCTAGGTGTTTCTCATCCATCATCTCATTTATTAGACACCCTGGCACTCTGTGACAAGGGTTATTATACTGGATTCATAGATGAAGGGTGAGAGGTTCTGGGAGACAAAGTGACTTTTCAGACTTTTTCAGCTGGACCCTAAAGCCAATGTTCCTTCCACTGTACCTGATGATTCTATTCTAACCATCTGTTAGCTCACAAACAAGAAGTTTCTAATGTGACTCAGTTCATATGCAATTGATCAATAGGGACATGATGTCAGTTTAATTGGTGTCTTGTTAATAAATGGTGATTTTCTTTTCAGCTCAGTGATGCATTAACAAGATCAGGAGCCTGCTTTCTCACAATTAAATCCAAATTTTATCAATTTGTGGACTTGTGCAAGGAAAAGGATGGAATTATGCAGAAATGTCTTCCATGAGAAGCGGCAGGTACAGCGGCTTCAAGAACAGAGACATTTTCTAGTATATGAGTTGTTCTTACACTAGCCAAATCAGAAAAGCCTAGAAAACTTGTTATACAGCCATCTAGGCTCCCTCTTTTTGCTAAGCCTCCACTCTTAGAAAATTTCCAATTTAGTATTTCTAGAGCATTCTTATCTCTGACACATTTAGCGGGATGTTTGAACACTGTGTACCATGCTAAAGCTGTAATCACGTTCATACAAAGGTGCAAAGGCAATTTCTTAGTTCAAGCTTGACTTCTGAAGAGGGTAACATCCAGATCATATTTTTCATGTTGATGAAACTGGTCTCGGTGGAAACAAATATCTTCAAAGGCTTTTATTCTGAAGAAAAGAACATGAGTCCAGATACAGAAGGCTCTAGTGACAGTGAACCGCCAATAACTTCCAGAGGAGCCTTGATTGCTAGGATTTTAATTGGGATTCCTATTGTTTTGCTACCTTTTTGTCAAGTTTTATGGGTTACTTTATTTTGTTTATAAAACAGAGTCTCACTTGTTACAAAGGCTTGTCTAGAACCACTGTGTCATCCAAGCTCAGACTCGTGGTAGTCCTCCTGCATCAGCCTCCCAAGTGCTAGAATTACAGGCTTGGCTTACCCTGCCTGGCTTCTATAAGTTTTGAATGGTCCATAAGAACCCTAATTTTCCTACAATTCCCATCATTTTATCCTCTATTTTTTTTAAATATTGAATTTTTGTGTGTTTCATACAAAACAACTTAATCATCTTTATATTCCCTCCTCCGTCCACATCCTCCATAAACAACCCCCACCAGATTTTGTGCATTCTGTAATTTATGTTAAGTAAAGCCTATCAAGTTAAGTTAGTATACCCAGTTGTCCCTCAGTGCAAGTTCATCCAGTGAGGACTAGTTAGCCTATCTAGATTCACTCCCTTAAAGGAGATGAACTTTCCCTCACCCACCAGTAATTAGTTGACAATAGTTCTTTGGTCAAGATTGGGGCCTGCTGCCCTTTTCCCCAGTTCTATGCTGGGTTTTACTGCTAGAGTTTGCATGTACATAATACATATGGCACCACTGCTGTAGATTACTATGAGCAAATTCCCAGGAGCCTGTAAGACTCTGTTTCTGTATGGTCATACACCTCCTCCCCTGGTTCTTACAATCTTTCTGCCCCCTCTTCCACAATGGCCTCTGAATCCCGGTTAAGTGGAGTTTAATATAGGAGTCCTGTCCAAGGACCCACACTCTGCAGACTTATTCTCTGTGCTTTAGCCGTTTGTGTCCTTTTGTGTTCATTGCCTTCTGTTGTATGAGGGAGCTTCGTTGATGAGAGTTGAGAGATACATTCGTGTTCTCTCTTCCTCTTGTTCCTGTATGTTCTATGAACGTTAGGTACAGAGTTTCCATTGTTGATGTATCAATTAGGGTTGGGTATTTCATAGACAATTATTCTCTGTGTGTGACTGACCATTTGTGGAGTTCTGTAATACTCTCCCTATGTTGCAAAACAATCTTCCTTGACGAGTAGTGACTGGCATACTTTTGTGCAAATATAAGGATCCATATTTAGCATATAGTAAAAAATTACATTTGTCTAGGGCTGTGACAGCCTTAGGGTTTTCTTTAAGATCTATGACCTCTCCAGCCATGAATGTTTGGCTATGTTTACAGTACAACACATGAGTTACCTCCCATTGAGTAGACTTTAAGTATAATTAAGTAGATGTTGATTACCCCCAAGATAAAAGTGCCACTACTGTCCCAATGTAGTTTTTTGTGCTGGTCATTGCTGTGGTTATTAGGACTTGAAGCTGGGGTTGGACCATTGCTTGATGTTCTCTCTTAGCAGCTTTCATAGTGTCCTCCAAATGAGAGCCAGCCTTCAGGGAGGAGGCTTCAGGTCACTTCCAGCTCCGTTGCTTTGGCATGTATTTTTTATAGAGCATCAGTGTTTTCAGGAACACAGAAAAGGCATGCGAGCAGAAACAGTACACACAAAAAAATCTTATAAAACCCAGTTACAATGACCAAAAAAATAAAGATGGCGAATAACCATCAAATGTTGAGGGAATGAATGGAATTAAATGTATGTAGGATGTGGTTGAGTCATACCAGTCCTCGGTACTAAAGTTCTAGGGATCCAAAAGAGTTTTATGTGGGAGCAGAATACCTCTAGGTATTTTGCTAATAAAATAAATCCTTCCATCTCTCTTTAAATTAAACAAGCCTGCTTCCTTTGACCATATTTTGAACATCATTCACCTTACCAAATGCTTCCCTTTAGGGCTCTCTATTTTAATTCTGGAAGTGTCAATCAGCTCACATTCTGTTCACAAGGGGCACCCAGTTCATTCATTCTCTATTTAAACAAATTGGCTGGATGCTTTCCTGGGAGGTTACAGGAGAGCAGAGATGTACAGAGCTAGTGAAGAGAAGGAGAAGGCAGGATGGGACCTGAGGGGCCTGAGGTCTGGGGCCTGTTCACTGTGCCCTCCCCCAAGCCTTCCTCTGTCCCCTGTATGAATGACACCAAATGGCTGTCTCCTAGGAGTTACATATATGGCTCGATTACAATATTCCTGTCTTCCTTACCTTATAGCTTTCATAGGCAGAAGAATAAAGAAAATTGTCTCTGGGTGTCATTAGTGTTCCAATACTTTGTATTGTCACCTTAAATTAGCTAGATGGAGGATTTTTTTCCCTCAGACCACAGTATAAAAGAATGCTAATGTCTTAATCCCATGTAAGCTTTCAGAAGCTGATTTGGCTAAATCAGACAATGGAAACTGAAGGGAAACTTGCTGAAAATGTGCTTCTCAAATGAGCTAAAGTGGGTGAATTAAAAGCAGAACTCGGGTGAACTAGCATCTGCAAAGTCATCAAGAGAATAGAACTCAGAGTTAAATAATGAAACCAGGAACTTAGGATCTTAAACAATGAAGCAAAGCACTCTCTCTCTCTCTCTCTTTTTTTTTCTGTTTTTCAAGCACTGACCTTTATTAAAAAGACCACAGTCCCATGTTGATGGAGAGGTTATCACAGCACTGGAGGAGTGGAATAGATGGTGTTCTGAGTTAATTAAAGTGTTCAGTGCCCACTTTAAGCAAATGTTCTAGTACCCATGGTGATGACAGTCAAGAGTTCATTAGCTGAACAGGACTATTTGACTAATGAACAGCTTACCTTGAGAAACCCAAAGTTGTGTGATAGCTACAAATGCAGTAAGTTCTCCATCTTCTAGAGCCTTAATCAAACCTCCCTGAGTACAGGCATTTTTCAAGCAACTAGAATGTCGACCATTTATTTACATACTGAACCTGTATCGTAAGTAATTAGAGTCTTTGTTCCTTAAATAACTTTGTAGCATGATATACACTGGAGTCTTTGGCAAACCAGTGATCATGGTGTATAGGAGTCATTCTTACACATTGGTAGACATTATAACTGCCTGGGGGTGGGTTCTGCAAACATATCTTGCTGGCCATCATCCCCAGAATGCCTCATTAAACAGGGTAGGGTTGGATGCTAATATTTGCATTTCTAGCAACTTGTAAGGTGACCTTAAAGTAGCAAGTTCAGGTAAGACTTTGAGAACACTAGGAGAAAGGATGATAGAGTGGTAATAATTGTGCTATCTGGAATTCTTTCTAATTAGCTCTCATTGAAACCAAGTCAGGCCACTTGGCTTTAGTGGGACTGTCTTAATAGTTTCTCACAGCTCTGTGTTTGCATTATTGTGTGATATCACTGGTAAATAGGCATTTGTGTCTCTTAGTACTGATGAATGGTTCCTTATCAGTCTTCTCTGAAACACTGAATTGATAGTTAATGTTTTCAAACCAATACTTAAAGAAAAAGAAAAGAGCCTAAGTTATCACTATGGATCAATTACTTCATAATCAGTGAATATTCAACTTCCAGATTAACAGACCCAGTCCTGGGAATGACTGTGTGTCCAGTGAGGCCAGTCCTGAGCCATGTTCCACCACTCATAGCCTCCCAGAATCTCAGATGACTGCATAGTTGGTCTTTGACCTTTTCATCTGATTTAGCCTGAGCTACTTTGATTCAAGACTATTTGGTCTGGGATTTTAAGAACCTGGGAAGGCTCATTGATTATTTTCTTTTGGATTATACCACATATGTTAAACAGTCACTAAGAATGGTGTCTGAAAAATCTCATTTATCAAAGGAAACAAAATGAGACATATTTGGTTCATGTATTTCATGCCAAGAATGGAAGAGGATCAAGAGATGGATGTACTCTGAAAACTATTATTGACTGGCTATTACATTAATCATTAAATAATCAACAACTGAATCTTCCTGTGACTTCTTTTTAAGAAAATATTTTATTTTCATTATTTTTCTTTTATGTACATGAATGTATTACCTGTATGCATGTAAGTGGACCTGTGTCACACAATACCCCCAGAGGTCAGAAGAGGATGTTGGATCCCCTGGAACTGCAGCTACTGATGGCTGTTAACTACCATGTACGTCCAGGGAACTGAACAAGAGCAGTCATTGTTTTACCGCTGATCCATCTTTCCAGCTCCGTCCTGCCGCTTCTAAAAGATGAGTCAAATTGTCTTCTTGGCCAAGTTTGGGGAGTGTGACTATAGAACAACGCTTGAAATAAAGTGTTCAGCTTCTTTGCTCAAGATTGTTAAACATTGGCTCATGATATAAGGCCACGGACATGATTTAATATGTCATTTTCGGATTCCTTATCCATAAGCATATTTAACACCCCATCTCATTAGCATGTATGCCATTAAATATTCTACCCTCACCACAGCTAACAAACAGTCTTACTTGGAGAGAATAGACGCCTTTTCCATATGCAGAGCTATCTGGACATACTTCTGGAAAACCAGCCTGAAATATTTTCCTTTTGCATTTCTGGATGATCATGGGTAAAGAGACAGCCATGATGAGCCTCCATTACTGAATGGTGACTATGAAATTGTGATTCAGTAACAGCCATTTCCATGTTGATCCTTCTCCCTCTCTTCAGACATCGTGCTCTGAAAAAGACAAGCATTTAGGCTGAAAATCTATAACAGTAAAATCTTTCAATCAATAAGGAAAAAAGCCATTTAACTTGCAGTTAGGTAAGGAATATATTTCCCACAGTTGTAATTACAATTCAATCCCCATACAAAAATTCTCTTGTTTCTATAAAATTATTTCATCATATAATTGAAAACTATGTTCTATATATTATGTAACATGATGCCTTTAGAAGACATGATGTGAACAAGTGTAACAAAGTAGATCACATTTACGAGGACTATAAAACCACATGCTGAACACACTTTTCCCTTAAATAACTTTCCTGTTCAAAAAAGAAATCATTAGAGCTAATATTAGCAATATGGATTTTCAATGAAGGAGAACAAATTATCTCTATATTTTAAATAACACAATCTGTATTAGATAGCAATTGCTATGACAATAACATAAGGAAATTCTGTTACCCAAAGGTTTCCATGTGTGTTGTAATTTAATAATTCCTTCAAGTATTAAAAATATTGACTTCTGAGTATTATAATGATGTTTCATTAGCCCTTAAATGTTAGGTAATTCTGGCAGAAATAAGTAATATAACCTCCATTTGAGTAGTGCTTTACAGATTTTTATAAATAGAGTTGTTGAGATCGAATTCATGAACCATACAATTTACTTACTTGAAGTTTACACTCATTTTAACATATTCATACACATACACAACCATCAGTGCAGCTAATTTTGGAATATTTTGATCAGTCCAGAAATAAATTCTACATTTTATCTATCATCTTGTATGTCCCAGTACCCTCAGGCTAAATCAATCACTAATCTGCCTCTGTATGGTTTCTTTATACTGAATTTTAGCTATGAACAGAATCCTAATATATAATCGCTTGTGACAGCCTTCCTTCACTGGTATAATGCCTCTATCGTATATGAAAGCTTACGTATTAATGCATGCAGCATGTATCAGAGAGGCTCATTTGTATCGCCAAATAACATTCCATTGTATGGGTACATCAAGTTTTGTTTGCCCATTTGGCTGCTGATAGACATGGCTTGTTTCCAGATGATGGATGTTATCAGTAATGTTGTAATAAACATCCATGTACAAGTTTTAGTGTAAATATATATTTCCACTTCTCTCGGGTACCTATCTAGGAATAGATATGCTGGATTGTATGGTAATTATATGCTTAATGGTTAGAAGAAATGCTAGACTCTTGCTCAAAGTGACTGCTCCATTATATACTCTCACCAGCAGTGTTTGAGTGTTCTGTTTTACTCACATTGACCCCAAACTTGTTCTTATCTGATTTTTTTACTTTCTCCATCCTACTGGATACAAAATGATTTTCACTTTCTTCCTGGATAAGAACGTCAAACATCTTTTCATGTGTTTATTGAACATTTATACATCCTTCCTTAGAGACATGTATTTCCGATCTTTTATCCATTTTAATGAGTTCTTTATCGTTTTATGGATTATAAGGGTTACTTAAAAGTTCTGGGTACAGGTCCTTAATAAAGGTGCATAGTAAATATATTTCCCATCCTACAATATTCCATTTTCTTGGTGATGCCCACTGAAAAAGACGCAGCTTTAATGAAACCCAGTTTATCTTTTTCCTTGTTCCTCATGCTTTTGGTGTCATATATAAGAATATTTTGCCAAATCTGAGGCCATGAAGATTTATACCTGCTTTCTTCTATAAATTTTATAGTTGCAGATATTACCTTTAGGCATATGAACTATTTTAAGTTTTGAATATGGTGTAGGAAAACTTACAATTCCATTTGGATGTAGTCAGGAGATTCCTGGCACTATTTGTGGAGGAGACTATTCTTTTTTCAACTTAGTGTTCCTGCCATCCATTTCTCTCTCTCTTTCTCTCTCTTCTTCCTTATTTCATTGATCCATATGACTCCTGGTACCATAACCACACTGCCACACTGCTTTGATTTTCATTGCTGTCTGGTGAATGTGAAACCAGGGAGTCTAACCTGTCCTTTATTAGATTATTAAATATTTTGAATATTCCAGGCTCCTTGCAATTCCATATGAATTTTGAAATCACCTTGTCAAATTCTACAAAGAAACCACCTGGAAATCTCATTTAGATTATGTTAAATCTATAGGCAAGTTTAGGGAGGACTGTCATCTTAATAATGTTAAATCTTGTAATCCATAAGTATGGGATGTTTGTTTATTTACTTAGGTTTTGTTAGTTTACTTCAGTAATACTGTATAGCTTTCAGAGTCTGCTTTTGTTAAATTTGTCCTAAAATAGTCATTTTGATGCCGTTATGACAGGAATTGCTTTCTTAATTTTCAAATCATTCACTTCAGATGCATATCACTATATATTGTACAAAAATACTTCAATTGGTTTTTGGTGTATTACTCTTATGTGTACAACGTTGCCAAACTGACATGTTGTTTCTGTTGTTTTAATGGATTCCTTGGCAGTTTCCTATGTAAGATATCATCTGACAACTGAGGTAATTTTATTTTTTCTTTTCCAATTTGCCTATTAGCATTAAGCCCATGGGTCTCCGGCCATTTATCTTTCACAGCTGCAGCCACCGCTCTGGAGAGAATCCTAAGGTCTGCACCTTACACTCTGTTCCAAATTAAATCAGTTCCTTTGGGTGCAGATTGGGGGCTATCTTATGGCTTACTTTTTCCCCAAGGCAAAATTCTTTGAAACCAGGCTATGGAGCAAGATATAAGAAGATTCTCTTTGAGTGACAACCTGTCCTGGGGAGCTGGGTGCACTGTGCTGGGGACAGAGCTGCAAGTCCTACAGCTTCCATCTGATCTGCCCAGTGGAACTACCACCTCCCAAGTCAGGACAAAGGTAGTTCTATGATTCTCTGTGCTATGATCAAGGTATAGCCTACAGTCACCAAGAGGTAACTACACATGAAAGAGGTTTACCTCTCATTCCCACTTCTGCAGAACAAGCCTCAACAACAGGTACATTGGGCAGCTGAGAAATACTGCAGCCATGCTCCTTGAAGGAAGAAATCCAGCTGGGTCTGGCTCCAGGAAGATGGGTCCCATGTCTAGGGCTACAGAAGTTCACAGTGCAGTATCTGCCTTATAATTGGTGAGAGGTCAGAGGGGATAGTCTTGGATTTTATGCCATAAACACTTGAACTTACTGAATTTTCATGTTTTTCTTGAATAGTCACTTGTTTGTTTATATATTTATTACTGTTTTCTCTAAGGACAATTTCCAAAGGAGTTAAATATGCTGCTGTTTCATCTGTGTTGACAGCTTCACTGAGGGAGTCCATGGGGGTCTCTCAACTTGTTGAGGGGGAAATTGAGCTCCAGTACGTGGCAGTTCATAAGGTAGCTTAGCATACATGCTTTGTGTTATTACTAACTATTGCCACAGAGTTCAACAACTCTGTCATTTACATAGCTCTTCTCTCATGTTTTGATTGGTATTTACTGGGGAGGAATTCCACATCTGATATGGAAGCACAAAGATAAATATGGTCAGTTTTATCCTTTGAAGAGTTTCCAGCTGCTAGAAAGTGTGGAGGAAATATTAAGTCAATACAAAGTAAGAGTAGGATTGTGAAAAAGTCATTTTTGTCTTAACCCTACAAGCACATGATACTTTCTATTGGATCTTGGGAGAAATAGAATTACTATTCAAACAGTAAAAGCATATTCTCACCCTATTAATAGATGTTTATTTTCATTTTTAACTTATTAATATTTTATGGTCCTAAGAATTTAAGGAGTAGAAATTACAGACTGCTAAGAACTTTTACTACGTTTAGACTTGTAATAATTTTTGGCATCTTTATTTGTGTTCATCCGCTTTGCATCACTATAGTAAATACCTGAGATATAATTAACTTATATGCAGGAAAGGTTTATTTTGGCTCAGTCTTTGTATTTTTGGATAAACAGAGTCCTGCTGTTTTGGAAAAAGAACATGGTGGAGGAAAATTGCTTATCTCATGTTTAGGATGCAAAGAAGAGAAAGGGGCTAAGGTCCCACAATCCCCTTTGAAGACACACCCTCAATCACTAGAATATTTCCCACAAAGCCTCACAGCTTAGCTCCCACTACTTCCCAACAGTATCAAGCATGGAACTAAACCTAATATAGGAGCCTCTGGGAACATTTAAGATACAAATTATAACAATAATTTCGGTAGTATGCTGAGGGTCCAGTTTTTTTTTTTTAAATGAATTAATTTTCAGTTACTCCTTATGTTGCCTGCCAGATAGGATTACTATTTTTGGAAAGAATAGCATTGCCGTGAGTCAAAATGAGGCTTCAAAAACTGATCTTCTGGTGTTGTAAAGATGGCAGTTAAATGGGGGATGATTGCACTGTCAAGAACCAAGCCCAGTACACCAGGGAGAATGGCTGATGACTTTGGAGTGTCAGTATCCTTTCCAGTAAAACAGGAGCCTTCACAAGAAGGAAGCCACAGAACAGCTGTGTCAAAGTCAAAAAGTCGTGAGTCAGCAAAGACAACGCTGTCCTGAGCATTGTGAATCCAAAGTAGCAACAATATCACCATGAGATACATGTGGCAGGGGCAGACAGCCTCTTCAAAATTCAAGCGGGTAAAAGTGATTTCAGAGGCAGTGATGGGACAAGGAACTCATTCCAGGAAAGCTCATCTATCTTTACAGAAATTACTTGATGGCAAAGACATAGTGAGACAGCAGCAAGTTAGATGAAGCAAAAGTTGTACCTGCGGTTAAGAGCACTGGCTGTTCTTGCAGAAACCTGGGTTTGAATCCCAGCACCCACATGGCAGCTAGCAACTATCCATAATTCCAGTTCCAGGGGATCCCAACAGCCTCTTCTGTCCCCCGAGGGCATTGCATGACATGGGTGCACTTACCTACATGCAGGCAATACACTCATACACATAAAATAAAAATAATAAATAAAATATTTTTTAAAAGCCATACTACAAGATAGAAAAAGGCACCAAAAGAGATATCAGGAAGGGAAACCTGGAAAGCCCAGTGCTCATCAGGAGTTTGGCCACACTCAGATTAAGGAGTTAAAAAAACAAAACTTGTATAAATATTATTCAGAAGAAATGTTATAGGTAGTACAGTCATGTCAAAGAGCTTGACCTGAGAAAAGGTAAAGAGGCTGGAGAGTTGGCTCAGTGCTTAAAAGCACTGGCTGTTCCTGAAGAGGACCTGGGTTTGGTTCCCAGGAACCATACTGTGTCTAACAACCATCAGCAACTACAGTTCCAAGGAATCCAGTGCCCTACTCTGGCCTCTGTGGACTTTGTGTGTATGTGTTACACTTACATATGTGCAGGCAAAACACTCATACACATGAAATAAAAAAAAAACCCCATACTGAGGGGCAGTTGGGGACACAAATCGGAATATATATGCCATATATGTGTGTGAGTACACACACACACACACACACACACACACACATATATATATATGATTGGGTGGGGAAAGGTGGGGGGACGTGCAGAGAAGGGAAGGGATCTAAGTACCATCAAACTATATTGTATGAAAACCACAAAAATTCAATAAAAATCAATTAAAAATAAATCAAAGTTTTAAAAAGCAGAGCGAAATCAAACTCAGAAAGCACAAATAGAACACAGAAGAAAGTCCCTAACAAAGAAGAATGGGGAATTCCAAGGCAAGAATTCCAAGGGAAATTAAACATGGGATTGATAGTCAAAAAAAAGAATGATGAGAGTGACAACTAGTGGCGGGACAAAGCTTTGGAAGAAGTTGCAGGGTACCGCTGAGGCAAGATTAGCATCTGTTGGAGATAATACAGCAGGTAAGAAAATGAAAAGAAGGTCCAAACAGAATCACAACCTACAGAAGGAGATGCCTTTAGGGGCACTCCACAAGGAGCACCTGGACTTACATCTTGGCGTCACCAAGACCACAGATCTATGAAGCATTGACTAAGGACTGTGGCTTTTGGTTTTGGATTCCTATGGACCAGAAGTGTCATTCTGCTGTGGATGCTGCGGTCAGAGGATCACTGACAGGCTAAGAGCATTTTGAATGTATCACGATAGAAGTACAGTTGCAGATAAAGCTGTTTATAAACAGTAAAGTTACTGCAGCCTCAGGAAAAGGAAAGAAGAATCTTGTTCATGAGTTATTAGGCAGAGATATAGCCCCAATACGATTGAAGATGCCACATGATCCAACAGAGCCCCATGGGTTCACTGGAATATTATCTGAAGGGAGTAGAGAAAAACCAATAGAAGGATCACAAGTTAGCAGCAGGAGGAAGAGGGCCCTTGATGAATCAAAGTCCAGAGGAATGACTTCAGCAGACAGCAACATGAGAAAAGAAAACCAAAAGGGCAAAGAGAAATAAAGCAAGAGAGATCTCCAATTATTGTGAAGTTATTCTAATAATCAATGATCAAGTAATACTTTGAAGTTTTTGTGGGTTTTCTTCATTGGAAATTCAGGGAGAAAAATGCTTCAAGTAATTTATATCATTCACATGCTAATGTTGTGTAGGAATTTCCTCCAAATTGAACATTCCCTCCTGGAGGAAAGAAGGTGGTTCATGAAAGGAAGTATGCAAAACCTCAGACAGAAGAAAACTCCCTTCGAGTTGTTGGTTAGGGTAGTACAAGAGACTCCTCAAATTATCTGGGTTATTGTCACAGCCATTGATGATCTCCCAGAACTTGAAAGCAAGATTCCATTGGTGAAGACAGGATATGCTTCAGGCATAGGACTTGGAGCAATGGAGCTGGAACTGATCTGGAAGCCCCCTCCCTAAAGACTAGCTCTCATAGTGTTGGAGGACACTATGCAAGCTGCTAAGAGAGAACATCAATCAATGGTCCAACACAGCTGTAAAGCCTAATAACCACAACAATGACCATCACAGCAAACTACATTGGTAATCAACTACCTAATTGGACTTAAAGCCCACTCAGTGGGAAAAAACTCATGTATGGTACTGTAAACATAGCCAAAAGGTCATAGATCCTAAGTCTGTCACATATCTAAACAAATGTAATTTCTTACTATATGCTAAATATGGATCCTTATATTTATAGAAAAAATATGCCAGTCACCACTCATCAAAGAAGTTTCTTTTACAACATACGGAGACTATTACAGAGTTCCACAACTGGTCACACACAGAAAATAATTGTCTATGAGATGTCCAACCCTAAGTGACACATCCACAATGGAACCTTTACATCTAAGGCTCATGGAACACAGTGAAACAAGGGACAGAGGGAATACTAATGCATCTCTTAACTCTCATCAATGAAACTTCCTCATGCAACAGAGGGCAATGAACACAAAAGACCACAAACAGCCAAAGTGTAGAGAATAAGCAACTGCAGAGTGTGGGTCCCTGGACAGGACTCCTATATTAAACTTCACCCACCCAGGGCTCAGGGACGATTGCAGAAGGGGACAGAAAGATTGCAAGAGCCAGGGGAGGAGATTCATGACCATAAGGAAACAGTCTTATAGGTCTCTGGGACCTTGCTCATATGAACTTACAGCAATGGTGACAGAATGCACAAGACCCATGCTGACTGAATCAGACAAAAACCAGCATAGAACTGGGGAAATGGGCAAGCGGTCACAAGTTTGGTGGGAAACTATTGACAGCGGATCACTAATGGGTGAGGGAGAGTTGATCTTCTTTAAGGGAATGACACTAGACAGACTGAATAGGCTCGAATGGATGAAGTCACACAGAGGGACATTTGGGTACACAAACTTGACTTGTTAGGCCTTAACATATATGACAAAACGAGGGCTATGGGGTGGTGCAAATGGGGGGGTACTAAATATCATTAAGATGTATTGCATGAAATCCAAAATATATCAATAAAAATATATTTCTTAAAAACCTCACAGGTCTTGGAAAGCAGAAAATTGCAAGACTCAAGACCCCTCTCCAAGGGTATAGAAACAGTAAGAATTGCTAGGGGAGAAGACTCTCCAATTGGCAGAGCTACTTCAAGGAACTCTCTAACCTGCTGAGCTGCCTATACTTCATACAGGGAGTTCCAGGCGTACAGCTTTCCTGAGTTATCACCCAGATTGGGGAGGGGTTTCTGGTGTTCTAGCGGTCTTTGAATTACTCAGACACCTGAAGTAACTCCTCCCCCATACTCCTATAAGTCACCTGAATAAACTCATCAGTTGACCACGTTGGACTTTAGTGGAATTGTTTCTTTGGACTGTCAGGTTTCCCTAGTTAGGGTGAGTAGACGTTTGTTCACATCTCCTCAGGAGAAGTCAAACAACAGCTGAACTGTTCAAAAAGTTTTCTATAACCAAACCTTCAACTTTTCTATCAAGTCTCTTTCAAATGTGTTACTATGGCCTATTTAATTCTTTTACTCTCTCTTGTTTTCCCTTCCTGCTGGCCTCCCCTCTGCTGGAACCCTGCTGCCGCCAGGAGACCATTGCGCACTGGTCTCCATAGTGGAAGGTCAGGCAAGGAGAGAGACCTGTGAGGGGAGGGAGGCCTGGGGGTCGGGGTGCGGCGAGTACTACGGGAAGAAACACCTGGGATGCTGTGTCAGTGGCCAGGAGGAAGCAGAGGTTCATATAGGAAAGTTTCCCAGGCAAAGAGGCAGGGTTGAGGTTTTGGCGGCCTGCAGGTAGGGGGAGAGGGCTTCTAAGGCTATGTGGCCTTTGTCCTGCCCTCTGGTCACATAATCTACAAGAGACCCTGTTAAGATTAAAAGATTAGAGGCCTGATAGTTTTGTTTGGGGGCCGTTGGGCAAGAGACAGTGTGTTTAGAATGGAGCCGGCCTGGTTCCTGCCATCCTCACTAGGAGGTATCAAGCCTAGCGGCCATGCTCTCCATTCCAGATACTCTTGACTTATCCCAACACCTTTCTTTCCTTCCTAAAAAAATTCCAGGTCATCTGGGAATCTGCATTTTAACAATGATTAAAAAGTTATTTTTGCATAGAAAACTTGAGAACTACTGATCTAGAACAGTCTATTTTCATATCTATTTTTTAATACAATGTCTTAAGCTCTGAATTTGTCCACTTTAGGTAATAAGGAACTATTATTCTCCCTAAGGGCCTTTAAGTGACAGAGTAAAAGATTTTTTTGTAATTACTCAGTTTCTATACAACCCCAATTATAAATTAAATCATATTTTTCTTAGACTTGTCTGTTTTATACTTTTATTTTTTAATGTAAGTGGCTGACATACTTTCTATCTCAGATTTCAACCTTAATTTCTAAAAGTAATGTTGGACTTGACACTTCCTTGGGGAGTAAATGGTGGGTAGAACTTCTAATCTAATGGGCAGGCACATTAAATCTCAATAGATCCAGTTCAATATTCTGCAGAAGGATCTGGCATAGAGCCTAACAGAAAATGGTTAGCAATCTTGGAGAGGAAAAGTTTTATACTGGAAATGTTGTAATATCTTATGTTTATTCCAGGATATCTTATTTATCACAACTCAGTTATCTGCCATCATTGTTGTGATGTTTTAAATAGATTTTGCATCTTAGGTAATAGAAGAGTGTATATACACAGAAAGACTTAAATTTAATTTTCATTATTGAATAGAGAAGTTAATGGCTTAACCTCATGGCCCGCTTACTAAAATTGAATGGCAAAAGGCCATTCAAATTTATGGAAAAGGTCTCCTAACTTGGCAAAAATGTTCAGTTTGACCTGAAGAATGAAATGAAGACCGAGGTTTTAAGAAAAGTAGAATGAAAACAGTTGGTTAAAATTTAGGAAAGTGATGTGCATAGAGGCACAACAGAGATGTGCCTCACAGTTCTGGAGAAGTCCAGGATCAAGGAGATAGTCAAGCTATGCTCCTTCTAAAGATACTAAGAAAAGATCTGCCCCAGGCCCCCTTCCTAGCTTCTGGAAGTGCCTTTCCTTGTAGCAGCATGACTTACATCTTCTAATGGCACTCTACTTGTGTGCTTCTTTTTCTGAAAATCTGCATTCATATCTATGTATCCCTTTATAGAGGTCACTAGCCATGTTTCTATGCCAAGATAATCTAATCTTAGCCTAGTATATCCGCAATGTCCCTGTCTTAGTTTGTTCTTCATTGCTGTGACAAAACACTCTGACCAATACTAACTTGAGGAGGAAAGGGTTTATTCAGCTTACAACTCCCAGGTCGCAGTTCATCACGGAGCCCAAGGTAGGAACTCAGGGCAGGAACCTGGAAGCAGGATCTGGAGCACAGGCCATGGAGGAACGCTGCTTACTGGCTTGTTCTCTGGCCCCTGCTCAGCCTCCTTTCTTATACAACACAGGCCCACCTGCCCAGAGGTGGCACCACCCACAGTGGGCTGGGTCCTCCCACATCACTCATCAAGAAGATGCCCCTCGGACATGGCCACAGGTCAGTCCAATAGAGGAAATTCCCCAACTGAGGCTCCCTCAACCCAGGTGTGTCAAGTTGACACTAAAGTTGTCCAGCACAGTCCCTGTTTCCAAATGAGTACTTACTCCAAGTTCTGAAAGATGGGAACTTCAACATCCAGATTTGGGTAGTACACAACTCACAGGAAGGGACATGAGATTGTGTGAAACAGCCTAAGAGAATAGGGATTATACATGGAGAGTGGAAAAAGATTTACCTCCTTCTCCGTTGATACCCCAGGGATCAGTGTCCTGGACAAAAGGCAAATATTCAGTACTAGAGGAGCAAGTTCTTTACCAAGTATTTGATTTCACCTTCAGTGTATATGGGAAAACTGAAGTCTGCAGATTTAATACAATATTAAAAATGGAGACACAAATCTGAAGCCTGTTTCTGTGTTCTGCTTCCTTGTTTTGATGCCAGTTGTGGCCTTCTGTGCTCATCACCCTCTGTTGCATGAGGAAGCTTTGCTGGTGAGAGAGTTGAGAGATGTATTAACATTCTCTGCCCAAGTTCCACTATGTTCCCTGAAACTTAGGTGTAGACGTTGCATTGTAGATCTGTCGCTTAGGGCTGGATGTCTCACAGACACTTATTCTCTGTGTTTGACCAGTTGTGGAACTCTGCAATAGTCTCTATGTGTTGCAAAAACAAGCTTCTTTGATGAATGGTGAGAGCTATACTTGTCTGTAAATGGGCTGTAGAAACTAGAGCTCTGAAAAGAAGAAATTAAAAATGGCTAAGAAATACCTTAAAAGGTGTTCAACACCCTTAGTAATTAGGGAAATGCAAATCAAAGCTGCTTTAAGATTTCACCTTACCCCATTCAGAATGGCTAAAATCAGGAGAACAAATGATACCAAATGCTATCAAGGATGCAGGCAAAGGGGAACCCTCATTCACTGATGGTAGGATTGCAAACTGGTACAACTACTGTGGAAATCAGTGTAGAGACTTACCAAAAGTGTAACTTGCACTCATTAGAGAGGTGTCTTTTTGCAACAAATAGAGACTATTGCAGAGTTCTAGAACTGGCCAAACACAGAGAATAAGTATCTGTGAGACATTCAGCCCTTCATGACACATCTTCAATGCAGCCTCTACACATAGGATGAATGCATCTCTCAACTCTTACCAGAGATATTTCCTTATGCAGCAGATGGTGATTAACAGAGAAACCCACAACTGGCCAATGTGCAGAGAACAAGAGGCCAGAAAGTGCTTATCCCTGAGTAGGATATCTGTTTTAAACCTCTGCTTCCCATAAGAGCCCAAGGGGTAGAGAAAAAGAGACTTCCAGACAGCTGGCCAGTTTTTCATATGAACTCACAAAAATGGTGACAGCACACGTCCTATGCAAACTCAAAACAGACAACATCCCAGCATAGACATGGGGAAGTGGGTAAGAAATCCCAACCCAATCTATGGAACTATTGATGGCTGCTGGAAGGGGGAAAGATAGTGTCTTTTAGTTTTGGGACTCTTGGTGGGACCAGTCTATTGATCCATATTGAAGAACATTAGGGGACACAAATCATACTCTATAGGTCATATAATTCAATTAAGAAATGCGAAAAAGAAAAGAAAAATGAAATCATCACATTTGCAGGTAAACAGCTAGAACTAGAAACTGTTGTACTAAATGAATTAACATGGACTCAGAAATCAAGGGATGTATGTTCACTCTCATTTATGGATCTTAGCTCCAAATACTTAGATGTGAATATATATGTTAATGTAACCACAGTAGCCAGAAAAACCCAAAGGAACCATGGGGGTAAAGAGGAAGAAGAAGTTCAAGAGAGGGGAATAATAGAGATAGGTGTTATCAAGGGAGAAATGGGGAAAATGTATTTAACTGGAAAGGGAGGAGGGAAGGTTATACAAGGAACTCTGTAATAGTCTCTGTTGCAAAAAGAAGCCTCTTTGTTGAGTGATGACTGGTATACTTTTCTGTAAATATAAGGATCCGTATTTAGCATACAATAAGCACTTACATTGTTTAGGGATATGACATTTGTAGCTTTTTCTCTAGGATCTATGATCTCTCTAGCCACGTATACTTGGCTATGTTTACAGTACCACAATCAGTTCCCTCCCACTGAGTAGATTTTAAGTCCAATTAGATAGCTGTTGATTACCCCCAAGATAAAAGTGCCACTACTGCACCAGTAAAGATAGTTTGCTGCACCCCTCATTGTTCTGGTTATTAGGCTTTAGAGCTGGGTTGGACCACTGACAGATTTTTTTTTCTCCCTTAACAGCTTGCATAGGATCCTCTAGAACTATGAAAGCTAGTCTTCAGGGAGGAGGCTTCCTGGTCAGTTCAAGTTGGATTGCTCCAATTCCTGTGCCCAAAGCATGTCCTGTTTTCAGAAATAGGATCTTACCTTCAAGTTCTGGGAGTCAATCAAGGGCTGTGGCAAAAGCCTGTGTTATTTAGGGAGTCTCTTGGACTACCCTGACTGACAATGACTCAAAGGGAATTTTCTCCTGTCTGGCACTGTGTTTCTTGTTATATAGCCTTCAGCTACACACACACACACACACACACACACACACACACACACACACACACATTGTATATGTATTTTTCAGTGGAATTTTGAACGAATACATTTCCCTCTGGTTTTTCACACCATCTAAGCATTATTTATCTCGCCTCTCTCTCCCCTTGTATACACTTCCTCCTCCCTCTCCAGTTAAAGTACCCCCATTTTCCCCATTTCTCTGTTGATAACACCTGTCTCCTACTATCTCCCTCTGTCTCCTCCTTTCTCCTTCCTTCCATGTTAAATACCCCCATTTTCCCTATTTCCTTCTTGATAACATCTATCTCCTACGAATAGCCCTTTTGGTCACCATTTGGGAGCTGCTATGACATGTGGAAAAGGGAATCTATATGGTGAGTTGGAGAAGCACCAGGGATACACAAAGCACAGGGCCAAGGTGCAGCTGAGACTCCTGTCTGTGCCCTTGGAGTGTCTTTCAGAAACCTGGGTATGTGGGCATGCGTATAATCTCAGAACTCAGGGGATACACCTTAGGGGGAAATTGGAGAACAGATATGGAGACTTTGCTCAGGCTTATTTCCAGAAAGGTTTGACCCTTATATTTAACACCCAGAGGTTTATTGTCATGGTTTGGTTCAAATTCAAACCTTTCACAGAATCCTATCTAGACACAGGGACAAAATGTAGAGTATTAAGAGACTGCAGAGTATGTGCCCCTGGGTACGACTCCTGTATTAAGCCTCTGTCACCCAGAGCTCAGGAACCACTGCAGAAGAGGGGGGGGGGGGAAGATTGTAAGAGCCAGGGTTGGTAGATGACAACAAAGAAACAAAGTTTTCCAGGTGTCCAGGAACTTGCTCATAGGAACTTACAACAATGGTCACAGCATGCATAAGATCTACGTAAAACACAGACACAGACACAGACACACACACACACACACACACACACACACACACACACACACACACAGACAAAAACCCAGGACAGAAGCAGGGAAATGAGTAAGCAGTCCCAATTGGCTAAGGAACTACTGGCAACTGATAACTGCTGGGTGAGGAAGGCTTGGTCTTTAAGGGAGTGATGCCAGACTCCAGTGGATGGACTCACACCAAGGGACATTTGGGGACACAAATTTGACTAGATAGGCTTTAACATATGACAGAATGCATGAAATCTGGCTGGGGACTATAGGGAGGTGTGCAGATAGGGGAGGGGTCTAAATATGATCAAGATGTATTGTATGAAATTTACAAAAAACTCAGCAAAAATATTAAAGTGTATTATATGCAAACAATGACTTATTTTAGCCTTAGAAGAGAATTCTACACTATATGACAACATGGATGAACCTTCACTAAATCATGCATAAGACACATAAGCAAACATGCATGATTCTGCTTATATGAAATATATAAAATACTTAAACTCACAGACTCTAAGAGCAGAATGGCAGTTTGCAGAGACTGAGTAGAAGGGTAAGTGGCAGAAAAGTTTTAGTCAAGCTGGAGAAATAAGCTCTTGTTATCTGTTGTACAACTGGCACGTACATAAGTCAACGATCATGTGTACATACTCTCTAAATATAGTTAAGGATATAGATTTCATGTTAATGTTCTTGTTTTGATAAAATAAAATCGACATAATCTGCAGCTCATTTTGGCCAAATTAAAGCGCACGGATTCATAAGCAGCCACTAGTTTTCTCTAAATTTCAAAGAATTGGTTGCCATCTTTTTGGTTTGTTTTGGGGGCTTTGGCATCTTGGGTGGTCTATGGTGAATTTAGCAGGTTGAGGAGTAAATAGCTTCTATTGCAATTGGCATGCTGTTCAGCTTCAGGGCATGTCTTGAGCTGTCTGGATAAACTCCACAGCACATCTAATCACACTGTGGGTCTCTCCCTCCCCTCTCCACAGATTTCACCTTTTTCAACCTATTCAAAGATGAACTTGAAACAATGCCTTCTCACTCCTTCATTTTACTCCCTTTGTGCATAGGATTTCATAAAGCAAAATATTGATTAGGCAGCTATCCTGACTGCCTCAGAAAATATCCCATTCCCTCAAACAAGTTATTATTTTCAGTCGCCATTGAAGACGTATCAGTTTCACTAGTTCAAATTCTTAAGTGGAAAATAGCAAGAGATTAATTATGGAAATGCTTTTCAATTTCAATAGTCAATTAACAGATAACTGTATGAAGACCACAATAAGTACATTGTTCTACAAGCACTGTAGCACAAGTCTTATTTTAGTAAATTTAGACATTTCAGTCTGATTAGCATTTATTTTTTGATGAATTCGACATTTAAGGGATACACAAATTTCCTTTGGATTTTAAATTCATAGATTAATGCTTAGAAAATTGACACGTCTTCTATATAATCCAAGACCATCATCATGAGGCCTTTTTCTGATGAATTCTTGCTTTAGATTTTGTTAGGTTCCAGTGTAAGAGACCACAAGGAACATAAAATCCCATAGACCCTATAAAAAGTAATCTTTCTTGGGACCTAGGTATCTTTGTAAAAGTCTTAAACAAAACTTATTCTCTTGATTGAAGACACTGTCCCATCATCTACACTCACACACACACACACACACACACACACACACACACACACACACACATATTTTAAAGATATATTCCTGGCTGGGTGTGGTAGTGCACATCTTTAATCCCAGTACTCAGGATGCAGAGGCAGGTAGATCTGAGTTACAGGCCAGCCTGGTCTACGTAGTGAGTTACACACAGTCACCTACACTTATAACACACTGTCCTCCCACCTACACTCACACACACACACACACACACACACACACACACACACACACACCACACCCCTCCCACCCTACCCTCCCCAGTCAGAGGAAAGTTAAGAGCAAGTTCAGGTTTCTGAAGTAGTCAGTCTAGGTAAAGTCTATGTCATTCCATATTATAATCATATGCTGTCAAAGGGAGACATCCTAGTGTATGGCTTAAATTGTGTTAGGTTTGTAACACTTGAATTGAGGTTCCATTTCCATCACCCTAGGAAGTCATAAGACATTTTGTAATAGTTCCTTTGAACGAGGTCTTTCTTTGGGCACAACTGTAATATGTACTGGGAATGTGGTTAGGCTCTTTTGCCTTTTTTTTCCTCCTGGGTATTTGGGGGAGTGAGAGGGCAGAGGTTATTAGTGGTTCACATATTCACTGAAAGCCCTTCTTCTCCTCCAGACATTTGCCAGCACTTTCTTTTAGGCATTTGAGGAACCAGGCTTTTGCTCTCGGCTCACACTTACTATTGTTTGGAATCCCTGACACTAAATTTCCTTATTTGTGAGGTGAAGATGCTAAAGTCAGCCCCATAATGTTATTCCAAAGGTTAAAATTCTCTCATGTATCGTCCACTCCAAACAGGCTCAGCTGATCTTCTATTTGTCCTGTCTGGCTAAAACCTTGGCTTCTGAGTCATTCCTCTCCCATTCCCTCCAAACAACTAACCAAAAGGGTATGTTTCAATGACTGGATTTATATTTCAGTCACAGAGTGTGCAGTTATCATGCACAAGGTCTGGGGCGCCCCATCAATACTGTAAAAGGAAATAAGAAAAGAGATGTGTGTAGGGGTGCATATTCCATCCAGTCTTTGAGAACTTTGCATTTGAAAAAAAAAGTACTTTTGCCGATTATGAAAAATCATTGTTGCTAATGCATTAGTAAATTATAGTCATTTTTCCTTCCAGGTAACAGATTTGCTTTATATTTTAAGCCTTTAGAAGAGGCTGTTTTTACCCAAATAAAAGAAAATCAGGAGACCGAGGAATAGTGCAATATCTGGGGTCAGGCAACCTAGTTCTTTCTAAATTCTGGACTGCCATCCATCTGCCTGTGTGTACAGCTGCCTATGTTAAATCTAAGTGGCTTTTCTTAGGAAAAGATTATGTGTACAGGTTTCAGACAAGTTTTGGACAAGCTCCTTTAAACAGACTCATGCAAGCACTGAAATCAGAGCCTGGTATCTAAACTCTGTGGTGAGGAAGCAGCTTTCCCAGGGCTGGATTAGTACCTAGCAGATGAGAAGTAGAGATCTGCAGATCAGTACTGGCAAGCAGCTGCCTCTCCCTCAATGCTCCTCTCAGTGAAAATCACCCATGGTTTCTATTGGAAAATATTTAAATTCAGAGCGTGGTGGAGAATCATCTAAATACCCCGGATGAGAATCCTGGAGGACCACCCTCCAGCCCCAGGCTGAATGGTACTGGCTGCACCCTGCTCTTCCTCCTCCTTTCTATAGCTGTGACAGCTAACCTAAAGAACCTCTCCAAGCATCTGTTGCAATGCTAGGTTTTATTTTCCCATGATGGGTACAAAAGCCCTTTTAACTTTTGATTAGCCCTTATTTCATGTCCTTTGCTTTTCCTCAGTAAACTGACTCTCATTCACCTTTGCTGTCCTCAAACTCCTATATAAAGCAGCAATGTGCCATGACTGTGGAAGATGTTCTGGGATTGAAGTGAAGTAGATTTGTCTTTGTTGCTATACACCTTTGTAGATTCCTAGTTAAATTAAAGAACTTCAAGAATTCATGTAAATCAGGATCCAAAGCTGCTGATTGAAATGTTGATAGTGCACTGTTATCATTGTTTGATTCAAGACTGGTTATGGGATGCACAAATGAGAAATTCTTAAGCAATGGCCTCCTGTTTTGGTGTGGTATTTGAAGCTCATATTCAGAAGGATATATATCAGGGAGCTTTATACTGTGATCATGGTCATAAAGTACAGTATAAAAAAGCAAGAAAAATTACTTACTACTATTCAATATTCAGGTCCAAGTCACTTGCTTTGCATCCATCTAGACAGCAGAAAATTGTGAAAAGAATATAAAAGTGGAAACTTCAGTGTACAGAAAATAGTTAATTTCTTAGATCAATGAGCTAGGGACCCAAGGGATGGTGTGCAGAGAAGCATTGTGTTCTCTTGACTGTTAGTCTAGTCTACAAAGAGCTACTCCAGTGAGGATTTCTTCCTGTTTTTAATACACTGCTGTCATTTAGTAACAATCATGATGGCTAATTGGTATTGGCCATTTAGATAGCAACATTAGAAATACCTAGCTGCAGCAAAGAAAGGTTCATCAAGCACATTCTTTCTTATTGTGGCTGAAGACCATTTTGTTGGTTTTCAAGCAGTGACAGATGATAGTCAATGAATTTGATGACTGTGAGAGAAATGTTAGTGATCGATGAGTAATCAATTTTGCAATTTTTCTTCATTTTGGAGCAAGTAAGTGGATAAAATCTTTGGTGCATGTTATTCAATATGAGCTTAGGGATTTTTAACAGCACTTGTATTTGAACCCCTCCCCCTTGACACAAAATGCCAAGAAAAAGTAGAGGCTGTGAAATTCTTGAAGTTTCTATTTGAAATAAGCCATTCAGTGTGTCAGTGATAACCAGTTCTGCAGAACTATTCCATTTTCAAGTTCAGTACTCTCAGCTAATTTTTAAAGTCACCTTCGGGTCCTTGGTGTTTCTAAATGGGCTGTGGAATAATTCTGACTGCTCAAATAGTACAACTGTACAGTGTAAGGAAGCAAGAGGTCCTCTGTGGAGTCAGTTCCCACACTTCAAAGCTTTGTAGGTCTTATTATGAAAGATAAATGAAAATTATTTTCCACATACCTGTCCATGCCTTCCCACAGAGTGAAGTTTAAATCACATTTCTAGCTGTATAAAACTTGAGAGAAGAGTAAGAAGAGTTTTCAAGAAGGAGATTTATAAGTAAAGCTCATGAAGGGTTGAGAACAGATGTGGTGTGTGTGTGTGTGTGTGTGTGTGTTTTGAAGGGGTTGGGATTTAGAATAGATAACATTAGCTGGGATTTAAGAAAGGCAGCATGCTCTATATTCTTAAGAGAAAGAAGAGCTGTATATTTGATAACAAGTAGTTTTTATTCGGTAGCCAGGCCTTTGCAACTACAAAACATCAGGAAGAGGATTGCAGTAGAGCCCAATGCTTTTAAACAGTAGTGGGTAAAATACATTGCTGCACATGAAATAATCTACTGGAATAAGAAATAAAGAATATCTAGTTTAGGAAAAGAAAACTAGCATTTCTCCTGGGATCAGAACCTAGAGATTTTTTCTTTAGGAGACCAGGTCTCTATTGGTCTCTGTAGGTCAAGATCTTCTGTTTTTGACATATTCAGTAGGCAGTGAGTGTCCTGGAGCCTTTTACACTACATTAAGGCCAGAGTGGCCTGGGATGACTGGGCTTTTCCAGACTCATGTGATCCAGAATAGTATTCTCCCTTAATGCGCTGCCACTGCTTTGGCAGAAGTGAGAGAATTCTAATAAGTATTAAAAGTTTGCTTCTCAGCTTCCCATTGTCTGTGACTTATGTTCATTTAAATGTTTTCATTGAAACTTGTACAGATTAACATTCACGATCATCTAAATCCATGGCGTAAGCCTGTAATGATAGGTTTGCGTGTAGGAGTGTGATTTGTTTTATTTTTTCTTGTTTATGATACTGGGGAATAAACATAGGGTCTTCCACATCACATGGTAGGCAAGTGTTCTGCCACTGAGCTACATCCTTAGAGGGTATTGAAGTTATTATCCTCCTGCTTCAGCCTCCCCAGAAAGCTAGGATTAAGACCTGTGCCACTGGGCCCATCTAGGAGGTGTGTTCTTAAACTTGGAAGAGCCATGATGAACTTTTACAGCAATATTTTTCATTCTGTAGATTTATATTTAAAGTATTGTTCTGACCCTCTATATCCTTAGGCTCTGCCAACCACAGTGCATATATATCTGGAAAAAGTCAAGCATGTTGGTGCATGCCTGTTTTCCTGACACTAGGGGCTCTGGGGTCAGAAGATTGAGTTTGTTGCCAGCTTGGACAACACAGTCGGATCCTGTCTCAAGAAACACAGAATGTCTGGAGAAATTCCAGATCTTCTGGACACATATGGCCTTTCTATTTGCAACTGCTCCGTGAGCAGTGCAGGCTGATAACTATTCACACAGCATTTATGCTGTGTTAGGTACTATAAGAAATCTATACATGATTTAAACATAAAGGAAGATATGTGTGCATTATATGTAAATATGTCACCAATGCTAAACTTGAGAGTCTACAGCCTTTAGTATCCATGGGAGCCCTAGAATTGGTTCCTACATGGATATCAAGGAATCACTACATACTATTTGAGAGTCTTTAAAACAATTTCCTTTTTGAATCACACAAGGAAAACTCTTCAGACGTCCATGTTAAGCTGAATAGGATCAACACAAGGTGTTGGGAGGTTAGAGAGATGGCTCAGTAGCTAAGAGCACTGGCCACTCTTATAGAAGACCCAGGTTTGGGTCTCAGCACCCACGTGGCAGCTAACAACCCTCTGTAACTCCAGTTATAGGGAATTCAGTACCCTCCTCTAGCCTCTGCAGACATTGCATGCATGTGGTGAACTTACACACATTCAGGGAAAACACTCATGTACATAAAATAAAAGTAAATAAAAATCTTTAAAAAGATCAACACAACGGCAGCAGTCCCCATCAACCATGGTAAAGATAAACTGAAAAACAGGTTGTACCTCCCCATTCACAGTGTGCATCTGTACAGAAGTGCCTAGTGGAGACATTCATGTGCTGAAGATCACCCAGCATTGAACTGAATTGGTCATGCACACACCAGGCTTGCATGCTTTGGAAGAAGACATCTTTCCAGTGTTTGCCCATCTTCAAAATCCAATTTAACAAATGTAGGGGCAGGGGACATGTAGGTGGAAGGCTGACAGAGAATAACTGTTGAAGAAAAGAAGGCACTACAGGATGGAATGGAAGGAAGATTGTGCATGTCTGGGTTCAATCTGAGCATGTGAAATTAACTAGATGATGATTTATCCATTTATAAACACTTCAAGTGACTACTCTGGGCCAGACAGTGGGCAGGTTTCTAAAAGAGCACTTGTTCACCTCTGTTTAAGACATCAGAGGGTTGGGTAGTAGCTACTATGAGCAAAAGTGGTCTACTATAGGTGTTGAAATAAAATTTCCATAAGACACTACAGAAACCCAGAGGGGTTACAGATCAGTATCACACCCTTAGGGGTGCGTGGAGAAAAAGTAGGTCTCCTTCCAAGCCCATTTCTCTTATTCAAATCAAGAATTATAAAGGAAAACAAAAGTAGGTCCTTTATAAGGAAATGGATGAAACTGGAGATCATCATGTTAAACAAAACACAGTAGATAAATACCACATGTTCTCTCATACACAGAATACACATATATGTATGCTAAGCTAAATTTTCACTTGACAATATGTCTTAGTTTGTCTATAATTATAACTGTGTGTAAATAGTTTTCTTTTTGTTGCAGTGGTAAAAGTACAACCAAAACCAACTTGGGGAGCAAAGGGCTTATTTCAGCTTACTGGTCCACCGAGGGAAGCCAAGGCAGGGGCTCTCAAGCAGGAATTGAGAGAGGAAACATGGAGGAAGGCTGTTTACTGGATTGCTGTCAGGATCATGTTCAGCTGCCTTTCTTATATAGCGTAAGCCCAATTGCCTTGGGATGGTACCACCCACAATGGGATAAACTCCCCTGTATCAGTTGAAATAAGGAAAATAAATGCCTCCATATACATGCCCAACAGGAAAAGGTGATGGAGGATATACTTTAGTTGATGCTCCCTCTTCCCAGTTGTGTAAACTGGACAACCAAGATTAGCCATTTTATAATATATATATA
>NW_008339923.1:4147484-4189814 GCF_000622305.1 Nannospalax galili
GCACACATATACAAGCCATTATAGTAGAGGAGGAACTGTCTTGGAGAAGGACGATAACTAAAAGGACAGAGGAACAAGTGAAGGTAATTGGGAGACAAATACTCCTTGCTTTATCTCATATGTGAAATCTAGATCAAATAATACAATGTATATGACTTGAAAATAGAAGTAGACTCTTTGGGGGAAGGTGAGAAGCAGAAGATTGGGGGACAAGAATGGGTAAATATGTGCAGTGTGCAATGATACTTGACATGTCATATGGAACCCCTGATTCTGTAAGCCAAGTAGGAGAAAGCAGCAGTTATGTGAATGGCTTTATCAGAACCCACCAGATTGCAGAGATGGTGCATTCTTCTGCAGGCATTTTCCCCTTTGTCTTTGATTGTTTTTACCTTACTCAAAGAACAAAAACCCGTGTAATAAATATTTGCAGCCTAATTAAGCCCCATTAAAGATATCTATTATGAGTCCTGATTCTTCAGTGTCACTGAAGGGACAGAAGGACCTAATTGGGCAAAGGAGTCCATCTTTGTGTCTTAATGGAGCCCTCAAATCCTTGGCCTAAGAAATTTCCTAAGGTGGGGGTACCAAGCTGGCAGGGAAAGTATTGGGGAGCACTTGGCCATCTTGGACCATCCTAAATCAGGGCATATATGCAGAGGCCTCATCAATCAAATGAAGTTATAAAAAGTTTATCTTAAGCCAAAAACTTACAGATTTAAAAACCACAGAGTTCATACATTCATTAGCATAGTTTTTTCTCAGAAGAATTACTAAGAAGGCCTTTGATGTATCAAATATGAAACCTTTGATGTATCAAATGCTATATGCCTGGAGGGATTAATTCTGATTAAAAAATCCAAGTCTCTGCTCTGTCTCCCAGCCTTGAAGGAATTGTGTATCCTTTCATTAAGAGGCAAATAGCAGCTGGTAGTTTGGAGGGGGTGGTTTGGGGGCCACACTAGATGTGTCTGTCCACTGAAGACACTTTAGCTCTCATTCCTTCAAGGAGATGGAGGATGATAGGCTGATGCACTTACTCTTCTTAGGAACTTTGTTCTCAGTACTATGATGGGTCTTTCTACACCTTCCTTAAGGATGGGCACTGAGGACTTTTGCGAGATCAAATTTTCAGGGAACAGGTCCCTTCAGTTGAGTGGCATTTGTGACATCAAAGATGAGTCCAGCAAGGCTGGGGTCAACTTTCTGATACTAAGCTAAATTTTCACTTGATAATATATCTTAGTTTGTCTATAATTATAACTGTGTGCAAATATTTTGGGTGGTCATTTTCTTGAGCAGTATTCACACTGGAGAAAACAAAGAAAAGTTATCTTTATAGGGGAAAGAAGGAAATTGTAAACTTCCTCAGTGTTCTGGGGAACTATTATTTGAGCTGTGTTGATGGTAGGGCCTCGGACTTTTCTACTTTGGAAGTCACTCTGGGTCACATCCCTAAAAGTCTCCTGTGGTGCTAAAATCAAAAGCCAGTATAGTTTCAACTGTTGTATATTTTCTGTGAAGGTGATGACCCAGGGACCTCTCAGCAGCTCAGCTGAATCAGAAACAGAAAGGCTTTTGCTGTTGGGTACAGTGACTCAAATTTTAGTCTCCCAAGGCCACATACTATTTTGAGAATGAGCAACTAAGCAAGGCTGGGTTTATGGCTCACCAGGTAGCTGCAAGATGATTCATTGGTTCTCCCTAAATAACCACCTTCCCAACAAGAAATTCTACAGGGGATCTTTAGGGTAGATCTGTGTTCCTTGTCTCCCAGGAAGTATCTCTATTGGAATGAACCAAAATTCCCCCCAGATGTGAATTAGACCTGTTTGGTGGTTTGGTCCCCTGCCCTGAACAATGGGACACTCTGTTCCCCTCTCCTATTGTGGCTCCAACCAGTGACTCCCAGGTAGATGTGAGCAGATGTCAGGTATCCTCTACCATCATTCCACTGCTTCTCTTCCAAAAGCCTGCTCAGCTGGAAGACTGTGGACTAGCTGTAAGCATTTGAACTTGTTAGTCTTCAGTTTGCAGGGACTAGATAGAATAACTTTCCCACCTGAGCTCTGGGTTTTGAGATGCATTCACAGAACTTCAAGGAGATAAAAAGTTATGATGTCATGCTATAAATCTATAATGTCTTTTTAAAAATATTTATTCATTATTTTTATTTTATGTGTATCAGTGTATTGCCTGCATGTATGTGAGTGCACCTGTGTTGTGCAATGCCGTGCTCAGAAGAGGGCATTAGATTCTCCTGGAACTGTAGTTAAGGATGGTTTATAGCCCATGTGGGTGCTGGGAATCAAACTTGGGTCCTCTGCAAGAGCAGTCAGTACTCTTAACTGCTGAGCCATCTCTCCAGCCCCCTATAATATCTTCTATAGACTCATGATTTCAACATTTGGTCCCTACATGGTGGCACTAGTTGGAAAGATTCTGGAAACCTCCTTGGTGGGGCCTAACTAGAGAAAGTAGGTCACTGAGACTGGCTCTGTACCTGGCAGCTTCCTAACTCACTCTGCTTCCTGGTGGGCCATGTTGTGAGCATCTATTCTCTTTCATGTGCTTGAACCACCATGCTGTCCTACCCAAGTACATAGGAACAAGAAACCATGAACTGATCCCTCTGAAACCATGAGTCAAAATCTGTCCTTCCTCTGATACCATGAGAGCTAGTCTTCAGAGAACAGACTTCCAGGTCAGTTCTAGCTCAATTTTCCCAAGTCCAAAGTGTGGCCTGTCTTCAATAACAGCATCTTACCTTCAAGTTCTGGGAGGCAATCAAGGACTGTGGCAATACCATATGTTATTTGGGTAGTCTCTTGAACTTCCCTTACCAACAACTCCAAGGGAGGTTTCTCCTGCCTGGCAGTGTGTTTTGTGTGGTAACTGTAAACAAAGCAAAATAAACATGACTGAAAGGTCATAGATCCTAGAGAAAAAGCTACTTTTGCCACATCCCTAAACCAATGTAATTTCTTACTTTATTCTACATATGCATCCTCATATTTATAGACAAGTGTACCTTTCACCCCCTCCTCAAAGAAGCTTCTTTTTGCAACAGATGGAGACTATTAGAGTTCCAGAACTGGTAGAAGGCAAATAAGTGTCTGTGAGGCACTGAACCCTAGGTAACACATCTACAATGCAACCTCTGCACATAGGATGAAGGCATCCCTCAACTCCCACCAGAGAAGTTTCCTTATGCAGTAGACTGTGATTAACACAGAAACCCACAATTGGTCAATATGCAGAGAATAAGAGGCCAGAGTGCTTATCCCTGAATAGGACATCTACTTCAAACCTCTGCCTCCCAAGGCTCTAGAGTGATTGCAGAAGAGAAGGTGGAAAGGTTGTAAGAGCCAGAAGGAGTAGGTGACTACAGGGAAAGAGTCTTCCTGACAGCCAGTCAGTTACTCATATGAACTCACAGCAGTGGTGACAGCACACATCCTATGCAAGCTCAAACCAGACCAATTCAGCACAGACATGGGGAAGTGGGTAAGAAATCCCAACCCAACCTAAGAAATTTTTTGCCATTGATGACTGCTGGAAGGGGGAATGACACCATCCTTTCTACACTGGGAAGTCTACAATTGGATGTTCGGAGCCCCGTGAGGTCCATGAAGTAGACACATTTTTCACCAAAGCAGCAACTTCTAACCCCAGGGTACCACAGGCCACCAGTTTGTGTCCTTACCCTAAATGCTACAGGATGGTCTGTTAAATCAAGTTCCTCATGCCATCATTTCAAATGATCAGGAGTGTCTAAGTCTTGCTTAATTAGACCTTTATTTTTAGAAGTTCTCACTTGGATATCTCCTAAATTTTCTGATTTACAAGAAATACCACAGTGAAATTCTCAACTTCTTCCTCTCCCCTATCACCCTCTGGGGATACTGAGTAGTCATGAATGGAAACAAGTAATCCCATGAACTGCCCTCCAGTCCGAAGCAACTGGGACCTGATTTTGTGAGTCCCCTTTTTCTTGCATGCTGCCCTTTCCTACCCCCAAATGAAATGTATGGCTCACAGATTGTGACCCTGTTACACTATCACTATTATAGATTATGTCATAGCTTTATAACATAGAAAGCACTAAGGATAGCGTCTTCGTATGCCACAGATTTGGTGGATGTGCATCTGTGGGATGGGCCATGGATTCCTCTTCACTGCCAACTAGCACCATATAGTAAATTGCTGAACTTCTCTGAGTCTCATGTTCCTCCTTTGTCATAATATACCATAGAAGGTTGTGGTGAAAACTGAATTCTAATATTCTTAAGGGCTCAAACAGCCTCCTACTGGAGTTACATAATTAATGCATATGAAATGGAAACGCTGACTTTTGCTTTACTCTGTGTTTCTGTCTCCCCCCCCACCCCCCAACTCTAACTGCAATCAGCCAGGAGAACAGGTCCCATGAAGGCCGCCCCTGCAGTCTCAGGGAGTACATTGTTTCTGCAGTACCAGGAAGCTTCCAACTAGCCCGGTAACATGTCCTCTTACCCAGCTATACCTGCATCTTCATGTCCTGCAATACTGCAAAATTTGTTTTTCCTACCTGAAACTTTTTTTACTGAAGCCGTTTGGAGGTGGAGCCTGACTACAAGGATTAGTGTCCTAACAATGGGAGATACTGCAGAACTTGCTTCCTGTCTCTCAAAAAGGTGATTTAGTTCAGTTTGGGAGGCCCAAGAGCTTGACATCAGAATGTACTTGACCCCAGTTAGTGCTTCTGACTACATTAACAACATGGTAGATGATGCCAGGATGGGCACATTTGTGAGAGGGAGGCATCATCTGGTATGACAGAAAGCAAGAGCTGCCAGGAGGTCCAGGCTCACTCTGTATAACAATACATTCTCATGGGCACTCATTCACTCCTAGGAAACCCAACTCACTTTGAGTCAGCATTAACCTATTTAACAAAGTTGAGGCCCCAATAATCTAATCATCTTCTGCCAGGGCCCATCTCTTTAAGAGTTCTAAGACTTCAGTCTCACCACACTGGGAACCCAGCTGCCCACAGATGAACTTTGTGGGAACACATTCAGACTATATCCAGATTGTAACACAATGTGCAGATAGAATGAAAGGACAGGCATCTGCAAACCAGCAAGAAAGTCATCACACCACAACGGTGATATATAAGCGTGTATTGTTCAAGCCCCAGTCTGTGATGCTTTGGTTCTGTAGCTAGAGAAGCCAGAAAGACACAGGGAACTCTGCTGTCTCCTTCAGACTCCAGGTTATACCTTTAACTATGAAGCTGATGTGCAAAATCCATAATCAAATGGGTTTCCCACAGAGTGGAATTATTTTTAGGAACTTACATTGGACATTCTAAAGAGCAATGGAATGAAATATTCTACTGGAATAATGTGGAAAACCTTTTGAAATGACTAAAGAGCAAAATAAAAGCTCCTTTAAAGATATGTAAATTAACAATAGAACTTCTGCCTCTGAGGGCTGGAGAGATGGCTCAGCAGTTAAGAACACTGACTGTTCTTGCAGAAGACCCAGGTTCAAATCCCAGCACCCACATGGCAGCTAACAACTGTCCGTAACTCCAGTTCCAGGGGATCCGACAGCCTCTTCTGTCTTCTGTGGGCAATGCACGACTTGGGTGCACTTACTTACATGCAGGCATGACACTCATATACATAAAAAATAAATAATAAGTAAAATATTTTTTTAAAAAAAGAACTTCTGCCTCTCATCAGGATCGTCAATGACAGCCCTGGGAACTGGGCTGTGCCATCCATGGGATCCCAGACTGTATTCCTGAATCTTTCCAGAGAGCCCAGGCACCAGGGCCACAGAGGTGTGACTGCACAGTGCCATAGGGCCCCACCTTAGCCCTGGCTTTGGGCACAGAAAGCTGCTCCCAAAGGTGCCACCTTCCAAATCAGAAAGAAGCTTCAGTGCTGACAGCCTTTGGTTTCCTTACTTTCTACACTGATATTAACTTGGGGAAGTGGGAGAGGAGTTATTTGACTCACTCCCTGATGCTGCACCTAGGATCCTGAAAGAAATACAGAAGCCCATCCCCCACCCAACTGTCCCTACTCAGTGTAGCTCTCTGCTTGGTTCTTAGGTGATTCAAGTGAGCAACTGAAGCTTGGAGCCCCTACCATCTTTTCTAGAAATTGTACTCACATGTCCCATTTTCAGCATGGCACAGGTTAAAGGATACCTCGGCTGCTTTGGGGGCTATCTTCTAACAACAGGGCAAGGGCCACTGTAACAGCTCAGAAAGTAGGCATGGCTTCATGGGAGATGCACGTCACTCTCGAAAGAAGGTCAGAGGAAAGATGTTCCTGTATCTTTTCCTTGCTGGAAACCCTGCTGAGAGGGCATCACTGGTGAGGGAGGAGTGCCAGTCCTACCTTGGGTAGAAACAACTTGAGCTACATCACCAAGCCCAATTTCACGTAATGCCCTTTAACAACAGCCTTGAAGCTGAAGGATTGCTCAAGTCACTTCAATGGCACTTGCCTGAAAAGACAAGCTGCAACATTAGAGCTTCCCCTTTGGCTGAACCCAGTCTCCTTCTTCTCAAATGTTGGCATTTCCTTTGCAATTTTGATGGTTTGTACTACGGAGATTAAATTTAAGAGTTCTTGTTTCTACAATATGAATTTGCCTAGGAGGTTGGGTGTGACAGAGGAAATGTTTAATTATAATTCAGATAGGTAAACTAATTGTATAGAACTCATTTTCTTCTGCAGGTAGGTTAGAGGGGGGGCATCTTTGCTAAGGAACTATGAAATGTGGTACTAAACTGTAAATGGGCTCTACTCAGGACTTTCAGTAACTAATGACATTTTCTGACTTATGGCCCATGATCAGTAGCTTCTTAAATTTGAACATTTGACCTTGAAAGTAATTATTATTCCTTCAAATTCAAGGAATCGTAGTATATGGAGTTTAGTGTTACTCTAGTACAACCCACCAATTTTAGCCATGAAAGAATAAAACTCCAAGAGTTTGTCAGTGATTTAAATGCATTTGCAGATGCAAGCATGCATATAGCTTTTCTGACTTCCAATAGGGGACTTTTCCTATAACACTAAGATGTTTCCAAATCTCATGTTTCAATTGGATGAAGTAAAAATACTTTTCATGGGGCTAGAAAGATGGCTCAGTGGTTAAGAACACTGGTTGTTCTTGCAGAAGATCTGGGTTCAAATCCCAGCACCCACATGGCAGTTGTTAGCTGTCCATAACATTTTTATAGGTGTCAGTATGAAGTGACACCCATCATCTTTAATCTCACTGGAAAGAACTGTATATGGGCTCCCATTGCAAGTGATCTGAGGACCACAGTGCTAAGTGAATAAAGACCCCATTGGAGATGAGTTCTAACTTCCACCATTTTGACAAGCATTGCTGGAGTACCAAGTCTACTATACTCTGTACCCGTTGCTAAGACTGCTTATAAATTCTATGGATAATCTATGGAGAGGAAGAGAGAGTGGAAAGAGGGAAGACTTACAGATTGGCAGCTGTCAGCTACTCTTGTGTAGCTGTAAAAACATACCTGACAGAACAACATAAAAGCAAGAATGATTTATTTTGGCTCACAGTTTCACAGGGTTCAGTCCACAGTCACATGGCCCCACACACTGGAGCAGAATTTCACAATCATAGGAATATCTGGTGGAGGAGAGCTCCTCTAATCTCAGCAGACCACAGAACAGAGCCGAGAACTCTGCTGGAGTTCTCCCTTTTGTTCTGTTCTTCCCTCTAGTCCAAGAGATGGTGCCACCTGTATTCAGGGTGGATCTTCTCCCTTAGTTAATCCTCTCTGAAACCCCCTCACATGCATTCCACATATGTACCACACTTCTGATTGAAAATCCAGTCAAGTTAACAATGGAGGTTAATCATCACAGGTTACAATATGACAAAGACCATAATGAAAGTAATACCATGGTACTTTCAGATTCAGATATGAAAACAAAATTCATTTAGAAGATTGAGAAAGGCTAAGATAGTGTTTGAGCTGGGATTTGTTTGCTTGTGACAGAGTCCCTTACCCAGGCTGGCCTCAAATTCCCTATGTAGCTCAGGATGACCTTGAATTTCTGCTTCTCCTGCCCCTCCCCTGAGTACAGTTTGAGTACTGAGATTGTAGGCATACCTTACCATACCCAGTTTGATGCTGAGTTTTGAATAAAAATGATATATCTCTTTATGAAAATATCAAAATCTCATTTGGAATTTTTGCTTTGTGACTGTTCTATGGAGATTTGTTTGAGTTCTATAAGCTTCTTGACAAAGGTCCAATATTCTCTGCTGTTCAGTGCAATAAATAGACTTAAACTTACGAAGAATCTAATAAGTAATACACAAGCACAGTTGTCTCATTTGTTAGAACTGAAATTGTGTCCCAGAAGAAAACTGGCAAGAACTAAGAGGTGTGAATGCAAAGCAGACCAAGGTGACCGTGTTATACTTTCAACATAAAATCAGAATACGCGGGCATGAAGGATTGAATCCTTTGAATGAAAGAGCCATTTGGAGATGTTGTTTAGCTGCTGTTCTAATGCTAACCCAAACCAACTTGGGGAGGAAAGGGTTTATTTCATCTTACACTTCCAAAGCACAGTCCATCTCTGAGGGAAGCCGGGACAGGACTTAAGGCAAGAACCTGGAGGCAGGAGTTAAGCAGAGACGATGGCTTGCTCTTTTGGCCTGCACTCAGCCTGCTTTCTTACACAACCTAGAATCACTTACCCAAGGGAAGCATTGCCCACAATGAGCTGGGTCCTCCCTTGTCAACCAGCAATTAAGAAAATGCCCCCCACACATGGCCACAGGCCAACCTGATTGAGACAATATTTCAACTGAGGCTCTTTCTTCCGAGGTGTGCCAATTTGACAGGTGACACTATCCAGAACAGCTGCCATAATTTTTGAATTTTGGAGCTATTCCAGAAGTTTATAATATAAAACTAGAATTTTTTAAATAGGATGATCCCAGTAATAAGGGATTTGATGTCATTGACATGGAAACACAGTCAATGACTTATACAACATCCCTTTAGTGAAAGGCTCTACCCAAATCCACAGAGGGCTATGATTTCAATGACAACAAACGAGAAATTACTATTTTCTAATTTCAGTTCTAAGCATGCAGTGCTTCACACACCACCCAATGTGCAGAAATGACCAATATCTTTAACTTACAAACCAATTACAAATAACACCATGACACACACGCTACCAAGTATAGAAGTAGGATTTATACCTAGATAGTCCAATTTCAGTGCCCAAGATCTTCATATTCCCCCTATGCCTCTTTAAGAGATTATTTACACTGAAAACAAGTGAATGACAATCCCTCTTCACTAAAAAAATAAAATAAAATAAAGAAAAGAAAAAGAAAAGTTTGCATAATTAGTCTTGAAATTAGTAGGGCTAAATAGGTCATTGGTTTGGCCCCTCATTAGGGCCAATCTACTAAACCAAAATGGGGAGGAATTAGAAGTTCCCAACCAGTTTATAATTTTCCCTGTGCATCCTTTCATCTGGCTCTTTCTGAGTTGTCTTCTTTGTAATAAACTGGAAATGTAGTTAATCAAGTAAACTGCTTTGCCGAGTTCAACAAGTCATTCTGAATTTTTATTAAATCTGAAGAGGGGGTTATACAAATCTTAATTTATAGTTAGTCATTCAGAAGAGCAGGAAGCAGCCTGAGCTTTGAGTTGGAATCTGAAGCAAAGAAGTGCTGTGGGTTAAGCCTTTAGCCTGTGGACTCTGATGGTATCTCCAGGTAGAGAGTATGAGAAGTTAAATTGTAGGACACCCAGACAGTGTCTGCCTGAGAACTGAATTGAATTGCTATTGGGAACAAACCTCATACATTTGGGGACAGAGGTGATAGAAATATCAGGGAAGAGAAGGAAAAGCAGTTTCTTCCTTTTTTTAGGAGGGACATTATATCTGAAGTTCATAGGGACCACAGCTGGTCAAGTCGAGCCAAGTGTGAGTCTTTTCCATCTTAGAAGGAAAGGAGGTTAAAGAAAATGAGGGATGTTACATTTCAATAAGTTTGACAGGTAAATTATCTGTATCTCCTGAGCCTGATCTCCTGCAGTTGATTACTTAGGAGAGTCTTTAAACAGCTGCTTGTACGTATCTGAGATAAAAATATACCTGGGTTTATCCCAGCACTCGGGAGGCAGAGGCAACCAGATCGCCGGGAGATCAAGGTCAGCCTAGACTATATAGCAAGCTCTAGTCCAGCTGGGACTATAGGGAGTCCCTGTCTCAAAAAAACATCTCTCGATCTACTCTGCCTTTCTTACCATCTCTTGAATAACTATATGTAACACATTCCCACTCAATGCCCTTCTGGGATAACATTTCATAAGCTGCTTGTATTAGTTCCTTCCACTTTACTGTCACCAAATACCTGACAGAGACAACATGAGAAGAATTTCAGTTCAGTGAGGTGGGGAAATGGCATTTTCTGTTTCTGTTGTATGTAGAATATGAGACAGAGACTCCTAAGGCAACAAAATTGGAGACATGGAGAGCAGGTTGGAGTCCAGTGAGTGTCTAACCTGAGCTACTTCCAGTCTTCAAAGTAGTGTATCAAGTTGGGGACCAAGCATTCAAAACATGATCCAGTGGGGGACATTTCAGACTCAAATTGCAAAACTACTTCAGGCTTTTTAAGAGGTTATCAATGATTTACTAGTAGAAACTTCAGATTAGATCAGAAGGGGCATTTTACATAGGAAGGACTCTTTGTGTGCCCTTTAGTGTCTGTTATGAACAAATGCTGGCCTTTGGAGGAGGATTATTGTTTTTTGAACCCAGAGGCCAGTTCGGTACATCCCTTGCTTGCATTTGCATATACTGCAAAACCTATTTCTGGGTTCTTTGAAACAGCTGCTGCCTACACAGCCGATCTGCTGCTTCCCCTCACAGAGGCCTCCACGCAGAAGCCTGCAATGCACCCAGAGTGGGGCTGACCACATTTCACCACAAGTCCAGTTTCAAGAGAAAAACGTTGAGATGCTCAAAGGTGCCTTCAAAAGAAAGGTAGCTAACAAGACTCCAGGGAGCTGAGTCCAGTTCTGTAATCTGGTGCAGATCCCAGAGAAGGTGAGTGGGCTTAAAGAAACAAAAGTGGAAAAGATTAGCCAGCAAATACTACAGGGTTATATCCTGTGCCTTCTTTCCATGTTAATCTCAGCGGGGGTGGTTACAGCACCATCATTTTATGTGACACTGCTTATATTAAATAGGACAGTGTTCTTTTGAATTTTCTGCGCACAATAATCAAGGGGACCTTTTGATATCTGGCTACTTAATTACCCAATCATATATTGCCATTGCCTAGATTATTGCAATAAAGGTGACAATTCAGTCTGCACTCCATTTCAGGAACTGATTGTAAACCACTTGTTTATCAGAAGTTGTGGAGAGTACTTTGGCATTAAATGAGCAGACAAGCCTCAAGTCCCACCTGACGGTCCTCAAGTTTCCCAGAGACGCTTCATGAAGAACAGTAATTACGGTGATTGAATCTGTATGCCTGAACTCCTCTTCAGCAGTTGGAGGTATTCTTTTGAGTATAAAGGAGTTTTCAATGAATAGTACAGAATGGGTAATACCATAGGGAAAAATGCCTGTAAGACTGATGGCCTGAGATCCCATTCCACCTGTAGCTATTTAGTTTCCTGCACTATTAGCTCACCAAAGCCCTGACCTACAATACCTAACCCTCTGAGACCTAGAAGGCTGAGATTAGGGAAGAAACCAAGGCCCATAGAAAACCTGTCTGACTCTGGAGAGTATTAAATCCTGACTGTTATCTCAGCCACAGTAGTCTTAAATAGCAAGGCCCTAAACCCTAACTTACCCTTGATGGCTTCTTATATGATTACAATGTAATAGTCAAACCCAGGACCTTGCACCAGTCAGGTAAGTGCTCTACTTCTGAACCATATCCTCAGCCAAATAAATGTTAATTGAATGAATCCTTCATGTCCTGAACCTGCAGACCTCTTAAAATGGTGTCATCAGTTTGCCCTGGTGTGTCTAGAACCTGGTGCAGTATCCAGCAAAAGAGTTGAGTATTTGCTGACAGTTTGCAGATAAAATCACTCAAGGAATTGTTATTCAGAAATGGCTATCTTGGAGAGTGGTGGTGATACATGCAAGTGATCCCCAAACTTGGGAGGATGAAACAGCAATTTTAAGGCTAGCCTGGGCTACATGGTAAGTTGAAGTTGTCTGGACTACATAGCAAGTCTCTAACTTCAAAATAACAAGGGAAACTGTGTACATGTATGAGTTCTCATTTGACCTGATCTTTCCTCTACACAACAGGCCACAAAGATTGTTCAGGGAGGGATCTCCCCAAGATACAAAGCCTAGAAAAATAGCCCTGATCACCAGAGCCTGGTCTTAGGGACACAATGAATTGGAACAGACACTTTTTGGAAAGACCCTTACCATTCATGAATTTCTAGCCTCTCCCATGTCTTTCTTAGTAACACTTCTAGAATATAATACCCTAATCCAGAAATCCATCTGTCCTGTCATTTACTCACATATATTTTACTTGTTCACTAAGAAGCATAGAAACATCATGCTTCGGACTTCACTCATTTGTGAATATTTCATGCATATGAACACTTAATAAACCTTCATTGTTCATGTTTTTCTCCAATCATTTAGTACTCATATAAACTGGATCCTTAGATCCAGCTGAAGCAATCCCATAACAACTGGGTTAGGACAGAAGGAATCTCTCCCCTTTATACTAGAAATCCCTTCATTGTTGAGCAAACTGGAAGAGTCAGCCACCCCCCATTTACAAATCACATTGCATCTGGTAGGGTTCTGTGTTTATTCTATGCTACAAACTTCTGATTACAAAACCTATTTTTGGTCAGCTATCTGCCAACAGCACCAGAAAACACATTAGGCTGATGGGAGGGATGAGAATATGGTAGGAAGATAGAGTGAGGGATAAAGAAAGTAGGAAGATTAATGTCATATTGGAGTCAGACAGCAGGGCTTCTGTTACACTGTAAATATTGGATGATGTGCTGATGTAACCTTTACTGCAGTATGACATGGGATTTGGCTCTTTTATAACCCATGATTAAACTAAGAAACAAATCTCTGATTAGATTAACACACACACATACACACACACACACACATACACACACACACACACACACACACACACACACACACACAGGCACACCACAGACTTCTGTCCTTCACTTTTTAAAGAATGCTATTTTATTTATGCAATCAATGTAATTTCAAGGAAGAACCCAAAACATAGATTAATACCTAGAAAATAAATCAAAAGATGCATTATTTTAAAAATGTGACCTCTAATTATTTATAATTAAGATCTTTGCTTCTTGACAAGCATTGCAGAAAAAAGTGAGCCTGGCAACCTGTCTCCCTTTAAGAAGCACATTATCTATATGTGGTGAGGACCATCGATGTTCTGTTGAGGTTATGTAACAAAATGGATGGGTTTTTAATGACTTTTGCTTGTTGCAATTGCAGAGAGCTAACTAAAGACAACTGAAAAGCAAATTGAGCTCTGTGGAACAGAAGTCAATCTATTGGCTTTCTCTTTCTGGTGTGCTCCATTCAGTACTTTAATTATTTGTGAAACTTTCAAACTCGACTGACTCCCATGGAATTTATCCAAATTGGAGGGTGTTTGGTGCTGCACTCAGTATATATTTTGGTACTTGTCCAGCAATTAGAAACTTGGCTTCATTTAATCATACAGTGCCAACTGTATTTGACAAGCCTCTATTCAGTGTTTAACATCTTTACATGATATTAATTCTAAATATCCACAGAAAAATTGCAGGAGAACTATCAAGTTAAAGTTGAGGAATTGATTACTTTTCTTTTTACAGTTTCATGCAAATTTATTGGCTGGAACATTTTATGTTTAACTCTGGTGAGTTGGGTTGAAAATTAAAATGATCCAATATAAATAATGTCAGAGGGTAAACCTTCCTAAATCTGCAAGTCCAATGTGAAATATAGGGCTGAAATTTTATCTTAGCTATTAGATGCCATCTACTGGCTGTAATTACTGTTCAGTACCACTGGCCATGGCCTTCACATAGAGGGAGAATACTCAAAACCTCTACTACTAAAATCCAAATGGTATATCACAGCATTCTCATTTTGCACAAATCAATCCCCAAATAAGTACAGCTGTATTTGAAGTTCAAGCTGAATTTAGAAAAAAAGTTACTGTGAACATGAAAGACTTATTTAAAAGTCACTCAGTCATGTGTATAAATTTTGCTTACCCAAGAATATCTCCGAGGTGAGGGACATTCAACTGCTGTTGAATCCGTAACCTAGCTTTCTTCCAGATGTAGCACAGTGTGTGAGCATCTGGATACAGTTCTCTGTCACTGTACCTGAATACATTTTGCAAAAGCAGGCAGATCACAGCTGTTCTCAATATAGGACGTGGCAGTGGGCCAAATATGTTGGCTTGTGTGCTATTAACACACCCCAGACTCTATCTGCATTTCTGTATTTAAAGATGATTAGTGCTGGCATCCATCATGAGAAAAGTTAACTGTATAAACCAAACTCATATACTTTGCATTTATAAATTCTTCTGCCTAAAAATGGAGGCTATGCTTGTACTCTAGGTAGGAATAATAAGGTACATTATGAATAAAAGTTAATGACTCCTTGGTATTATGGTGTGAACGTGTCCCCCCAAAACACATATTGGAATCTTAATTCCCAATACAACAGTATTGAGAGGCAGGGTCTAATGGAAGATAGTTAGACCCTAAGGTCTCTACCTCTCAAGTCAATTGTAAAAGGGCTTCAGGCTTCAAGAAATACCCAGTCCATAACATTCTGCAAAACAGACTGACATTTGTGCACCTTGAAAGCAAAAAACATATAGAAAAATCTGCTTATCTTCTAAATGGGCATTGGTAAACTATAACCGATAATCCAAATACAACTTGATGCCCGTTTTTTGAATAAATTTTTATTAGAACACAGCCAGGTCTATTTCTAATTAAATTTTGCAAATTTCATATAATGCATTTTGATCATATTTATACCCTCCCCCCATCTGCACTCCCTTTATAGCTGCCCCACACTGGATTTCATGTGCTGTCATATATGCTAAGGACCATGAAGTCATGTTTGTGTATCCAAATGTCCTTCCGTGTGCATCCATCTACTGGAGCCTGGTTAACCTGTCTCGTATCACACCTTTAAGGAAACTGACTCTCCCTCTCCCAGTAGTTATTCATTGCAAATAGTACCTCAACTATTGGGTTTGCTCATTCACTTTCCCACTTCTATGCTGGACTTTTGTCTGGCTTGAGCTTGCATGGATCTTGTGCATACTGTTACCATTGCTGTAAGTTCACACGAGTAACTTCCCAGTTGTCTGGAAAACTCTTTTTCCTTGTGGTCATCCACCTCTGTCTCTTACAATCCTTCTGCCCCCTCCTTCTCCTACAATGATCTCTGAGCATTGGGTAGCAGAGCCTTGATATAGGTATCCTATTCAGGGATGAGCTCTCTACAGTCTCTTATTTGCTGCACTTTGCAGGCCTATTTGTGGTGTGTGTGTGTGTGTGTGTGTGTGTGTGTGTGTGTGTGTGTGCTCTCTATTCTTTCTTTTTTGGAGCTCTTCAGTGGTATGTGTGTGGTGTGTGTGTGTGTGTGTGTGTGTGTGTGTGTGTGTGTGTGCAGTCTAAGGCTATTTGCTCACTACAACAACAAAGGTGAGTCCCTGAGACAGACACCACATAGCCCTCAAAGAATAAAATATTTATGATCAGGACCTTTACAGAAAGCTTGCAGATCCCTGTTCTAGAAAGTTAAACTCCATTTCACTAATACTGTCTGTTAGTTATGACTATAAATCAGATCTTTCGCATCAATCAGCACAAACTTTGCAACAACCATGGCATATCCCATGAGAGATGATTCCACCATAGGAACAGGACAGGGACGGCTCCTATGATTTGAACGAGTGCCACTCCTCTCCAAAGCTCATGTATTAGAAGTTTAATCTGCATTGTACATTAATGTGTTTGGAGGTGAGGTTTGGGTAATTCGGATTAGATGGAGCCATGAGAACATAATGGGGCCTCCGTGATGGTGTAAATGGCTTTATAAGAGGAGAAAGAGAGCCCTCACCAAGCAAGCTTGCTCTTTCCCTTTCTTTGATGTTCTCTGTGTCACAGAGTTTCAAGAAGGCCCTCAGCAGCCAGCACCATGCTCTTGGACTTTCCAGCTTCTGGATTCATAATATAAATAAACCTCTATTCTTTCTAAATTATTCATTGTCTGGCATTTTACTGTAGCAACAGAAAACAAGGTAAAATGGCATGGGGTGCTTCCTAAGCAGATCAGCACACCATGTCCTGATGCTGGGCTCCTGTGTAAGACCACGCCTACCTTATACTATTTGTGCAGTACAAAAGGAACATTTATTCCTGCATGGAACAGAGAGACTTTGCCATTTACTTTTCAGTTTACAGTTGCTGAAATATATATAGGAGTGATTGGCAATAAAATTTAGATTAATGCTTATTGAAATGAAGCTGCCAGAAGTATGGAAGTGCACGCTTTATGCCAGTTTGATAGCTTGTTGGCAGTTTGAATTGTGCATTGTATAACCACTTGAAAACCCTTCATATAGGAAGAGTTCAAAACACTTGAAAATCAAAATCTCAGATATGTGAACATTTTAAACAAGCACACCAACAATAATTTGGGAAACTTAAACTTTCCTATGCTTTTGTAACTTGGAAGAGAGAGCCAGAAAATCCTTAATAGTGTTCTTATCCCAAATATCTTATTTATTGTGACTGGAGACCTTCTGTTTTGTTTAAGTGACTGAACTTAGTGATCACAATGAGAATGCAGAATTTATAACATTAGTTTCTAGGTAATTTTGGAAACATCGTTCTTTATCCTCAAAAATGGCACACATCAAAAGAGAGTTATTTAGAGGTTTCTCTTTTATTTTTGTTAAATTTTTGCAAATTTCATATAATACATTTTGATCACAATTAGACTTCCCTCCACATCTTCTCCCTCCTTTTAAATACCCCTACCAGATTTTATGTATTCTGATATACATAAATATATATAATATATTTATTATACAAATAAGTTATATAATAACATATATTAAAATATAACAAATTATATGTATTAAGGCCTATCTGGTCAAATTTGTGACCCAAATCTGGTCAAATTTGTGGTGTAGGTCTATCCACTGGAGCCTGGTTAACCTATCCAGAGTCACCCCGTAAATGAAAACTGACTCTCCCTCTCCTAGCAGCTTACTGGTTACCAATAAGATCCTCAGCTAGGGTGGGGGTTTCTTACGTTCCCACTTGTATTCTGGGATTTTGTTTCACTTAAGCTCACGTGGGACTTGTGCATGCTTGTCACCGTTGCTGTGAGTTCATTTGAGTAACTGACCTCAGCTGTCTGGAAAACTCTGTTTCCTTGTGGCTATCCACCACCTCTGGGTCTTACAATCTTTCCCCTCTTCCATAATGATCTCTGAGTCTTGGGGGACAGAGGTATGATATAGATGTCCTATTCAGGAATAAACACTCTGCATGTTATATGCAAAGAATAAGAGACTCTTTAGTTATTTATAATTTCAATGAAAAATTTGAAGATTCAAAACAGTCTGAACTGACCTGTAAGTTCAAATGATAGCTAGCTATCTACTTGTTGGGGTAAACAACACAACAAAAAAGATCTGTGAGCCCAGTTGTTTCTTGTGGTAAAAAAAGAAATAAAGATCTATAAGCTTCAGTTCCCCCGACCATAAAATGAATACCTATGCATTGTCCTAAAGGCATTGTCGTAAAGATTGTGTGGGATAGTGAATGCAAAACATCCACTAAAATGATTGGGCTCATGTAAGTGTTCACTGAAGTGATGATGGTGGTGATGAGTTACTTTATGTAAAAGGAAGACCCAAGATGTTATCCTTTCAAAGGCCTGATTGGAAGTCAGGCCCTCACCTGACATCCAAAAACCTGACTGATAAGAAATTCCTCTTGATGATTTAAGCATCTCCTAACTGATCATGGAGGCCCACTGGATCTATACTGTACAAGTCATGTTGTCGGAAGCTGAACACTGCTTTCCTTCTGGGAGTCTGTAATTTTAGTATGTGTTAAACAGAGGACGCCTAAGTGACCAGCTCCTAATAAAGTTCTCTATGAAGAACCTTCTATATCTAATGGACTTTTCTGGGCAGAAACAGCACATTCTTGTTGCTGGAGACAGGCGCAGGCTTAGGAGTGGCCTCTCAGGAGAGAGAGAAAGAGCACATGACTCCTTTGGACTTTGCCATGCCTTTTCCCCTATGATCTGGCTATGTATCTTTTCCACATTCCTGTAAGGAATCTTAGGCCTGATTAAAACTAGATTGAATTTCTAGGAGTCCTTCTAGCAAATCCTTAAGCATAGCAGAGATCTTAGGAACCCCTGTGACACTATATATAATTACTTTATGTCTAATATTCATTTGATTGGGCTAACCCAATAGTCCTCAACATTGAGTATTATCAGAATTTCCTGGGAAATTATACACACCCATTCCTCTAACTGCCTTCATGCAGGCTCACCACAGTTACAGCAGGGTTCTGCTTATAAGACACAGCAATCAGCATTTCTTGAATTTATTTATTTAATCGTGTGTGTGTGTGTGTGTGTGTGTGTGTGTGTGTGTGTGTAGATGCCTGTGCCACAGGGCATGAGTAGAGGAAGGAGATCAACTCTCAGGAGTCAGATCACTCCTGCCCCCTTGTGGGATCCCAGGATCAAACTCAGGTCATCAAGACTGGGCAAGTGCTTCTACCAGCTGAGCCATTTCAGCAGACAACTTTGGCTATTTTTTTGTTCTAACATTTCTATTTGATTCCTTAAAAAATACTTTGTCTTGTGGATATTCTCTTTCTCTTGAGGCATCTTGCCAACCTCTTCCATTAGATCTTTTGGGATCCTTTTAAATTTTTATTTTGAGATAGATTTAGATTTATAGAAAAGTTATAAGAATATTATTGAGAGAATCTGTCCATTGGTCTGATTCCTCTGTTAACATCTAGCATGACCATTATTCAGTGATCAGAGCTGAGACATTAACACTGGATTGTCACCAGTAACTAAACAATGACCTTCATGTGTCTGTCACTCCATTTTTCCTGATTTCAGTTTTATTTGTTCCAGGGTCCAATGTAGGATCCATCTTGCGTTATTGTCTTGTCACTGTATCTCCCAGTCCATGACAGAGCCTCAATATTTCCTTGTCTCTCATGGCCAAGACACTTCTAGAGAATGCTGGTTTTTATAGATTATCTCTCAATTGGGTTTATCTGAGGTTTTCTCGTGATGAGATTTGGATAATGCATTACCAGCAAATGCAGCAAAAGTGATACACCTTTAGTAGTGTGTTATGACAGGACGCATGTGATGTTGTTAGGCCTTATTATAGTGATATTAATGTTGGTAACTTATTAATGGTTTTTACTTCTGGGTTTCTTTACTCAAGTTATTTTTCTTCTTTATAGTTAATAATTTTCTTTAGGAGCTACTTTGGGATTCTGCAAATACTCTGCCTTTCTTCAAGGTTTTAGCATCCGTTGGTGGGTCTTCCCTATGGTAGTCTAAGAACATTTGTCTTCCTCCTTTCCTAATTTGTAACCTGACCTTCATTATCTATGACATAATTTTATTGTTTGTTTAACAGTGCACATACAAAGCAGCTTCAGGATTAGTAACACAATCCCACGAGACACAAATTGACTCACCACAGCTCAGCCCTGGGTACAGCTCCTTTCTCTTTTCCCTTCAGCATCTCTGTCAGAGTGATGTGAAAAACGCTGTCTGCCCAGTGTCTAGGCCACCTGTATGTGCTACTGTCATCCTTTCCTATTCTGGATTGTATGTCACATTTTTCTGCAACTTGGTGTGGCTTTTATTTTAATGTTTGCTCAAAAGAATGCTTGAGATGAAAGCAAGTATTGTTTACTCCTCACAAGTCATGTCTCTGGCTGCCAGGCTGCCAGCGGCAGAAGGAGCTGCTGTATTCTGACCACAGTTGTGACGGGGCAAAACTTTCTGGCAACTTTAGACTCAGTGCACCACCACATTGAAATGTTTTAAATCAAATCAGACCCTGTTCTTCTGTATGGTCAGGGACACAAGCAGTGGAGAGTCCTAAAGTGTTCTTCCATTTGACATTTGAACCACCAGCTTTCTGGAAGTGGGAGGTTTTCCTCTGCTTTCCAGCCACCAGCTGCTCTGGCTCCTCAAGGAGGTTTTGTCTTCCACGCCTGCCTTCCATTTCCAGGTAGGCTGTGGAGGCCTTGGGTGCTAGACAGAGCTGCTTTAGGCCTCCAGTCTTTTGGAGAGCAACTGACTTCCCCTTGAGGGAGCACTTCCTGCCTTTGAGAACATGTGTCTCAGCCTTCGATATTCCCTGTAGTAGAAAGAGTAGTGGCCTCCCTCCTATTAAGAGACCTCCTAATATTTAGAAGAAACTAACATGTTGTTTTATACAATAAAGGAAAATTTAGGTTGCCTATGGGATTAAATTGCTGTATTAGTTAAGGTTCTCTACAGAGACAGAAACAGTAGGATAGATAGAATGATAGATGATAGATAGACAGATGATAGATAATTTGATAGATGATAGATAGTTGATAGATGATAGATGACAGATGGATGGATGTTAGATAGATAGATAGAAAGATAGATAGATAGATAGAAAGATAGATAGATAGATAGATAGATAGATGGATGGATGTTAAATAGATAGATGATAGATAGATATTTGATAGATGATAGATAGTTGATAGATGTTATGATACATAAATAGATGACAGATAGATGGACGGATTGATGGTTGGATAGATGATGGAGGGAGAGATAGGTAGATGATAGATAGATAGATAGATAGATAGATAGATAGATAGATAGATAGATAGACAGACTTGATTACAGACGTTGGGAATTACAGAAGTTGAAAAGAACTACAGCAGCCTGTCTTCATGCTGGAGATTCTAGGATACTGGTAACATGGCTCAGACCAAGTCCCTGAGCCTCAGACTAGGAAAGCTAATGATTACAGCATGAGGTCAAAAACCCAAGAACCCAAGGGAGCATTTCTGAAGTCCCAAGGCCAGATAGCTTGTAGTCCTGATGTCTCATAGCAAGAGAGCTGTGTACCCAAACTCCCTAAGAGAGAAAAGCCTTATTATGTTTTCTATCCAGATCCTAGGCTGAATGGATAGTGTCTACCCACATCTTCCACTATCTGCACTCAAGAGGGATATAAGATGGCCCAACTTGCTTATTAAGGAGCTTTAACCCCCAGTCACTTTTGAAACCCTCAGTATTTAGCTTCTCTTTCCTCTTTCTTTATAGTCCCAGATGACTAACATCCATGTGGAGACAGGCCCTCATGAGGACATATTGAGAAGGTTCATGGGTAAGAATTGTGACATCCATAAAGCCCTTTGGACAGTTTGATCATCTTCTTATCATTCAAAACCTGCCCACTGAATTACTAGCTCTGAAGTAAGTTAGACACTAGCAGTGATCCATGACAATCTTCACAGGTACTAAGTTTCTAACAAAGAAATATGTGATTGGAAGCCAATATTAGAACCTATGACAACTGAGTCCTATGTTCAGGTCCGAGGTTTGGGTGAAGGGGAGGGATGTCCAGCAGCCCACATCATGAGCTATAGCCTGATTCTTCAGTTCTGAATGAAATATTTCCATTTCCTCTCCATGTTGAAGTTTTATGTTTGTGTTTCATGCTTGCGTTCTTGTCCTTTTTCTCATAGTAAGGTCATTTGTAAGATAGCCATAACCACTTGGAGATCTGGGTAATGGCTTATATTTTTATTTTTTAACTAATTAATATTCATCTGTAATGACTCTGGTTCTCAACAAGGGAAAATCTGGAGATATATAGCAGTACCTGAAGATAATCAGTCATCACAATCTGGTGGACAGGGTACTACTGGCATCTTTGGAGGGAAACAAGGATGCTGATAACTACTCTACAAGGCACAGTAGCCCCCCAACAAAGAATTCTTTGTCTCAAAATGTCAATAATACAAAGATTGAGAAACCTTGGCTTAGGGAAAGTACTTCTTAAAGCATTAGGATTAACTTATGCCTCATTTCAGTCTGTTGACAAAGAGATTTTCATTATGCCTTAACATTAATTAGATGATACCTGTCTACTTCCTAATTAGCATTAAGTAACTTTTCCTACATTCCAGGCCTGTAGAAAGATTTGTTCAGATCTTTACAAAGAATATGAAGACAGCTCCTTTGGGATAGAAATCTTCACTAAAATTGATCTATGCTCCAGGCATGAGAAGCAACAAGAATCTGGGTACTCCCACTGTGATACTTCCATATATCTAACTCCTGGGAGTTTAAACAAGAGTAGAGACTACCAGCCAAAAGGTTATTTGGAAAATATAGATTGCCAAAGTGCCCTTTCATGCAGCCCTGGGGCCAGAGATGTCAGTAGGTGCTCCAATTTGTTTTCCTTTATAGTAGCAGACGATGAAAAGCCGAATGGAAATATTTCCACAGTTGATATTGCAAAAACATCAATTGCCTGAGTGGGGTGCGAGTCTCGGATCTCCACTGATGGCAAGAGTCTTCACTCCCAGCCAATACCTGAGCTTCTGCCAGTGCATCCAAGTGCAATGAAGGAAAGGGATGAGGGATCAGGAATAGCGAAGCTGACAGATGGCAATTTCTGAAGAGTTGAATCAACATAAATTATATCTCATCAGTGAGCAGAGAAAAGAGAGGATGTATTCCAATGTTTGACTAACCACTGAGATGGTGAGCATGCCAGAAAAATACAAGTAAACTATGGGGAGTCATTCCAAGCTGGGTGAAAGCAAAGATGGAGAAATGCCCCTTCATTGGAAAGCCATCTGGAGGACAAATTGCAGGGAGACCTTTATTTGAAACAATACAGTAAATAAAATGAATGAGCATCTGGGTTTTCAGAAGGTATTGATCATAGACTACATAAAAGCCAGGACAAACTCGCTGATAACTAGATAGGGCAAAGCAAGAAATATTCATGGCTCCAGTTCAAGCCCACCTGTGCAATAGTGTACAAAACAAATATTAAGGTTAGTTTTTGAGGTTGGGAAGAATTCATTTAAAACACATATAAGGGCTAGAGAGATGGCACAATGGTTTTGAGCATTAGCTGCTCTTGCAGAGGACCCAGGTTCAATTGTTAGCACTCACATGGCAGCTAACAACCGTCTGTAACTTCAGTTCCAGAGGATCCAATGCCCTCGTCTGACCTGGACAGGCACTGCACAACATGGGTGCACTTACATACATGCAGGTGAGACATTCATGCACATAAAAAAAATAATAAATTAATTATAAAACACATATAAAATGTTCACATATTCAACTATTTTCCCTCTGAAAATTTAAGTTTCTAAGCATTAATGTTAATTGTCAAAAATCACATAACTATCAAGAGAAATAGAAAAGTCAAATTGTCATGTTTAATACATTATAATATTATAGACTATGAAATAATATCATGCAGATATGAAAATGCCTACAGATGACTTGAAGTCATGGCACTTATGGTTTGAGGGTCAAGAAAAAAGCATTTGTGAGTTAAGTGACAATTATCAGATTCATACGAAACAAAATACTTTTAGTAAGATTTCTGAATAGTGACCTTTCAGTATTAAAAATCCAAGTTGATCGAAAAATCTTTAGGGTTTTAAAGTCTACAAAGCAGAAGCAGTCAGACCAGCAGAGGGCACTAAAAAGAAAATCAAGCACAGGAGATTTTTCAAGGATTTAAATTATATGAGGAGAAAACTCCACGATGATGTAAAATAGATGAAAAATCTATATTTCCAACTACATGTGTAAAGGCAAAAGAATAGATTTTGGGAAAAGCAACATAAGGCTCATAATGCATGTAATTTCTCTCTTGCTTTGAATTAGCAGCTATTGGACAAATAAGTTTTACAAATCTTGAAGATTTTTTTCTAATCAACAAATGTATTAAGTTCCATTAAAGCAATTATTTAGGAATGGCATTATAATTGTTCCAACTGGAATAGCATCAGGTCGTGAGCTTCTCCTGAGAAATCGATGGCATATCAATGGGCCGCATACCAATTTCTGGGATCAGCTTATGCTCCCTGAACCTTTTTTGTTGCCTCCTGTACAATTTCACCATTTGAGGGTTTTTTGTAGACAATCACTTAGGAAGACAGCAGTCTATAAAACCTCATGAAGTCACCCTCTGTGGACATTTCCATATAGAGGTGCTCTGCTAAGTACAGCATCTCCAAGACACATTAGAAAGGAAACAACCTGACGCTTAGCATTCAGAAGGCCAACAGTGGACCCAAATTGTCAAGCACCTGTTTTTTTAGATGTCTCCTGAAACTGGGCTCCCTAGCAAGGGAGCTCATTATTTATTGAATGGTATCTCCTGCATGAAATGGGGAAGTAGAAGTCAGGACCCACCCTTTTTTTTATCAGTTAATCTTGCCTTTTTGATCCCTAGACCTAGACTATCACACATACAACAGATTTCTCTTTGTTTACAATGAGAAAAGCACACTGCTTTCAGTGCTTTGATATGTAAGGCTTGCATGCGTACACTCAGTACCTTGGGTGGAGGGCCAGAAGGGGTTCTGAAGTGTTAAGGTCCTATGTCCAGGTCACAGAGAGCATATGGCTCAGTGAGCTTATTTGCATTATAAACAGTAACTTTTTGGCTGCAAGGTTATGTAGAAGTCTTTACTCCAGATTATATCCATATTGTAAAAGACATTCCTACAGATTAGTTGAATGTCAGAAAGAAAATACAGAATCAAGTCCATTAGCAGACATCCTCCTGGCTCTCCCTGAATTTGACTCTGAGGGTGATTACTTTGTAAATTAGGTAGAAATGAAAAGGGTAAAAAAAATGGATAAAAATGTAAGAAATGATTCTACTTTGAGCAGGCATCAGAAACCTTAGGTACATTATTTTTTTTTTTATTTTCCTCTAAAAAGAGTTCTGAATTATATACAAGCTTTACAGAGGAACAATAGGATAGTGTTAATAATTCATCCTGAGAGTAGTGGAAGGAGAAGGGCACATCTTATTATAAGGACATCAAATGGATTGTTTATTGCAATACATGGAAAGGACAATAAAACCATCTCATTCCTGCTGAAAAGTCTCTCTCTCTCTCTCTCTCTCTCTCTCTCTCTCTCTCTCTGTCTCTGTCTCTGTCTTGGAAATTTCTGAAAGTGGCAGGCCTAAGATTCTGGCACAGGAATCCTTCAGGACATAAAGGTTTATTCCCCTTTGGAGTTTAAAATTAAGATATAGACATAATTTTGTCAGTCGCCAAGAGAGGAAAGGAAACAAAGAGGAGGAAGGAAATGAGGCTAGAGATGCAAAGGTCATTTTTCCTCTATTCTGGATGCTTATTGTGGTGTCAGCTGGCAGCAAGGCCCTTGTCCTGGGAAGCAACATCCTAGGTGGCATCAGTTCAGCCTCTGGCACAGCCTTAACATGTATGTTGCTTACTTCAAACTGAGTTCTGTTATTTAAATCTGAAATGGCAGCTATGTCAAGATGAGTTAGTATTATGTAGGCCTAATTCCAGTTTTCAAAATGCTGATTCAGAAATAAATATGACTCAGCAACACTCAATTACATTTGTCATCAGGCTTCTTGAATTACTGTTTGTGAATTTCTCAACACTCCAGGACTAAATTTCATGTAGTACCAAAGCTATGTTTTCTGAATCAGTAATATCTGCCATTTATTAGACTTCTGGCATCCAGCAGTATGGCAGACAAAGCATTATGAAGGGGCAGCTAACTAACTGACTGCTAGATTTCAAAAAGATTGTAACAAACAAACTTTTCAAATACTGCTGAGTTCTAAGGAGACAACAGGGTGTGAGGATTTAACTGTCAAAATTAGCAAACCAAAGACATGCCACACAAGAAAAATGTAAGTGTGGACTGGGAAGGGGCTTGAGCATCGGCAACCCTTCCTGCCAAACTGGAGTTTTCTGGGCACAGGTTGTGTTAAATGGAATCATCATGCATTCAATCAACGAAACAAACTGCCATGGTGAGAATTGCAAACTAATCCATCAGTGTGGACCACAGGCCTTTGGACAAAGACTTTGGATTACTGGGATATTTGATGTTGAGTAAAATTAAAATGTTATAATATAGTAGAGAATTTGTAAAAACACACAAAACAAAGAGCTATCAAAAGTAAAATCCCAGTGTGATAGTACATACCTGTAATCTCAGCACTCAGGAGGCAGAGGCCAAGAGGATCATGAGTTCAAGACCAATCTGGGCTTCATAGTGAATTTAAGACCAGCTTGGACTATGTAGTAAGACCCTATTTCCAAAAAACAAAGGGATATAGCTCAGTGGGAGAGTTCACATGGCACAAGGCTCTGGGTTCCATCCCAGCACTGAGAGAAAAAAAATAATATACAATATGAAATATCAAATGTAGCTTTTGTAACATTCTAAACATGCATTCTATGAAGGGAAAGAATTAATGTACTTCAATTTAAAAAATAAACCCCATGCCTCCTAAAAGGAGGAAAATTAATAAACATCATGATAAATCCATGTTACCCAGAAGGCTGTCCTGAGATAAGGATTTGGAAAAGAAACTAATATATGTGGAGGGAACAATGAGAGGGCCTGTCATAGATTTCGTCCATGATTGAACAGAAAATACAGAATAGACAGGAAAGAGGACTGGGGGAAATGACTTCAGAGATGTCAACAGACGGGAATAATGCCACAGATTGCTGAGAAACTGTCTTTACTGCCAACTTCACCATAAACCTGCAAAATTTCCTGTTAAAAAGTAGGGTTCTAGGTAGTCCCACACCTTTAATCTCAGTACTCAGTATAGGCAGGGGGAGGGGCAGGGGCAGAGGTATCTCTGTGAGTTCTAAGCTAATCTGAGCTACATAGTGAGATCTTCCCTAAAAAAAAATGTTCCAGGCCAGCCTGGACTGAGCAATTAGATTTTGTCCCCAAAACCCAAATCAAAACTTCACTTAGAATAAACTGAAGCTACCCTTTCCTATAAACGAACGAGATTATTGTTAGCAAAAAAGGAACTCTGAAAGGTATACATCAGTAAGATGGAAAATTATTCCAGAAAGACATTCTGATATTGAAGAAAAAGTGGTTCATAAACACACGTGACTTGTGCCTGTAAGTCTAATAAGTAGGAGACTGAGTCAGGAGGATTGAGAGTTTGAGGCATGAGCCATATAGTGAGATCCTATCACAAAGAAACAAACAAGCAAAAAGTTGGTAAGCAACTAGGTAAATCTTTTAAAAGTAACATTTTCTACCCAAGATAAAAATATTTAAGTTGTAGACATTTTAAAAAATGACCTAAAATGCTGATTTTATTTTAAAAAATAGCTATATAAGTTGGAAAGAGATGATAGCTTCAGACATTGGGACTATCACATCCAGACTACATGAGATCTTTAATATACTTCAAGAAATAAAAGGGAGGTATACAGTAGAATGGAGAACACCGCCTGTTCACGATGACCATGCTGATCTGAAAGAAAGCTAGATGCTTCTACAACTGAAAGACGGCATGATAAAAAATTCAGCATATTACATCCCAAAAATTGCTGAGGATGAACCCAAAACATTTTTCTAGACAACAGTACAGAGACAGAAGAAAAAGTTTTTTTTTAAATGGAGATGAGTAGAATTAAATAAAATTTAACATATTAATTGAGGTTCCAGAAGGAATAAAGTTTTAAAAAGTTAGGACAACAATCTATCAGATTCACCAAGATAGATAGTTTTAAAATCCAGACATATAATGAAACTCAAAAAAAGAGGTTAGAGTATTTCTATTTTACATTAAAAATATTTTATTATTTTTATTTTATGTGTATAAGTATATTGCCTGCATGTGTGTAAGTGCACCCAGGTTGTGCAATGCCCTCATAAGTCAGAAGAGGGTATCAGATCCCCTGGAACTGGAGTTAGGATGGTTGTTAGCCACCATATCGGTGCTGAGAATCAAACCTCGGTCCTCTGCAGGAGCAGCCAGTGCTCTCAGCCACTAAGCAATCACTCCAGCCCCTCAATTTTACACTTTAAATGGATTATTGCTTGTACATAGATATACAATTAACTATCATATGCTGATTTGTATCTGGAAACCTTCTTAAACTCATTAATTTCATCCTTTATAACTGCGAATTCTTTGGATTTTCCTTGCCAGCACTGTCATCTATAAGTCAAACGTTTTATATTTTCCTCTCCAAATATACAGCTTAAGTTTTAATTTTCTCACTTACTTCATTGTATTCAGTGGATTCTTCTGTATAAAATGAAATATTATATGCTATTATAATATGAGATATATTGTATGCTAGAGAGGATTTGTGTTGTGTTAGTGATTGTAAAGGGCATGTTTTCAATGCACCATTATTGAGAATGCTACCTTCTAGTAGAATTTTTTAGGACTTTTTGAAACAGCATCTTTCTGTAGCCCCAGCTGGCCTAGAACTCACTATGGATACCAGGCTGGCCTTGATCTTGCAGTGATTAAACTGTCTCTGCCTCCTGAGTGCTGAGATTAAAAGTGTGTGCCACCATGCCCAGCAGCTGGCAGGTTTTTAACTATCCTTTATCAGGTTATGGAACACTTGCATAATGTTTTGTCATCCATGGGGAATTTTATTACTTTTTCTCCATCTACTGGGAGAATGGTAGGATTTCTTCCTTTAAACTGTTTGATAATAAATATAAAACTATTAAAATGAAAAATTATCTTTTTATCCATGAATCCATTCAAGGACTTAATATAAAGACAAGGAAAAAATTTCATGGGCACAGCTGTGTGTTTAGACAAAAGGTAAGCGATTTATGGTCCCCCAAAGAAACAAATGCGGCAACAATAAAGTACAGATCTAATGTACCTGGTAATATGTAAAGTAAATGCTTGTGTTTGATCATTCCTCCAGTTCCTATGAAAAAATTTAAAGTCTCTATAACATTATCTTTATTTTAAAATAGGAACCACAATGCTTTGCAGGGTTCTTGTGACAGTAAAATGAGATACCCAATGTTAGGTACTTAACACAGTTTCTAACATAAAACAAGTGTTCAATACGTTTCAAATATTCTTACTAATAATGCATGTTAAATGTTGTGAATTGCACAAGCAGTTAAGATAATGTAGAGTTTAGCATCTAAATAAAAATGCACTTGTGATCTCTTAATTAGAAGATTAATAAGAGAGCATGCACAGCCTGTTTCTATTTTTGTAAAGTACAAAATTTACCAGCTTTCTACAACATGCTCACAGTGGTCATTATTGACAAAGGTAGGATCTCTGTCTCTCTGTCTCTGTCTCTCTCCCTCCCTCCTTCTCTCTCTCTCTCTCTCTTCCCCCCTCCCTGCATCTACTTTTTCCCTGGTTGTGACATGACCCCATTCTAAGGAACTGAAATGTACAGTGTCCTGGGTGACACCAGAGGGCGCCATAGGACTCTTGTGAGTTTCCTAGCACTAAAGTTCTGGGTGCCACCCATGCTGAGCTATAAAAAGCCTTAGCCCAGAAGCCAGAATAATCCAATAGTACTTCCCCATGGAAAACAAACAAAAACAAATAAGAAAACTAGCAAACAGTTATCTATACATCAAGAACTATTGATGGCAGAATTCTAGATCAGGTCATTTTTTTTTCCAAATAAAAAAATTTACTGAGAATTTCATACATGCATATAAGATGTTTTGATCAAATCCACGCCCACTCCCTCCCCTCCAAATCCTCCCATATTTCCCCATCACTTTTTTTCTGACAACTTCATGTTTTCTTTCTTTCTTTCTTTCTTTCTTTCTTTGGGGCTTTTTGCTACTTTAACATTCCCTCCTCTGACCAGGTAACCCTAAAATCTTTTACAGATTAGATAAGAGCTCCCATTCTTTCTTTCTTTCTTTGTTTCTTTCTTTCTTGGGGTTCTTTGCTATGCTCACATTCCCCCTCTGGAAAGGTAACCCTAAAATCTTTCAAGGATTAGGTAAAAGCTCCCAAATACTTTTGACATTTTTGGCCTTTGGAATAGAGTATGTTGCTAAGAGGCCCGAAGATATTTTGACTTTTAGCCAAGAAACTGGCTACTTTTCTTTGGGGTCTTTTTACCCTAAAAGCCTAGCCAGTTCCTACCTCCTATTATTATCACACCATCCACTGAAGAGGTTACCCAAATTGCTTCTAGATAGGGGGAGAAAACAAATTTAGCCATCATTTTAGAACAATAGTGGATTGTCTCCCTTAGCTATAGGTAGGCACTACCTATAGTATTGCAGACCAGTAATTTGAAAGTGTTACATCTGAGCAGCACTTTCTGCTTAGAAACAAAATCATCAATGAGAAATAATTGTCTAAATAACATTTTATATGGACTTAAGCCTAATGTCTCGGAAGTGTAATCCCTTGAACTCTTAAAGAAATATATTAATCACTTTACTTTTTTGTTATGCTTTCCTTTTGGGTGTTTAAGATACAAAATGATGTCTAAAGTTGTTTTCTACCCCTATCTAAAAGCCTTTGAGAGGGAAGTGACACTGATTCTAGCCCTCCAACAGCTATCAATGTATCAATCCTGAGTCCGTCACTCTCGAGTCCAGCCTTGGCAGACAAAAGAAAAATGAGGAGGAACCCAATAGAGGGATTTTTTTTGGAAGCTCTTGTCACAAAATCCCAATGGACTATGATATGAACATTTGAAATTTTCCCTGTTCTGACTTTTTTCTGGTTCCCTGTCTAGAACTTGTAATGCTAACTACTCCTGCCTTTACTTCTCCTTCACATCCCCTATTCACCAGTCAAGGACTTTCTTTTATCCCTACAGATAAGAGTTATGCAATTTGGAAGTCTTTTAGATAGACCCATGAAGGGGCATCCCTGTTCAGCATGGGAGAAACCAGAGCTGTCTGTGTCCCGATTCCCTATATGCAATTTGGGTAACCTCTTCAGAGGATGGTGTGATAAGAATAGGAGGTAGGAATTGGCTAGGCAGTTAGGGTTAAAAAAGACCTCAAAGAAAAGTAGGCAGTTTCTTGGCTAAAAGTCAAAATGTCTTTGGGCCTCTTAGCCATACTATGTTCCAAAGGCCCAAAATGTCAAAAGCATTTGGGAACTCTTATCTAATCCCTAAAAGACTGTAGGGTTACCTCTTCAGAGGGGGAATGTTAGAGTAGCAAAAAGACTCATGAAGGAAGGAAAGAAAGAAAGAAAGAAAGAAAGAAAGAAAGAAAGAAAGAAAGAAAGAAAGAAAGAAAGAAAGAAAGAAAGAAAGAAAGAAAGAAAGAAAGAAAGAAAGAAAGAAAGAAAGAAAGAAAGAAAGAAAGAAAGAAAGAAAGAAAGAAAGAAAGAAAGAAAGAAAGAAAGAAAGAAAGAAAGAAAGAAAGAAAGAAGAAAGAAGAAAGTTAGCAGTGATGGGGAGATATAGGAGGTGTTGGAGGGGAGGGAGTGGGCGTGGGTTTGATCAAAATACCTTATATGCATGTGTGGAATTCTCAATAAAGTTTTAAGTTAAAAAAAGACCATACAGTTGGCCCAAATAAACCAATTTATTTTTACTCTTAAGGTCATTTGAGGATCTGTTCCTCGGGGGTCACATGGGCTTGGGAGGGTCCCCTGGCTCCTTTCTTTGACCAGTTCCAGCTATGTGAAGATAAGTCAAAGGTCCTACTCGACCGTGCCTGGCTTCACTTGGAGGCTTGGAGGAAATGTTTCCTCGGAGTTGATCCTCCTCTTTATAGACTGGACACTGGTTCAAGTCCATCTACTCCCAACTGACTAATGAGGGTTGAGAAGTCCTGACATGTAGGGAGCTGAAAGTGGCATACAGGATTGGGAGCTGCTATATGGTTTACTGTCATTTACTCAAACAAGTGGTTTAACTGCTGGGGGCTCTGCTTGTGTTCCTCTTCCCTCCTCACATCAATGGGCTTCCTTCCAGATTCCCTTACTTTGCACCGGAAAGACCTGGACTGCCCGGCCTCCAACGCACAGCCCCAGAACACAGAGCGGAAGCTGAGGCTCGTGACTCATTCTGATGTTCAGTACGGTGAGTTCTCAGCAGCAGAGGCTTCCTCGTCCATGTGGCAGTCTCAAGGAAGATGCTCATCAGCACCCACCCCCAGATTTCTGAGGGACCAGCTGCCAACAAGTCCCACTGGTGTTAAACAGGCAGTAGTATCTGGAGGCCCGAGTGGAAGAAGCTCTGCAGTCTGATGTTTTGCACTGCACGATTTGGAGCGAGCAGACTGGGTGGACGTGCTGGCAGAGAGGTAAGGAGAGGAAAGGAAGTGACATTTTCTCTGTTGCTGTGACAAAATACCTAAGAAAAGCAAAGAAGGAAGTAGGGAAGTCAGGGAAGAAAGAAGGAAGGGAGAGAGGTGGAGCGGCAGCTTTGCAGGAAAGGGTCCTCACACTTTGAAGATACAGTCCATCTTGGAAGGGAGGTTGTGGTGGCAGCCGGAGGCAGCTGCTGTCAGGAAGCAGAGGGAGATGGATTCTGGAGCTCAGCTCACTTTTTGCTTTTTCTTCAGCCCAGGACCTCAACCCATAGAATTTAGCCACCCATATTTAGGGTGGGTTTTCCCACCTCCATAAACCCAAGCTAGAAACTGCCCATCCAGGACATCAACTGACATTTAGGATCAAAGAATTCTTTATTAGATGGAGAAGGGAGGGATGCCCTATGCATTGTGGGATATTTGGCAGGCAGCACACCTGACTTCTACTCATTAGACGCCAATGGTAGAAGCAAACTAGTGCCACCGAACACACATATACACATACTCACCATTGCGAGGAGCAAAAAATGTTTCCAACTCTTGCTAAGTGTCCCATGTGGGGTGAAAGCTTATCCCCAGCTGAGTACCTCTGACCTACTACCAGTGTTGATCTAATATAATTTTTATGGATGGGTTCTTTGATTCTTGGAATCCTTACCTACTTTCTCAACACCACAGTGACTCAAATATATGTTTGTACATTCATATCGCAAGCCAGGTATATTGGCTCACTAGCCAGTCCATCTAGTCAATCATTGAGTTCCAGGTTCAGTGAGAGAATAAGAAGATGAAGTAGAGAGTGACAGCAGGAGACACTCATTGTGTATCTCTGTCCTCCATAGGCGCGCGCGCACACACACACACACACACACACACACACACACACACACACTGCACACCAAAATACAAATGAATGAATGAATGAATGAATGAATGAATGAAAACATTCCTCTTGTTTCACTCATTCGGTTAGAATAACACATTCACATACCAACTTGCAGATGGAGTCTACTGAGCTACATGAAATTCATAATTAAATGTGGACTTCTCATAAGATTGGGGCTCCGTCAGTCTCTGTTTCCTACAATGACATTCATGGACATGCACCTGGCTTGATAAAATTACAATGCATTAGTAGCGATCACTTCAAAATGGAGAAGAGCTTCAGCCTGTGGGTGAAAATGGCGGTGGCATTGTGTAATTTGTGGAGGGTTTTTGTCTATTTTTTGGCGGGCATGCCACAGCACACAGGTAGAGGTCAGACAACTTGAGGGAATCAGCTCTCTCCTTCCACTGTGTGGGTCCTGGGGATAAACTCAGGTCATCAGGCTTTGTGGCAAATGCCTTTACCTGCTGAGCCATCCTACTGACCCATTTGAGTTTTGATGTATTCAATTTTGTTCACACATACGCCTGGTACATTGCTAAGTCACATGGTTTGGAAGTCTGATTTGTGGAGTCACATTTCATATAAATATTCTTTATCATTTAAACAACCATTTCCTCCTAGCAATGATTAATTTTCAGGCTTTCCTTATACTTTACTGTTCTTTTTACCCAAATACCTGAGGTGCAGTAATCATTACAAAATAACAGGAAATTCTAACATCTTCAAATTCCAGATATGTTCTGGTTTGAAAGTGCCGTCTACGCCCATGAGTAACAAGCCAGCTGTTCCTCAGCTGGTCAGGGCTGTTTGTGATGACGATAATCTCTGCTGAGAGGTGTTGCTGACACCATTATTTCTTGAAAGAGACTGAAGGACCCAGCATCTTTATGTTCAGAGAGCATTCCATTTTGTTGTATCACTTCTTTGATGTTGCCAGGAATCACTGAACTGTGAGAAGCAGAGAGAAAATTCATATTCCACAGAAAATACATTTTTGCTAAATAAAGCAGGGACATAATATCAGGGTAGAGCTTTCTGCTCACAGAGCTGGACACACACAGAGGACAATAGTGAGAGCCATCATAAAGACTGTTACAGTTTGGGGTCCCACAGCCAACCCTTTCAATGACTTATAAATAAAGGGCTCCAAATGTTTATTTTTCATTGAGCAGGAAGCTGAGACTTGGGGGCTGGCGCCATTTTTCACAAGCTATCTGTGACGCTAATGTAGCCACAGCACTGCTTTTCGCAGCTCTGATGAATTGCTGCCAGAATTTAATTGGAACCTACACATGAAAAAGACTCTTTTGACTGCCTATAAATAATCACAATTCAGTGGAAATGTAGCAGCTATAGAAATAGTTATAGCAAATTAGAACTTCCCTTTGAAACCTGCAAAGTTGTTTTCCTCTGCTTTCTCTCCTTTCTCCTCACCTTCATCAGCTCTTCCTGTGGCTTCCTATCTCTACTTCCTGGAGATACAAATCTGAGAATTGCCTAGTAGTATCTCTGCCACCTAGAATTATCTCTTAATCTAAGATTCAATTCGGCTCATATGATATGCTTATTCTTCTTCTGCAATATTAGGTGATGTAACTTTGAAATGTTCTGTATAAATTACTTAAATTTTTTTTCAATATCATATTGGCTTATGGGACAGAGCATGCTTGGGAACTCAAATTGTCAACAACATTCTTTATCTGCTCAGAGGTAATGTCCTGTACTCAAATCATTCACCCAACGATGAACCCTTGAAACTAGAGCCCACATTAGATCTTTAGTGCGTGTGTTTGATTTTGAAAGGATTAAGATGGGTTTCTTGAAAGCCACCTGCTTTTAAATATTTGGATAACATGGCAGCCTAGTATCAGGAAAAATATACTGATTGATTTGCATTTTCTTAATTGTTAAGGATGTTGAACACTTTTAAGGGTTTTTCCTAGACATTTTTTAAATATTTCCTGAATCTTTCTTTTTAAAAAACTTTATTGAGAATTTCATACATGCATACAAGGTGTCTTGAGCCAATCCACGCCCATTCCCTCCCCTCCAACACCTCCCATATCTTCCCATTACTTTTTTAAGAAATATCTGTTCAGATCCATAGCCCATCTTTTAATGGAGTCATTTGTTTTCTTGATTATTTGTTTTTTTATTTCTTTGTATACTCTGTATTTTAATCCTCTTTCAGATGTATAGCTGGTGAAGATTTTTTTTTTCCCAACTCTGTGGATTTCATCTTAACTTCATTGGTTGTTTCCTTTGCTACACAGAAGCTTTTAAATTTAATGTGGTCCCACTTGTCCGTTGTTGACCTTAATTCCTGACCAACTGATGTCCAATTTAGAAAGACCATCCTGCATATTTATCTTGTAGAGTACTGCTTATATTTTCTTCTAACAGTTTCAGAGTTTCAGGTTTTACATTATGACCTTAAGGAAATAGAGTTTTCCAAGCTTTTGGGAATTTGCTCATATAAACTTACAGCAATGGTGACAGCATGCACAAGACCCATGCAACCTTAAACCAAACAAAAGCCCTGCATAGAACTGAGGAAATGGGCAAGAAGCTCCAACCTTAGCCATGGACTATTGGCAGCTGATCACTGCTAGGTGAGGGAGAATTGATCTTCTTTAAGGGAGTGATGCTAAATAGGCTGACCAGGCTTCCAGTGGATGAACTCATACTGCAGAATATCAGGGGACACAAACTTGACTTGATGGACCTTAAAGTATGTCTAACTTTTGTCATTTCATGACAAAACTCATGAAATCCAGTGAGGGACTCTGGGGGATGCGTATGGGGGAGATCATCTAAATATGATTAATATGTATAAAATGGACAAAAATTCAATAAAATATATATTATATACTGATTGAAAGTAAGTTAATATTTCAAGACCTTGGGGCATACTTAGAGCCCCTAATTTTTCAGTAAGGTATGGGCTTTGTTTTTGAGACACATTAGGAGGCTAAATTTTGAGTACTTCAGGCCATTTTACCGATACCAACACTCTAGGGAATTCTGACAACCAGACCTCATGTTGCATGACTTTTCCTGAGGAGGCAAGAGCAAACATCTATTCACCTCAATAGACATCAACAAAAAAACCAAAACAATTCCACCAAAGTGTATCTCAGTGAACCAGTGAGTTTCTTGAGGTTACTTACAGGATGACAGGACAGAGGTTGCTTTCAGGAGCATGAGTGAGTCAAAAACAGCTGCATCACCAATAAGTCCACTCCTACATGAGTGGCAGCTCATAACAGCTGCATCCCTGGAGCTCCCTGAATAAAATGTAGGCAGCTTGGCCTGCCAGAGCCACTTCCCAGCAACTGTTATTGCTTATATAACATTCGGAGGAGTCTTGAAACTTCTGTAACTTTCTGAGCTCCCTGAGCCTAGTAAATTGTATGAGACTCTTTCATCCCTTCCAAAGGTACTGCTTTACAACACATCAGCATTTAGCCAGGAAGACAGTGCAAATCCTTGTCATGGGTACCATATTCAAGGGTTTACCAAGACTGAGATGAACTGTGAACTACATAACTCTTATGGGTTGATTGTGAAAAGATCATATGTTTGAACCTATGGTCTGCAGATAGTGGTACTATTTGGGAATCTGTGGAACTTTCAGGAGGTGGGGACTAACTGGAGGAAGTGGGTCACTGGAGAGCAGATTAAAGTTGTCCTGTTTCTTCTAGAGCTCACTGCTTCCTGTCTGTTGCTGCTGAAATTTAATAAGCCACACCACAAAGTCCCACCACCCTGCCTTCCCATGCTGGTTTGATATTTCCTGAAACCATGATCCAGAATAAATCTTTCCTATTGGGGATTTAATAAGGAACCTTGAAATGAGGGCTCTGCTTATGACAGCACCCCCAAACACCCTTTCCTCCCAGATAATGGACACACGCACTTTTCTTGTTCTCCACTGAGACTGATCTATTTTTTCATGCATGCACATTTCCTTACCTGAATCTTCTTGGAATCAAAGCATCACATATTTGAACGATGACTGGCCAGTGTTAGTAATTGAGCCTGAGTTGTTCTCAGATCTGAGCATGCATTAGAATTGCCTGAAAGGTTTGTCAAAACTGATGAAAACAGGTTGCTGGGCCATATCTCCAGTTTCTGTATCAGTGCATTTAGGTTGGAACTTGAGAGTCAGAGAATCTGCCTTCCTAACAAATACCCAGGGAGTATTGGCGCTGCCAACCTGGGGCCTTGTAGATTGAGAATCAATCACGGAGGGGATTGGAACAAAAGAAAACAAATCATGAATGAACTCATTTCTAGTCGTGTTTCCTCATCAAAGCAGGTAGGGTAGACACCTTTGAATGTTGTATTTTAAGTTGAGTGAAGTGGATGATATTTTACAAAGTATCAAAAGAGTGCCTTCCTGAGATTAAACTTTTCCTCAGTGAAGCTGCTAAGGAAACCAACTATATCCAGTATATATCTAGTCCAGCTATACCCAGAGGCCTTAAAAATTCCATTTAGTGAGAGCTTCTCTTTGTGATTAATGAGCAGTAAGTACGTAGTGTCTCTTAGTATCCTCAAGGAATGGTTTCTATCCACAGCCCCTACAGATACCACATCCTGATAATGTGCTCATCCTTTACATATCAATAAGGTGACATGCTATCTGCTTATGATCTATGAACATTTTCCAAAGTGCTTTATGTCATCTCCAATCCCCTACAATGCCAAGTACAATGTAAATTATAGATATTTGCTATCTTAGGTATTTCAGGTGTGCACTACCACACCCAATTTTGTGTGGTACTGGGGATCAAAGCAAACTTTCATATGCTAGGAATCACTTTACCAAGTGAGCTTCATCCCTAGCCTCTGTGGATATAACTTGTTATTGAATAGTTTCCATCCACACCTGGTTGCCTTGGCAGAGACAAAACCTGCAAACTCAGAGGGCTGACTGGACTACGGTATTTACATTTTATTAACAGTTTCTTTTTCCTTTGTGTATAAGGACATCCATGAAAAATCTCTGGAAGAAAGCAATGTGTATATCTATTACAGTAATTTGTAAGCTAATGATCATCATTAAATGCATGTAGACTATGTGTTCTTTCACTTAGCTGGAGAGATGGCTCAGTGGTTAAGAGCACTGACTGCTCTTCCAGAGGACCCGGGTTCGATTCCCAGCACCCACATAGTGGCTATGAACCATCCTTAACTCCAGTTCCAGGGAAATCCGAAGCCCTCTTCTGACCTCCGTGGCATTGCATGACATGGGTGCATTCACATACATGCAGGCAATACACTCATACACATAAAATAAAAATAATAAAATTTTTAAAAAAGGTATTGAACTTATAGTGAGCCTCCAAGACAAAGAAAGGCCTGCAAGAGTTGAATCTTATTACAGTAAAATTGAAGGGGCTGTTCAAAGCATTATGCTTTGTAAGAACTGTATTATGTCAGTTTCTTTTTGAGTGACTATTAATTGTAACTTTCTAGTATTTTTTTCTAGAAAATACTTGATAAATTATGAGAGGTTTTGTTATGAGAATAAGAATCAATTTGTCAAAGATTCATGTTGACCAGGTGTGGAGAGTGCTGATGGTCTGTACCTTCTTATCTCTCCCACCAGTTAACATCAAGGGAAGAAGGGCATACACCTAAACACACACAGGAAGGAGACCCTCTGTCTCCTCCGCTGATCTAAGGTCTTTCAGTTGAAAATCGAATGGCTAACTCTAGCTAACAAGCAAAACAAAGAAGAAATTAAGGAGATGGGGAACTGGAATAATCTTGCTACATCTAACAACAAACAATTCAGGCTTAGCCTCATAGGAACTAGGATCAGGAGTAGTGCCAAGCACCTCCATGATAAGACTTCAGGAACTTCCTTTTGGAGCACTGCAGTGGAAATCATATGACATCATCAAGAATTCCTGGGCTGTGGCTCTGCCTTTCCACATTTTAAAGCTGTGATAGACAAAACTCTCTCTGGGCAAGCTTAGGTTGAGTATCCACCCTTAAACTGAGAAGCTATGACCAAGAAGCCAAACCAGCTAGAGCAGACGTGGGCCTGCCATCAAGGGTTCGCCTGTGCTGGGGGAGGTCCATGTCAGGGGTTCCCTCAGTGGTGTAAACAGCACATTTGCTGCCCACCTTATTCCCCGAGACTCCGTCAATAGTCCCTGATGAATGAAACGTGAACCACTACTTTGTTACCTTAATATGCTCTCCTGGGGCCAGTGGCCTCTGTCCCAGATTGACAGCCTTCATTTCTCCCCTGGTCAGCCATAATGCCCATTCTTAATGATCAGGTATTTATAAGGGTACATCTGACTTAATTCACTCCAAAGAGCTCTTTGCTTGGCTGACTTTGGATCATTGCTAAAATGAGGTAGAAACATACTTAGCATAAAATTTACCTCATTAACAGATATGTGACATTAAGCATATTTACACTGTTCAACCCTTCCATCCCCACTACCTTTTCATCTTCTTTAACTGAAATCCTAAACCCACTGTATAACAACTTCCCATTCCCTGTGCTCCAGGCCCTGGTTCTTCCTAACCTACTCCCTGTCCCTGATTAGTCTACTTGCTTCAAATACATGGGATCAGGCAGTGCTTGCTCTTTTGTAACTGGTTGATTTCACTTAGCAAATCTTAAAGGTCATCCATGTTGCATTTCATGTTAGAATTTGCTTCCTTTCTTAAGGTTGGGTAATATTCTACCATAGGCATATACAACATTTTGTTTATCTGTTTATCCATCTATTGACACTCTGGCTTCACTACCTTTTCCACACTGTGAATGTGCTGCTATGAGCAGACACATTTTTAAACAATTATATTGATAAGTTAGAGAAAACAATCTTGAGTCATAACATCTCAGGACAGAGTAAGGGGGAGGAATAAGATATCCACTTGCTGTCATTTTAGACCACTCACTAGTAACTATGTCTTTTCATTGTGGGAATTCTATGTGTTTGTTTCTATCCTTTTCAGTCACAAAATACAAGGTAACACAGCATTTCATTCTAATTGGATTTGTTTTATGTTACTATAATTATGGCACAAAGAATAAAAATAGTCAAATAAATCAAGATATCTAGAAATAATTTCCTCTAATAGTTTGCAATCTTCATCTAAAAACATCACACCTTCCTTGCTGTGTAATTGCTTTTCAGTTCTAAGGGCTGAATCAGGCCTTGCAAATACTAGACAAGTGCTTTACCACTGAGCTCTGTCCCCAGCCTACTTTATATTCTTATTTGGAGATGGAGTCTTACTACATTTCCTAGTTGGTTTTGACCCCTGCGTAGGCAAGGCAGGGCTTGAGATTGCCATTATTAGCCTCCCAAGTAAGTGAGATTACAGGCCTTCACTAACATGCCTGGTTACATTATTCTTACTCATTTAATTCCTTCTTACTTGTAGATTGTCCAAATGCTTTTTTTTAATTTAATAAGTTTGATTTAGTTAACACCAAACTTAAAATTTTTATTGAGTTTTTGTGCATTTCATATAATAGATCACAATCAAATCTAGAACCACTCCCCCATCCATGCCCCCCATACCCTCAAGTCCTATCCAGTTAAACATTTGTACCCAGATGTCCCTTGGTGCAGGTTCATCCACTGGAGTCTAGTCAGTCTATCTAGAGTCTTTCCCTCACCCAGCAATTACTAGCTGCCAATAGTTCTTTGGCTAGGGTTGGGACCTGATGTCCATTTCTCTAGTTCTATGCTGGGTTTTTGTCTGCTTGAGTTGGCATGGGTCCTGTGCATGTTGATACCATTGCTACAAGTTCATATGCGCAAGTTCCCAGAGGTCTGAATGCCTCTGTTTCCTTATGTTCATGAGCCAGCTCTGCTTCTTACAATCTTTCTGCCCCTCTCCCACAATGGTCCCTGAGCTGTTGCTGGTTGAGATTAATATAGGGGTCCTATCCAGGGACATGTACTCTTGTTCATGAAAACTTAGCCAGCTGTGGTCTTCTGTGTGCATCACACTTTATGAGGCAGCTTCTTTGGTGAGAATTGGGGAATGTATTAGTATTCTTCTTTCCCCATCCCACTATGTTCCATGAGCCTTAGGTATAGAGGTTCCACTGTAGATGTGACACTTAGGGCTGGGTATCTCTCAGACGTCCATTCTCTGTATGTGACCAGTTATGAAACTCTGTAATAGCTTTCGTCTGTTGCAAAAAGAAGCTTCTTTGGTGCATGGTGTATGGTATACTTGTCTATAAATGTAAGTATCCATGTTTAGCATACAGTAAGAGATTCCACTGGTCTAGAGGTATGACAGAGATAGGGTTTTCTCTAGGATCTATTACCTCTCCAGCCATGTGTATTTGGCTGTATTTACAGTGCCACCCATGAGTTCTTGCCTATTGAGAAAACTTTTAAGTACAATTATATAGCTGTTGATTATGCCCTAGATCCAAATGCTTTTTAAGTTTAAAAAAAATTAAGGACTATCCTCAGGCCTCTTGGGGTAAGTCTATAGCACAGCTCTCCGCACCGGGACTCCCTAAGCCTCATTCACCCTTCCACCACCACCCTGCCCCCCCCCGCCTGCCGTTCTATACTCTAGTTTGGACCCTGTGCCATTCCTAGTCTTGGGGCCCCAGACACCTGGGGAACCAATACTGCTTCCTGACCCTTCTCACCCAGAGCAACTCAGTCCCTTTCTTGGGCTCCAGGAGCACCGCTTCTGGTCCTGACACCGCCCTCACCTCTCTCTGCTTCCCTGGGCCTGCACCACCGGCTAACTCTCCTAGCCTGCACTACTAGCCTCAGACCTCTTGGGGTAAGTCTATAGCGCAGCTCTCCGCGCAGGGAATCCCTAAGCCACATTCACCCTTCCATTCCCCCACCCCCCTCGCCGTTCTATACTCCTAGTTTGAGCCCTGCGCCATTCCTAGTCTTGGGGCCCCAGACACCTGGGGAACCAATACTGCTTCCTGACCCTTCTCACCCAGAG
>NW_008339923.1:4196055-4260559 GCF_000622305.1 Nannospalax galili
ATGCTGATGTAATGATATGCTTCTTCTAAGTATGTTGTTATTAAATAAATCATTTTTAAAAATTTTAAAAAAAATTAAGGATATTTTATGTTAAAAAATACTTTTAATCTATCCTTTGACTAACTTTGTTCATTATTATTGCATGAATTTCTTCTCACTTTTTAGTTACTACCAAAAATGACAATATAACTACATAATTAGAGCTCACCAACATTACTGGCATAAGGATATTTTATGTTAAAAAATACTTTTAATCTATCCTTTGACTAACTTTGTTCATTATTATTGCATGAATTTCTTCTCACTTTTTAGTTACTACCAAAAATGACAATATAACTACATAATTAGAGCTAACCAACATTACTGGCAGATGGTTTACCTATAGCTATTAGCAAATGTCTTTTCCTCTGTGCCTTTTAATCAGAAGCTATTTGCTTTCAGTGGATAGGGCCAGGAATATACTACCACATCTACATAATATTTCTATGACCAAGTTAATGACTGAGAAAAACTCTGGACTGGATTACAGGTGGTACCACTCAAAAGTGAGTAGAGATAACAAATAGCCAGACTCCAAGGTGACCTGAGGGATGCTGACGAAGTGAAATCCAGTGTGGCAGAACTTCCAACAATGCACCTCATTGTTCTTTTTGCCTGAAATGAGAACTAGCCAGAGTAATACCTCTGCATTTATCAGTATAAGCTAGGCATGTGGAATCAACACTCTTGGAAAACTATTGACAAAGAATGTCTTGAGAAAGATTTGGAGCCAGCCCTATTTGAATGAGCACAGGGTGTAAAGATATTCACATCCTGTGTTACTTCTCACTAACAATGGACTCAGAAGAGGAATTTAACAGCCATGAGGGCAAGGTGACCCAGTTTGTAAATTTCAGTCTTCTCCCTTCCACAGTCATGTCCCCTTTCCCCAATGACTAGTAAATGACCTGGCAACAAAAACAACCTCCCCCTTTCCCCCATGGAGGCAGGTTGGTGATGCCGAATGACTTCTGTCATGAGAGGGGAAGGCTCTGTTCTCACTCTATAGATTTTTACTCTAGTTATAGATTTACCTTCCTTGCTTAGAATACCCCACCCCCTCCACCAAAGCCCACCTGAAGACCTTCAGAATAACCTTTTCACCACCATGGTGTTCCATATAGTTGCAATTTTGCCAATGGAAATAATTTTCTAGCCAATGTAGTCTGCCAGTGGGCTCATGTGTATAAAATTCACAAGTTTCTGTCATCAGAAAGCTAGCGTGATAGAAGTGTGGCACAACCTTTCTATGACCATCATAGCTGTGGCTATATGGCCACACTTTGTAAGTTGAGGCAATGGTCTCCAGATGCTCTCCAGAATGTGGTGCATTCTCAGAGTCAGCAACCAATACATGTTGTTATTTATCCCACAGCAAGCACTGGTGTTCAATACTCAAGGGATATAAGAGTGAATGGTTCTTAATATTATCCCTAGTGACTTACTAGTGTAATTTTTTTTAGTAATAACTAATTTAGAGTTTTGATGGTCTCCCGGTAGCTGGGCTATCTAAGCTAGTTATTGACTGGCATATATATTTTCTTTTATATCTTTTAGAATGAGTTTGCTTTCATTTGACAGTTCTAACATACTACCAATAAGGCACACTGTGCTGGTATGGAAGTAGAGATTGCCATTGGCCTTATGCACTATCCACGCCAGTGAACTTGCAGGCCTTGTTAGCATTCTAGTCTCTGCAAAGAAAAGGTAAAACAATCCAATCCTGACCAGCAAGATACTTCCTGGAATAGAACTTTCAGGAACAAGGTTTGGGTCACCAACAAGAAAAATAAGCCTAACCAGGTAATGTGGTTGTTGAAGTGAAAGGAATGTTAAATATGGAAAGTACTTTTTCTTTCTGTTGTTCACATTTCTAGCAGACTATTGAGGACTCAGTTACAAGAAGAATGCAAATCACTCAAGAATATACTAGCTGTGTTGTCGTCTACATAGTGCTGATGTGTTCCAGATGTTTGGATGAAAATTGTGTTAAACATGATGCTATTATGTCCTTATTTGTAAATTAAATATGGTTAAAGAGGTGCACATAGGTGACAAGTTGACAACAGATGGACTCTTTTTTTTTTTTTTTTTTTTTATTCATTTCACCTTGTATGAGTGTTTTGTGTTCATGTATGTAAGTGCACCCATGCATGAAATGCTTGAAGAAGTCAGAATAAGGTGTCAGATCACCTGGAACTGGTGTTATGGATGGTTTAACCATCATATCGTTAGACTGAATTATTTTTCAGAAGATGTTGCTCTGGAAGATTCAGAATTAGAGGTGGCCAAAGCCACAATTTTTTTTTTTAATTGCAGAAGGTAAGTGGTTGAGATGAGGATGCAAGAGATGCTGAGGTGGAGTGGGACCGGCTTCCTTTGACCTCCTCCCTCAATACTCACCGTTTTCCTGACTGGTGACCATATGAGTCAACAGCAGCCCCAGACCTTCCCCCGAATGCTGAGTGCCAACCTGTGTAGATGAGAGCTATACAGAAACATGGCTTCCTACAGTCACACCCACGGCTCCAATTGGCAGTGAGAAACTGGCAGTGAGTCTTGCAAAGGACATTCATTCGTTCACATTCCCAGGATACGAACCTAGCTAAACAAAACATTTCAGAAAGAACTTACAGTGAGCATATAGTATTACTGGGAATGATGGGACTAGAAAGAACACTTTAGTATTTAAATCACATTTTTTCAGGAGGAAACACATTTCAGGAGGAAACACATTGAAACATGGAATCTTTCTTGTGTTAACTAGTGCTTACATCTACTCAACAGTAGGGGGCGTGAGATGCAGGGAAATCTGAATTTTTCCAACAAACACTAAACAGTAACAAAAAAAGGAAGCTATCTGAGTCATTTAGGGATAAGAGAAAATGATTTTCCAGAAAGCAGCCTGAAAGAGAGGTGTTGATATACTTTAAATACTTCTCGATTTAATAAGCTTTTGAATTGCTTACTAGAGCCTTAGCATCCTAACACAATGAAAGATTGGACAGTGATCAATGCAGCTGTTCAATAAGGATAAAACAAGGTAGATGGTTTTTAATCTAAATTAACTGATTTGTTCTCTGACATTGGTGAAATATCCAGTGCTTTTACACCAATAGACTCTGTCTTAAATCCTTTACTGTGGCCTAAAGAAAACTAGAATGGAATTGAAAACCGATGATACAATGAAACGAACTTCCCTGGGCATAATACAGTCTGCTGAAATTTGAAATGCTATATAGCTGTGTTTTACTAATTTTGTGGGCAGGGTTATGTTTTTCTTTGAAATTCACAGAGAAATTCATAAACCAGTTCCATGAAGACTAAGCCAGGGAAAATCTATTTAATTTGAGCTGCACGACAGCGCCACAAATGAATGGTCATGGTATTCCATATTGAAAACAATTCTTTGAATACTATAGCAAACCTCCCATAAAAATGCCCCTTGCTGCTGAGCATGGTAAATCATCCCTGTAATCCTAGCACTTGGGAAGCTGAGGCAGAAAGACTTCCAGTTTAAGGCTACATAGTAAGAATGAGACTTTGTCACAAAAAAATCAAGCAGACAACCAGCCAAGTAAGACAGCAATCACCAGACAAATATCTCTTTGAGATTTATTTTGAACATCTCTAAATTTTCTAGTCAGAGGATTGTGAAGGGGGATTCTGCATGTTCAAACTGAAGGACTTAGTTACATATGAATTGTTCCTATTTTATTTTAATTTAATTATGCGAATGGGCTGAAAAGCAATCTCAGTGTTTGTGAAATTTGACATTTATTTAGTTCTATTCATTTTCAGAGCTTTTTTTTTTTTTCTTCTAGTGTCATTAGACCTTTTAGTATGACTCAGAGGCCCTAAAACATGCGGGTTTTCATTTATGGCCGTAATATTGACTATGGAAAGCATAATGGAAATATAAACCATTTGATATGAAAAGCAAAGTCTACTAGAAGAATGGACATGGAATCTGCCATGGAGTCTCATGTACATGTTTTGGCAGTGCACATGGAATCAATTCATTCTCAAGCCTGGGAGATGACAGAGTTCAATGACATAGAACTTGTGGGATTCACGGATTGTTTTCAAGCTTGTCAGTCCTGCCCTCTGATACATCACAGTACTGTGTAATTTTGTTCCTAAAGTATTTTTGTTCACAGGCCTCAGTGTAGCAAATTCCATGAATGGTATTCTTCATGTCTCAGGAGCCCATTCACTGTTGCACACAGACCTCCTTAATTCATGGCATTTGCAGCTGAAAATCCCATGTGTGTTTCCACTAGTTCATTCAACAACTTGATCTCCAAATCTATGATTCTAGGCCAAGACCTGGAAATTAGTCTCTGTCACTCATCAATTTTAGACATTTGATAAAAATTTTCTAGACTTTAATACATGCTGTGGTGCATCTCGTTCACTCCTTCAACTGCCTTCAAGATGATGAGGCGTATACAGGAGTCTAAAGACACAACGGTAGATTAGTCACTCTGAGGTCCAATCCCTTATATCATTGTAACTTGCATCCATAAATGTATGTGCTGAAAGATTTTGGGCAAAGGAGAAGCTCCTAAAGACATAGATCTGCAGTGGTGTTGAACTTGCTCTTTCTAGCCTGTGTAAGTGAAATCAAAGAAGAGTGAGGCAGCCCCATGGAACTTGTGGCGTTTCCTCATTTTCCATGGGTAGAAAAGGCTACTTAGTCAACCCTGAGATCCAGAGTCTGTACTCCAAACAGCCTTTCATAACTGGAGTTTATAATTTCCTTCCAAACTACTGTGGGAGTGTGGCTAAATAATTGTACATCTCAACCATCATGTAAACCAGTTTAATTAGCATTTTGAGGCATGTCATATTTTATACAATCATTAAATAATTTTCTAAAATTATTCTGACTTAGAAGTTGAGCCACATCAACTTGGATTATTTTTACTCATGGCCTTAATCAGGCCTGAAGTCAGTTGTTTTCTTTTTTTTCTATCTGCATCATTTCCTTTATTTTGGCTATGACTTGATACTGCTATTGCCCATCGCAGATGATTCACATTCACAGGCTGGCAAGATGCTCTGTTCAAGTTATTTGTTAAGTGTTCTTTTTAGTTGCCGTTGACTTAATCAATGATGGCAGTTTTTTTTCAGGCATTTATATAATTATTAAATTTCCTTTTCCTTCATGTAATAATAAAAGTAATGTTGAAAAGCATTCAACAGCACTCCTCTTTATGAGTCAGAAGACATTGTATAAATAGAAGGAAATTGTTAGCATCTAACATCCATGGGGTGGATGTGGATGTTGAGAACATAAACTTTAACTGTGTTTTGGCTCTTCAGCAACAACTTCTAGAAGATATCCATCACTTTGTCCTTTTTGTGAGAAGATCTAAAATCGGGAAGGAAGCGATCACCATATTATTAGTCATGTTCCCAAATTACTTTTTGGTGTCTTTTAAGTTATTATTATTACTATAAATATTTTCTTTTTTTCTTAATCATTCTGATTAAGATTCATAAATCAAGCAATGTTCTCAGGCCTAAAGCTGAAATGAAATTAGGAATATAAATAGAAGAAATTGCACAATCAAATAAGCATATACCCAAGTTCCATTTAGTGCTCTCAATATTTAGCTGTGTAAGGTTACATAGCAGAGAGTTCAGCATTCATTCATGAAATTAGTCCTTTGAATTTTACTCTTTACCAACTATTTCCTTACTGACATCATTTATTATGCCATATTAACTTTGGCACTTTATCTCCTAGTATTGCCAAATTCTAAACCTCTTACTAATAACATTTATTAGTGATTCTGACAATAGAGCTTCAGTTGATAACATCTATTAAATTTTATCCAAAATGGAAAGTGCTGTGACAACAATCTCACTTCTATGAATTAGAAGAAAGGAATAAGCAAAGTTTATATTTTTGTTTGACTTTTTATGCACTAAAAAGATTTTAAAGAATCAAGTAATTATGTGGAGAATTTATGCAAGCAAACTAGTACAATTTTTCTTACTTTCATGCAATGTTTGTATTGAAAATAATTCTCTGACATGTCTTTATGCTGTGGTGTTGCGGGTAAATGAAGCATTGAGCTTCATGTCTACTTTGTTGTTCTGGCCAAATCTGTTTTCAGTGGCTATCCCAAAATGACTGAAATCAAAAGGCACAGTCTTCTGCTGCTAGTCCACAAAGAATATTCATTTGCAAGAAGATATCTGGGTCATAAATAATCTTTCATTTTACTGTGAACACATATGAGGGAAAATAGCAAATGGAATACTCGTAGCAAAAATTATCATTTTCTCTGACATAAATGAGCTTGCAAATTGATGCAAAAATCTGTAGGAACACATCAGTTATCACGTCGATAGTCTACAGCCTGATAAAACAGCCCCAAGTTGATGCACATGAGTTAACACAGTATTTCCCAGCATGCAGGAATAATACCAACTGTATTGGCAAGTGGCAGATTCTTCTCCTGCTTTTACACATTATATATGCACCAAGAAAAAGTATTTCTGACGTTTTAATTTTTAAATTCAATGGTAAGTTTCAAGCAACATGTTGCTCAACAAAATTCACCCTTGTTCTTAAAGGTAGCTTAGGACAAATGAAAATGCAGCTTGTTAGTTTGGTGTATTGATGCTTCTTCGTCCTGCCAGTAGACATCAGTTGTAAATGAAGAGTCAGCAAATACCTAATGGTGGGAGACATGTACTTTGTGTGCTTTATAATGTCCAGACCACTTTAATCTGCGTGTAAAATGTCTCTGCTACTTATAAGAAGTAATCTACTTATTTGTAGATACAGAGATAAAGATTTTTCTTTTTAAGAATTTACTTATTTGTTTTTATTTTATGTATATGAATGTTGTGCCTGCCTGCATGTATGTTAGTGGACCATGTGTGCAATACCTGTGGAGACCAGAAGAGGGTGTCAGAACCCCTTGAACTGAAGTTATGAACTGTTATTAGTCATCATGTGGGTGCTAGGAACAGAAGCAGAGTCCTGTAAGAGCAACCAGTGCCCTTAACCACTGAGCCACTCTCCAGCCCCAATTTTTGAATTTTTTTTCTGAAATTAACACCTTCTTATGTCTATTCCTATAGAGTAGCTTAGGAAAGACAAATGTAACTTGCCTCATTACAATCTAGTATAGTACATGGTTGTTCCTTGCCTCCTGCCTTTGTACATGCTGGTCCCCTGGCTGATCCCCTTTTCCTATGTTTCTGCACCCTAGCGACCTTCTCTTCATTTCCCAGAACCCAGCTGGAAGGCCCACATAACTCTCTTGTAAAATTTATATCTCGCTGATTATGTGATTGTCTACAAGATACCGAAGTGGGGGGTGGTGTTTTGTTCATACTTTTGTCCTCTGAGATTACCTTCCTGTCTAACAAGCAATTCAGAACAAATCTTAAACTTAGTTGAAAATACCCACAGGGCAGCAGTTCAGGTTATTCCTGTGGACCAAATGGTTTTCTTTTAGATTCTGTCTCAACAAAATGGAATGTTAAGGCAATTATGCACATAAAGCAAATTAATACATGAGAAACAGCTAGAAAAGGTAGGTTTCTCTGTCCTTGTTGGATTCCTTTGATCTAATAGACTGAAAGATGATAACTTCAGATTTTCTTTCATTGAAAGTAGAATTCCTTAAAAGATACTTGAGTTTCTCTACTTAAAAACAATTACCTGGGGCTGGAGAGATGGCTCAGTGGTTAAGAGCACTGACTGCTCTTGCAGAGGACCGGAGTTCAATTCCCAGCACCCATATGGAGGCTATGAACCATCCTTAACTCCAGTTCCAGGGGAATCCGAAGCCCTCTTCTGACCTCTGTGGCATTGCATGACACAGGTGCACTCACATACATGCAGGCAATACACTCATACAGATAAAATAAAAATAATAAAGAAAAAAAACCCAATGACCTATAAATTTGGCTATAAGTTTCATATCAGCTATTAAACATTATCAGATGTTTAATATTAAATGGGTTCATGTCAGTAACACAATGTTGTGTTGAATTTCTTAAATATTGAGAAATATACAAAGTCATGCATTTGCTCAAAGAATATTTTCTAAGGAATAGAAACAATTGTACATTTTCATTCTAAGACTCTTGTCTGCACACAAAGCACTATGAAAAGCAGAGTAACCAGTCGCTTTTTTAGGAGACAATAACATTCCTAGAGATGCTAGCCCGACTTCATCTGTGTTGTCTTTCCACAGGATCCTCTTTCTTTTCCACACATGAGCCTGGCCACTGGCTTTTCCCCTTGTTGTTAACAGTCAGTTTTCCTGACCTCATTGGGACTTGATCACAATGTGGGATCAGAAGCACAGCTATGAAAGCAGACACATGCTTTGTGATATTCCATGTACACATAAGTAAGTTTTCCAGTCTTTAAAGGCAATGTATTATCTTGGTATTGAATCAACGTCCCAGTTGTCATGCAGGCCCATAGCATAGCTAGCTTTAGTGAGGAGGTCAGGCAGAAGGTCCCTTAAAATTGAATAACAATGCATTCTCAGACAGTAGATGCACTAAAGGGTCTCTGGCTCTAGGGAAAACAGCTAGATCACCAGGGTAGTAGGCACTGTTAACTCCTGGCTTGCTTCAAGCCTGGCTGGACCCAACACTAGCCCAGCACTTTTCTGACATCATGATGGACAGACTGGTGGTGCACAGTAAATATGAACTTCATCTGGCCTTTGGCCTTTGGAGAGTGGCAGAAAGCTGTTTGACTAAAGCTGGACTGTCTAATTTGTGATGATTTAATAAAAAAATACCATAATATCCATTTAAAGAAACACATCCATTTTAAAGGAAGAAAAAGAAACCCTCAAAGATGATCCCCTAGAAAGGAAAAGAAAAAGTCAGAATGTTTTCAGTGTTATAGTCATTCAATAATAGCCTAACTGTTCAAATTTTAATTCTAGATTTCTATAATAAAAATCTTCATTCTACATGAAAGAAGTCAGTAAATCTTACTCTTATATTTTATTTGTTGTACATGAGGAAAATCTCTACCTTACGCTACAACCATTAATACAAGATCTTATTTCTAAATTAAAGTAAAATTTTTTATATCTTGGCAAAATACTGTTATAATTAAATACAAATTCATGTAATTTGTATTGATTTTATTTTATTAGAGGATTTTAAGTTCTTTAACTCAAAAAAATTCTAAAAATCATATTTGTGAGAAACCCATAGTAACAAAAAGGTTACAGAGAACATGCTTTGTGTGGACAATTTAGAAAACTTGACAGAGCACCTGAGCAGAGATACTGTGGGTCTTTCTGAGAGACAGGTATTGGGACTCGGGCTTGCTGGCCTTTCTGATGTGACCAGCTTCCATAAATGAAAAGGGGAACATGGCAGCTGAATAGAGTCAAGTGATGGCTTTGGTACTCCTCCACTGTTATGTAAGGTCCTATGCCACAAGGAACCTACACCCAGTTTTGCTAGTTCTATGTTCTGCCAGGGAGCATTGTTCAAGTCTTCGGCTCAACTATTTTTTCTAATATACTTAAGTTATTAAGATTTTTCAGTACAGTAAATTTGTGGTTGTCCTTAACAACTGAGTAATAAATTTAGCATACTAATTACTTTTCTGAATTTTGCCTTAATAATAGTGGTTAACATTTACAGAATTTTTGTGTGCCAAGAATTGTTCTAAGTCTTTTAAGCATATTAGTTTATTTAGCCCTCACTTGAATAAGTAATTCTATGAGTCAAATGCTATTTATTATTGCTATTTAATAGACTCAGAAACCCAGGCAGTGTTATATAACCCCTAGAAGTCACACTTTGAGAAACCATGCTCTTTACACTCTGCTTTACACAACGGACTTTTAAAGATAAAATTATTCTGTGAATAAAAATGAAGACCATATGAAATAAGTCTACTTATTAGTTGATTCTATTTGAAATAAAACAAATACAACTTTTATAGCACTGTCTACATGCCAAGCCTGTTATAAGCACTTTATACATACATTAATCTCTTTATCATTACTCCATCTATTTGAGGTAGGTCCCATTTTTATTCCTACTGTATAAAAAGCAAAGCTGAGACAGAGACTGAATAATTTGATGATGGTCACCCGCTTTATACAGGACAGAAATTCAAAGAGAGAAAAAAAGCCCTCTTCTAATTACTGCAATTATTATAATACAAGAGTTCTGCCTCTGATGTTCGCCTCTGAACAAGTTGATCCATTTTCTAAATCTTCCCAGTCTTATTGATAAGTAAAAGATGGGGAATTCCATGATCAGTAAGGTCCCTTCAAGTACCCTTTTTGATTGTGTGCAAAGATCCCTGAAAAATTACACAGATCCATTTATGCCAATCTGAGTACTAAAACGCAAACTCCAGTTACACATCTGACTATAATTCTAACATTTCTCTGCATACTTCTATCCATGGCTTTGCAAAGGGATCTAGTAGGAAGCAAAGGAGGTAGAAAGAAATGAAAGTCTGTAGAATTTCTAATTGCCTGCCAGCATCTACTAGCAGGTCCAAATTTTCATTGAAATTCTGAAAGCCTCTACCCCCACCATTTACCAGCTGTGCAGCCCTGGGCAAATACTCTAGCCCTCTGACCTCATCATGTTTCTCTGTGAAGGAGTATTGTAATAGTCCTACCTCAGAGAATTGCTGTACAGACTCAATGATACATGCATGAAGCTGGTAGACCAATATATGGCCCAGAGTAAATGGTAAGCCTAGATTGTATTATTATTTCGGATTCCTCCTGTGAACACTGAGACTGTGAATGACTATAGTACATACAGAGAATTCTCCTGAAGCCAAGAAATTCCATACTTTTCCCAAGACTGAGAAAGATTAGCTCACTCTTTTATATCCTTAGGTTAAAAAAAATGTCTAAGAATTTGGTTTACTTGTCCAAGGATTAAGATAGATATGATTAGCTTGATATTGAGCTAGCTTGATATTGATTTGTTTTATTAAGTGATTTAACATGAGCAATTACTGTTTTTAAAATCTGATCAATATAATTAGGCAGTAAGTACAGCCAGTTGTTTAGGCTGAATTTTCTAGTGTGGAAGGGATAAATTTTATACTATCCACTCTTCTTCAGTTAAGCTAAGAGACAGTAGCTTTCTAATTTGCCAAATGCCATTATGTTGCATTTTTTGAGGCAACAGTATTGTGGAAAGTCAGAACCCATTTTTCCTTATAAATTACATACCCTCTCAGAGGAGAAATTACCTAGCATGTAAAACAATGGGGGTGTGTGGAAGTTTGGCTTTTGGGGGGAGAAGGGATATGTGATAACCAAATTAGGTTTGTTGAAATTGAATGTTACTTGGGGGTCTTATTACACTTGCTTGTCACTCTTATTAGTTGGAAACTCATGTATACTCTGTAACAAGTTCAATAAATTAATCCAGAGAGTTAAATTGAGTTATTATCTTAATTCACATATAATCTGAGGAAAACATTAGGTCTTTTCAAAATTTATTGCAGAAAGCTACACTCAAGCTTATATAATATATCACTCTTTGCTAAGTTGTATGTACAAATATATGATTGTATCCAGGATAAATTCAATACCCTGAATTTAAGCTTTTAGAGCTGAAGAGGATCACAGAGATTACATCATTCTCCAGAGGCCCAGAGGGATTAAATGCTTTGCCTGTGGCTATACAGATAATGAGTGACTATCCCAGATTGTGAAGGAGGCCTGCTCTTCTACAGCTGCAAGCAGAAGAAAAATCACAATGACCAAATAATGACAATAGCCACCATTAGTTAAGTCTCCTGGGCAGGAACTCAGTGAGATGCTACACTCACCCTTCTTTCCTCCCTGCTTTGCCTGAGTCTGATTAGAGCCTTATGGCATATGTCTTCTTTTCCTCAGTTTACAGATCTGATGGTGGAAGCCTAGCATTTATATGGTGTTATAAAGATCACAGCTATACCAAGAGCTGGGGTCCATTCTGTCCTAAATCTGTACACCTTCTGTGGACTGACTTTTTCACTCATGAGGACCAATGTGATCACATCTTTCACTAGGTTTCCTTTAAAACCAGTTTTCATCTTCTGCAATGAAAGTCTCTGTTGCATTAAAAAAAAAATGTCTTAATGACCAAAAGAAAGCAATACCATTCTCCAAACCTTCAGGTCACACTCAAAAGAAGAGGGATCAGAACTGTGATTCTCTTCTGTCCTTGAAAACTGATGAAGTGTAAACTATTTCCCAAATTATTTTAACACTACTGTTTGGCTTATATCAGTCGTGAATTCAAGACCATGAACATAAAGTCAAGATCAAATAGAGAAACATGGATGGGAAGGGAATTATTAACCTTAGCACCTCTTTGAGATTAATTGGAAGTATTATTGAAAAATACTATTTGTTTAAATATTCATTCTGCTTAAAAGAGATACTCCCAAGTGTTAAGTACCTTACATTTTAAAGTTAAACACACCGGAAATCCATTGAGGCTCTCATGTCTTTACTGACATATAATGCTTTGGGAGAAGGTGACTATAAGTCATGCTACCAAGGTCACCACAAAATATTTTAGATTTACCAAATTGTTAACTGTTTACTGTGTTCTAGAATCATTAGTTCTCAGGCAAAATGAGACAATGTTATGTTTAACCATTTGGAAACTTCTTTTATTAAAAAAAATTTTAAATATTAATGCTATTTTCCATACAGGTGTGATAATACTCAATAAAGCATGGTGTTCTTGATATTGTGAATTCAGGAATGTAACAGTTCATCTGGTTCCTGCCCACCTCCAGTCTCAACATACCCTGGTATCAAAATGCAAGAATCCTTTTAAAAAATAGAGTCTTTTGGACAGTTGTAGGAGCAGAGTGGGGTGGGATAAGGAAAGCACTCTTTCCCTGAAATCCTCATGCTTTGGGCTTTGACTTTATCTAGAAAGATCAATTCTACAATAACTGAGTCCAACTCTTCTAGGCTCCGAAAAAGAAATATTTTGAAATAAAAGGCTTGTTGTTCATTCACAAGCAGCTATAGACAAAGCCAGCAGCAGAGTACAGGGACGAGAGGAAACGGGGATCAAAGAAAAACTGGAGTAAAGTGCACAGTTACTTTCAAAAATATATTATTTTGATCCTAAGAAAATTAAGAGAATTTTATCTAATGAACTAGATTGCTGACCTGTTAATACATTTGGTTTTCATGGAACATACAATCACCATCGGACATAAAAAGACTAGTTTGCTTTTAAAAAAATTGCTTGGAGTTATCTACAGGAACCTTGTGAACACAATTCAAGGATAACATTCTGCAGCTCTTTGGATATTGAATGGTTTCCTTGGACCTGTCCACAGGGGCATAATGCACGGATTCCAAGGGGGAACCCCCTCTCATCTTCTCTCTCCTTTCCCTGCACCCCTTCCCCTAAGTGCCAGAGCTTTCCAGTTCTCCGTCTTCTACTCCTGTGGCATGAGACCTAGAAATCATGAAGAGTTTCTCCTTGTTTGTAAACTGCCTCTGCAAAGACAGAGGCTGCTCTGCCCTACTGGGCTCTTGACTAAGATCCTCTGAGCGGCTCTGCTCCGTGCCCGAAGCAGTGGTATCCGCACGATCTAGCCTGGTACTGGCTACTGCGTCCACGACCGACTCCGCCGAGGTGTCTGCCTCCCTTAGGGGGATGTAGCCCTTATTGCTGCTGGATGGATCATCCGACTGCAAGCTCTGCGAGTCGCGCGGGGCGGGGGGCGAGTCCTCCAGTCGCAGAGGAAGCGAGGGAGAGGCGGCTCTGTCCAGAGGGCTGGAGTCCAGGTCCTTCGCGCAAGGGGAGGACGCGGGTTCCTGCGACGGCGGCACCCGGTAGTCCCGGAGCCCGCTGATGCTGCGGCGTCGCCAGGCGGTGGACCTGCCGGTCCTGGGCAGGCGGCCGCCCTGCCCCCTGGCGGTGAGCACTGTCCCCGCGCCCTCGGGCTCCTCTAGTTCGCCCGGCGCCCAGTGCGCTCCGCCCTCGGCGCCGCGGAGGTCGGTCACGCTCAGGTCCAGCTCTCCCTGCGGGAGATCCTGAGACCCGCGTTCCCCGGGCGGCCTCTGCCAGCTGCAGCTCGCGCCCTCCGCGTCCCCGTCCCTGTCCCGGTCCCCTTGCAAGGGCAGCAAGGCGAAGGCGCTCAGCGAGGAGCCCACGAGGGAGCTGGCGGTGCTCTGACGCCCCCAACTCGCGGTTGGGCTGCAGGGGGCTGGGCTGCTGCCGCCGCTGGTAGCCGCGGTGACATTGGTGGCGGCAGCTGCCACCGCGGCGACTGTGGTCCGGCGACGGCCAGCCTCGCCAGAGCTCTCGCTGTAGATGCTGTACACCGCCTCCGCCAGACTCGGGGGCTCCCTCGGACAACGCGGAGACGAGGCCAGGTCAGGTGGGGATCCCGCGCCCCGAGTCCCGCTCGCGCCCCCGCCCAGCGCGGCGGGGTGGGGCCACGAGCCCCTGGCCAGCAGCGCCGCCGCCCCGAAGGCGTCTGCAGTCCCTGCGCAGCTGCCAGGCTTCAGCTGCAGGCCCCGCGACTGCACGTAGCTGAGGAAGCCATTGAGAGGGGTCGCCCCGGGGGGCGCCGAGCCCGGGGCTGAGGACGAGGAGGAGGCAGCGGCGGCGGCGGCGGCGGCTGCAGCCGCTGCCAGGTCTTTGGCTCGGAGACTGTGCACGTCGATGACCGTGGAGTAGAGGTCCCGCAGGTTGATGATCTTGGTCTTCTTGTCCCTGTTCTCATGGAGCACCGCGTTGGCACAGATGAAGAGGAAGATGCCAATGCCCATAATGAGGGGCCCAAAGACCTTGAGCTTGTCCGAGTGCAGGTAGCCAGAGAAGACGCGGAAGAAGAAGCCCACGGATGTAGAGGATGAAGACGCGGCTGCAGATCTTGCGGGAGGCGTGCTCCTGGGCGCCCCCATCGAACTGGAGTTGACACCCCCCGGGGTCCCCTCGTAGCTCCTGGTCGGGTTTTTGCTGCCACTGCTGCTGCTGTTGGCAATGCTGGTGAAGCGATAGCCACTGCCCGCGGGTAGTAGCTGCTTGCTCCCCTCCCTGTTGGCCACGTTGGGCTTGGGCCAGTAGCCCACCACCGCCAAGGCTATGCCCACCAGCAGCACTAGGATCCCACAGAGGGCGATGAACCCCGAGATGGAGCACAGCTTGAGCTTGCCTTTCACCACAACCACATCGTTCTTGCGCCTCTTCTTGGCTTTCCTCTTGTGCTTAGGGACCTGGTTGGGGGGTCGGAGGGGATCCTGCTTTCTGGCGGAAATCCTCAGGAGACCACCGGTGGCGATCATGGTGGTTGGTGGGGTGCGTGCCTAGCCAGTAGGACTGGGGCCGAGGCGTGTGTAGGGGGAGCGCCTGCTGCCCACTAGCTGCTTGGTCACCTCCTGCAGCAAAGCAGAGGAAGATAGTCAGAGGTGCAGGTTTGACTGCAGCAACATGCCACTGGCCTTGATTGCCCGGATCCTAGAACCATCTCTAGGTGTGCCTCCACCCCCACTCCAAGGTCTTTGCCCACTAATCCAAGTGCTGAGTACAGAGACCAGAGGTGGGCATGTATCAGGAAAGGGAAAGGTGGTGGTGAAACAATTTAAGAGAAGTTTTCTACTTCTCCCCAACTCATCACCCCATTACTCTCCATGGGTCCTCTCCACCATTGTTGACCTCAGCCCCTCTTGAATGACAGCCAGTGGAATTCCAACCATCATATAAACTCAATGTGGAGACTCAAAGTGGTGGTTGAGGTCTTTCTTAATAATAGCTTTTCTTTCCCTTTATCTCATGAAATGAAAAGTTTCCCAAGGAAGGGGCCTTGAGAGTATCAGGTCTCTTACTGAGCCAGAAATTTGCCCAAGTAGGGACCAAAGCACTAATCAGTCATGGAAGTTACTAGTGTTTAAAAAGAAAGGAATTCATTGTGCTGGATGAAAGTGAGAGTTCATACCCTGGTAGGAAGATGGCTTAGTTACTTCAGATAACTGATAGGGTTCATTACAGACTAAATCTCAGATACACAAACTACAAGATTGACAACAAATCTCTTCAAAAAGTTGCCTCTTACCTACTCTGATCCTAAGGCAAAATGCAAGCAGATCCCTTTTGCAGTTTTCAAATCTCCACTTGGCAACATCTGGACAGCTTCTTGGTGTGGAATATTTAGTTTTAGGTAACTGTTATGTAACTGAGCACTTCCTTCTGTCCTTCCCCAGAGGAACTCCCTTTAAATCTAGTATCCTGTGCTAGATTTCATCAGGGAATCTGAGGAGTCACTGGGACTCTTCCTAAGACAGGTCTTTTTTTAATGTGGGAAAATGATAATACTAAAACCATCAAAACCCCGGAAAACTCTGCCACGATAGTTTTCTGACCCTTTACTAATTGTGCCAACCACATGCTACAGAATCCCAATACTCAAATGAATAGGGAATTATCTAGGTTAAGCAGTCTACAATAATGATGATTTATAGGGTAGCATTTCCCCAAGCAAAAGCTGCTTTCTTTATCCTTTTCTCTGGAGGACATTTTGGGGAAGAGGAGGGGCAACAATGGCCTAACCTTGGGAAGCTCATTTGGTTGTTGACAATACAGTCTAAGTAGGTACAATCACATGTGCCCATCGTGGTTATCTGTCAGCTGTTAAAATTCCAGTCCTGCTGGATCCTTAGAGTAAAGCATTCTCTATTCCACTGTTTGTGTTCCCTCCTGTAATAAAGATGCTAAAATTAAGGGCATCGCACAGATCTTAAAGATACAGATGTCACTCAAAGGCCTTGAGTATGTTATTCTTTCTAAGATAACCCATGTAGTAGAATAAATTACCCTTTGAAAATGTGTGGTTACTTAGGTAGAATTTTGCTTTTAATTGGTGCTTGGGTGAATAGCTCTGGCCCTTAATTCCTTTCATTATACCAACAGAGACAGACTCTTTTCTCCATACAGACAAGCAAATGGTAACCAGCTCTTTACACTGTTTGCAAATTGATATTGCTTTGGAACTTAGTTGGAGTTCAATAAATGGAAATACTAGGTGGGTTGGGGGGGCAATAGAGAGATTGCATCTATAAACCCTTTACATTTTGTTTAAAAAGGTGCTGCACCAGTAAGTATAAACATCGCATATATGAGAGATACTTACTGCCCTCCCCCATAGTTATATTTATTATGTAGCTGCAACATAGATACTGTTGTTTTAAGTGTTTAAGGCTCTAGTAGCATTAATAACCTGAAAGTCTGGGTTATCTTCAGAAGTCTTTATGGTCCAGACATCTTACATGAAAAGCCAGAGTCAGTCTACAGGGTGGCTCTCCCAAGAGAGATGGGCTGTTTTGTTGGGCATTGATAGGGTGCACCAGGATGCTGGGTGACTTGCAGGAAGAAGGCACCCCTTTGTATTTCTGCTCTGCAAGCCAGCTTTGGAGCCAGCAGAATATAAGGAAGGCTGGAATGGATTTCAACAATCGTTTTCAGAAGATCTTTAAAATTAGGTTACTAGCTAGTAATTAGCTCCCTACTTTGTGCTTTCAGCTCTCTTGAAAGCTGAACTCCTTTACCACTTATCACCATGACTTGGAATACTGACAAAGGTTAGGTGCCCCAAAAGAGCAGCCTTTGAAAAGGCGTTCCTTAGACGCTAGGAAAGAAAACAAACTTAGCGGTGGAGGTCGGCTGCCTTCGCAACTGCCTGGCGCGGGTCCTGAGGCGGTTAAGGAATGGAGGATGGGGAAAGCAAAGGAGAGATGTCTAAAAATACAACTGCTTCCAAGAGACATTCAAGTTCTCCGCTCGTGATGGATTGCGCCCCGCTCGGGCGTCAGAGGCTCTGAGTCCTCGGCTGCGCGCCATGCTGTGCCCCGTACCCAGCTCAGGTCCAGGACCCCCGCCCGGCCCCTCGCCTGCAGGGCCGCGCATCCCTTGCCCTAGCCTTGGTCTAGTCACATGAGTGCAGCTGCGAGTCCGCCTCTGGAGGGAGAACAGGAGGGAAGGGAGGGCAAACCCCAACTCGCTTTTTCTGGGCAGCGCAGCCCTGGTAGCCCGCCCAGGAGAACACCTGGCCCCGAACACCCGCCAAGGGGCCGGAGCTCAGGAATTGGAGGGTTGGGAAGGGGTGCTCAGAGGCTGGGGATTGATAGAATTGCTCAAAATGGAGGCACTCTACAAACAATAATCGCTCACTTACCCAGGGAGACCCGGGCAGCTCGGGGCCAGCGACTGGGCGCTCGGGCAACACAAAGGAAGCATGGAGAAACTTTTCAGCTAGAGCCGACGGCGGAGCGCAGGGACAGCGCCTCGGGGCTCCGGGCGCGAGCGCCGCTCCACAGCCCAGCAGGGGCGAGCGTTCGCCCCGGGCTCGCTGCGCTCTCCGACGCGGTGGCGGGAGCCATTTCCAAGAGTTTGCAAGAAGTGTCAGTCCTCCGTAGCCCGCGCGCCGTCTCGGAGCCCTTCTCCCTCGGGTGCGCCAGCTCCGGCTCGCATCCCTCGCGCCGCGTTCTCGGGCCGGCCCCTGCGGCCGCGCGCTCCCCAGCCTGGCGCTCTTTTGTGTGGCTGCGGCGCGCCGGGCTCCTCCGGGTGGAGTTGAGCCCGCGGCTGCTGCTCTGGGCGGCCGGACTGGTGGCTGTTGCTAAGAGACCGGAGCCATGACACAGGGAAATTGCTGCAGGATGGCAGTCGGTACCCGGCCCAACTCAGCGCCCAGGGGCGCACCCGCCCCCCGCCTCGCTTCCCCCACACCCCCGCTCCCCTCCCCGCCTCCCCTCCAGCCCGTTGCGCGTCCCTTCGGAAGCGCCGGGTCCCCACTTCCCTTCGGAGGAGGGCGGCATTGGGAGACAACACCTGCACCGCACGCTGTGGCCAGGACAGTGAGCGATCGCGCAGGGCAGGGCGCTAGGTGCCCAGGGACTGCTGCGGGCCTTCGTTGTCAGCTTCCCTTTTATTCTAACTACCTGTCTGAACAGCAAGGCAGAGACGATCAAAGAAAGACCAGCCCCTCCCAGGGAGTTCCTCCATTAGCATTTGAGGAATGAATGCTCTCCCTGGAGCCAGGCAGTAGTGTCCCGTCCAGGCCCTGTGTCTTGAGCCCTGTCCCTCTGCTCTCTCTTCTTTTGTCGCCTCTACTCTTCCACGTTACACAGCCTCGTCTTTCCCCTCTCCCACTTGGGAGTTTGCAGTGTGGACGCCCTAGGAACACAGTAAGTTGTCCCCTGGCGAACCCAGGCCCGGGCGGGGCGGAGCCTGGAGGAGCTGGGCGCACCACGGAACTCTGGAAGCCTGTCTGTCTGATGCTATCACAGCGGAGCTGGGCGTTGTGTCAGGCTTTATGGGACCTCAGAGGCTCCCCTGGACGCCGGCAGTTGGGGCCCATCTGAGATTAGGATCTATTGGGCGATGCTGTTCCTAGTCAGTGAGGTAAACTAAGCCTTCAGAGGAAAACTAATTCTCCAGGAATCAGGTTTAGCATCCAACAGGAGAGGTGGGGGTGGGGAGGATGTCCGAATTCCCTATGTCATTTGAAAATGAGAAAAGTGAACAGAGAGAGAGAGAGAGAGAGAGAGAGAGAGAGAGAGAGAGAGAACTCAAGAAAAAGAGAGAGAGAGAGATCTCCTGCTTCCTTATGATATCTTGCTCATCTCTCTCTCACCTGTAAGGTAAAAAATGACAGGGAAAAGAGGATTTCCAAGTGAATTTCCGCATGGAATATTGAGAAAGCAAGAAGGCTTTAATTACTTATGTAAATGATCCGTCCAGGATTCAGGAGGAGAGGAACAGAAGAGCAGATAAAGCAAATACTATCTGAAATTTGGCATCCAGGGAAGAATATTTTGGTGGTGGCTGGGAGGGTGGTGTTTGCTGTTTGGGGGGGGTGCAAGAAACCCACACAGGAGGACTCTAGTGCCCACAGATCCAGTCCCAGGTTGCTCCCAATATATACAGCATTCGAAGAGCACACACTTTGCCAGAAGAACAATAAAGATACAAAAGGTACAGGGTAGATAATGTAGGTGTGACTAATAGTCAGTGAATAGTGGTCAGTGAGGTGGGGCGATGGAAAGAACTAAGAAGTGTGTCCTACAGGCAGCCCTCACCTGCATAAGTGAAAGGTGGCCTCTGCTACCTTTTCCAGCACATAATGGACCTGAAATGTGATCAGAGCTCCAAACCTACTTCTTTTCACCTACTTCTGCTCATTCCCAGAGTATTAGAAAACCAGTGATAATAAAGGGAAAGTTTCAGATTCCACACTGGAATACTTCCTTTTAGGGAAATCACCTCAAAGAAGAAATAACTAGGTCTAGTTGTTTGCTAAAACCTTTTTGGCTCAGAATTCCTAGATTTTTTGAATCGTGATAATGATCTGGTATTTTGTATGAAGATCAGACCTGTGGCTCCATTTCATTACAGAGCTGGTGCCAAGGGCCAAAGGTGGCAAACTCCCACCCTCTGTTTGCTGGGCTATAAACAGCAACAATATTGAAGAACTTCATAAGGACTTTAGGTGGATTAAGCAATTCATAGTTTTACATGCTGCATAAATTATAGCCATCAAGTGCACAGTTAGTACTCCTTTGAGGGATTTGGAGAAGAAAAAAATATTTTTCCTAGACAAACTAGATACAGGGGCCATGGGACATAGCTAGCTTTTTCTTATGTTGATGACGGTAACAAAATTTATGGTTTATTATTCAAAAGCTCCCTTCCAAACTGAGCTCTTTTGGTACTTTGGGTTGTTCTATTTAACAGTAATGTTATTGCATTCAGTCATTTTCTTTGTTTTCAGCTCAGGGTGTCAGAGGAGATCAAACAGATCTGTTTGCAGTGGAGTCTTTTATCCCCTCAGGAATACACTATCACCTGATATTCCCAGACCTTTTCCAGTTATGTCACGGTATTTTTAAGGATATAGCAATACTCTTGGCCCTTCTGGAGGATTTCCCCCCTCTCTCATTTCACTGGGTATTTCAGTATGATTGATTTCTGAGGTTAGCGGACACAATTTCCTTCCTGCAGAAGACTGAGGGACCAATTCCACCTCATTTACCAATGTCTCTGGATCTTAGAACTATGTACAGCATTTTGAGAATGTGATAGCTCTGAGAATACCTTGGGGACTACAAGAAGAGGGGAAAGACTAGCATAGTTCAGTTGCATTAAACTCTGATCTGCAACCTTTCATTTACTTTTAAAAAGAGACCTCACATCTATAATTCATTTTCATAATTCCACTTGCCTTGATTTCATACTTGCCTTTATCATTTCATCTACCTGGGCCTTTCTGGGCTCCTGCACATCTGGACTTCTCTAGAGGGGAGAACAGCATGCTGTGGATATACTCAGGCCTCCTTTAATTTCAGGAGTATGTCCACAGGAGCCAGCCTGTTCACACCAGAAACTCTGCAGCGTTCACCCCTGTACAGCCCTTCCCCTCACAGAGTTTTCGAGGGTTCTAGAACCAGTTTCTTCTACTGACTACTTAATTTAGTTAAGTAACTCAGTCACTTAATCTTGCCTTGCCTCAGTGCCCCAGCCATAATTGGGATACTATTCAAATACTTGCCTCACAGCATGTTGTGATAAGGTTTAATGAGTTTAGTTGGTATAAGCCCATGCTTAGCGCATTGTAAACACTTACTGAACTTACCTAAGTCTATATTGGTTTTGACATCTCCCAGTTTGACCCTCTCACTCTCCATTCATATTCACAAGGATCTACATGTGAACTTTATCTCACAGAAGTGGGGTTTCAGGATCAGCCATTCTAAATTAGCTGTTCCTGTCCACATGAGCTAGGCACAGCTTTTCCAGAAAGCCTGGGCTCAGGGTAAAAATACTTTCTTCATTGTCAGCTTAGGCATTTTATGATTAACTTGAGCCCTTTAATTTCAGTTTACTAAAGAGTCCATATTTCATACTCATGTCATTCTTCAGGCAAATTAGAAATTTGCAAAAGCCAGTAGGACACTGTGTGAATTAGAGGTTTGAGGACTTCATAGAAAAGATTCTCCAACCGAGGAAGACATTGATACCATGGAGAAGAAAGAAATCCTCACTCTGGCTTGAGAAGACAAAACCTCCATTCCTCGTCCTTACTCCTTCTTCACTCTCTTCGTGAGTTGATAACATAAGATAAAATGACAAAGAAATGGAAAATAAAATACTATGTAGAACACGCAGTTGGAATCAGTAGGCCTAACAAAAACACCATCTAAAATAGTACACTTCCCTAAATAACCTATATTTCTGTGTTTCTGAAATTCGGGTTTAACTGGGAACCCTATGTTTTGTCTTCAAGGCAGTCTCAATGTATCTTGATGGAATCATTGGTTTTTCATGGTATGTGGAGATTAGCAAAAAGGCTGAAAATACAGAAAACATGAAACACAACAGTGGATTAATGCTCATTAGAGTTTCCTGAGAACAGAACGGGCAGAGAAAGAAAACACAGGACAAGGTTTGCTGGAGTGATGGGGCCCTGAAGTCCCAGGATAGCATTTCCACATCTGGGCCTTGCTGAGCCCTGGGGTTTCCTGGAATTAGAGCTTACAGTGTTGCATTCTAGCCTTTCCCCGGAGAGTACTGCTATGCTAGAGGGACTTGAACTTGCCTCAGCTTCCAATTCCCAGGGTCCTGTAAGTGAATCTCTGAAGAATTAACTTTCAAGAACTTCCAGTTTGAAACCAGAGTGAAACTCATGCTAGTGTCAAGGTCAAGTACAATTGTGAGGTAGCCAAGAAGTTCAAGCCCAAATGCTCCTATCACAAAGACTGAGGAGAAGAAATGTGAACTCTAAAGTACCTTTGTTAGCCCACATCAAACAGGGTCTTCCACCGTCACTGCAGACAGAGGGCAGGTGTCAATGACTGCCTTCATTTCAGTCTTCAGTCCCGTTCATTCTGTTCTTTCTCATCATGACAAATAACATGGTCCCAATTTCAGACCTGCCAGAGTTGTTTTTTATAACAAGTAGGCTCATTTTTGTTCACTCAATTTCCTCAAATCGCCTGAATTTTCTACCATTTTCTATGTACACCATCAAAGCTAGATTCAATGCCTTTCAAAATAATTGAGATTTGAGATGGGGAACTAGAGTGTCCTGGCAGGCCTGAAAGCAGATCAAAGCTGAGCTCAGCGAGGACTTTGCAATAAGGGCTTCATCTGTGCAGCAGCCAGGAAGAGACCCACAGCTTAATTTGACCTGTCTCCACAAGGCTTGTCTTAATGTTCATATTGTTTTATATAATTTATACAATTATCGATAGATGGTTTGTCTTTCTGAGAGCTGATAATAACTCATAACCCCAATCTATCAAAATTAAATGTGATATGAACTGTTGTGGATGCGCAACAGGAAATAGGTTTCAAAAAAAATGACTCAGAAGATCTCAAGATTACTACTTGAGTTGGTGGGTCTTTGATTCATCCAGTGAACATTTTCTTAAGCACTGCTTGTGATTTCTTAACCACAATTGTAATTCTTGTTTTATTCATTTGAGGAATATTTATTGAGCATCTACCATGTTCTAGTCACCATGACAGGCACTGGGAATAGAGTGGGACCAGGAAAGACAAGTCCCTCTGCAGGGATTAATGGGTAAGTAAACAAGTGAGAGGATTTCAAATCTTGATGAGTCTTACAAGAAAGGCTTCTGGGAACTTGCTCATATGAACTTGCTGCAATGATGACAGTATGCACAAGACCCATGCAAACTCAATCAGACAAAAACCCAACATAGGGCTGGAGAAATGGGCAACTGGCCCCAACCATAGCCAAGGAACTATTGACAAGTGATGATTGCTGGGTGACGGAGAGTTGATCTTCTTTAAGGGAGTGACTCTAGATAGGCTGACTAGACTCCAGTGGATAAACTTGCACCAAGGGACATTTGGGTACAAAAGCTTGACAGGATAAGCCTTAACATATGACAGAATGCATGAAATCCAGTGGGGGGGGTATGGGGAATTATGGATGAGGGAGGGGATTTAACTATGATTAAGATTAATTGCATGAAATGCACAGAAACTCAATAAAACATAAAAAATTAAAAGAAAATTCTGGGACTGATCAAAAGGGGTGGTCAGAGAGCAAAAGTTAGACTGGGCATTCAGGGAAGGCTTTCCCAAGGAGACATATTCTACCAAGAACTGAAAGCTGAAAATGAGAGGAACATTCAAAAGTATTTTGAACATTTTTTTTCTAGCTAGATTCACCCAAAAGTAATTGATAACCAGTGTAAGGGGAGAAGGAATCATATATGTGATGAAAGACTTTAAAGAAACAGAAGATCACCAGGGAGTTTCAACATCTGTCTGGAGTGGTTGTGACGATGATAGTGAGTGCACATGGAAGGCTCTACGTGTTCGGCACCATGCTGGGTGCTGGAAATATGATGCAGCATGAAACATGGAAAGCCTTCTTAACTTGTGTTGCAATTCCAAGCAAGCCCAGACAGCCTGCAGGGGCCTGGTTTCTACTCTCTCCTCCACATCCCCCATGCCTCACACTTCTAGAGCAATCATGATTTGAAGAATTCTTAAGGTTCCTTAAATTTCACACCAGTGTCAGTGAGGAGCCATCATGTGATTCCCCACTATTTAGGAATTCAAGTGATGGGTCTCTAGAGCCCTCACAATGTTTTAGAATCTCCACTGACTGTTTCTGAATATGTAACTATTGAATCTTAGTAGTTAAAGCTCAAGACTGCAGAGGATACAAACAGCTACAACAAGGACTTAAACTTCTGTTTGAAGGGATATCACTCATTTACTTATTAGTGCACACAGTTTTAGATGACATTATGGTAACACCTGTAATACGTTTATAATCATTGGTGGTACAGAGAGCTAGCAGAAGAGTATAGACAAATTCCCATAGTGAAATTTGTGTACACTCAATTCACAATGCCAATGAACAGTATCCACGGATGTTTGGGATACTTTTGATCTTATCAAAACAATGAAAGATATGTTAAGTGAATGAAATGGGTTCAGTATAATACTTGGATAAATGGTTTTTACCCTGAAAAGGAAAAGCACACAATTTTCCTACTAAATTTGGTTTTGAATTTCTATAAAATCTTACTGACAACAATCTGAGCTGGCTTCTTTATATTGAAAAAGATTGAAGTATCATTGTATGAGAGAAGCATCACAAATATTTCCTGGCACACAGATGCCAACATCCCTTCTCAACAGGCAGAGCAAGGTAATTACAAGCTTCCTATAGTGGGAAGATATTGGTATGTTATGTCAGAAGATGATATGCAGAAAACTCAGAGAAAATATTTCAAGATATTCCTAGTTCCTGGTGTTTATTATTTTCCAAAGTCATTCCCCAAAACACCTGTGTTTGAAAATGGGACTAAAAAAAGGGGAAGGAAAGAGCAAAGATGGAGGGAGGGAAGGAGACAAGAGAGACACATAAATCACAAACGCATTTACCTTACAAAATGACTATGTCACAGATTTCCTTCAAATTCCTCCCAGGAGCTCATAACTCCTGACTTTGATGACATTAATATTAAGGCAGTGAGAGTAAAATTATACTTTCTGATTCCAATCAGTGCTATGACTCCATGTAGTTTTCATTTTCGTTTTTGTTTTTGGTCAGGGAAATTATGTTTTTCCCATTTACAGAGATAAATACACGTGATCAAGACTAGAAATCCACAATCCAGGGGAGGAGAAAGGAAAGATCATGATTTGTAGCAGTTACTTCAAGAACTTTCTTCTCAGGACACAGATCTGTTTAATGGCTTATTCTCAGTGTGAGACCTGAAAGACAAGACACTCCACTTGGTAAAGGAAGGGAAGGAATAACTCTGGCACTGTGTCACAGCTGAACTCACAAGTGAGCTCCTCCATTCAGAGGAAGTTAGAAATCTAGGACTCCCTCAGTGAAGCTGGCTCCCTGACTTCCTGTTAGAATCTCTAGTGACCTACCTGTGGAAACATTAAAATGCCAGTTAGTCTCTGTCTCTAAGCAAGACAGGGTTCTAATTCATGTCAACACAATCACTTTTGTACCTACATCCTGGGTGATCTTTTCACCTCATCAGTAAGGTGGAAACTTGAAAATGTCCTGTGTATTTAAAATATGTAGAAAGTGAAGCTGGATAATTTGATTGCCTCTTTGCCACTACAGCCACAAAAAAGTTCCAAGGGCACATTGTATAACCTCTTTAACCCAATACATATTAATGCAGTATTTTAATGGTGCATAATGTTCAATAGTTGGTATTGAATGATACAGTTAAAGGAACGATGCCTTTCAAAGATTCATCCCTGTCTTCCAAGACTTGATATTGTTACTTACAGCTGTGCAAACCATGGAGACCAAGAAAATGTCATTCATGCAATGTTCCTTAGCCACATTTCCTATTTCTCTAGTATAACTAGAAATACTGATTTATATAAGGCATGGCAAATTACGGTCTCCAAACACAGAAGCTACCGGGTTTGTATTGTACTCGGATTAGTGATTGCCAAGCTTTTTCGGAAGGTGGATGGGTCACAGCTGCAGCACTGTTCTTGGAATGAACCTTAAAACAAATTCTTAATATGATTTTTGATTGATCCACTTATGGTTTTGTAAGTGTTTCTCAAGGGCTCCTGTGTTAAAGTCTTGGTTTTTCAGCCTGTGGAACTATTAGGAGAGGGTGGAATTTTTAAGTGGTGGGGTCTAGTGAGGAGCCTTCCATCATTTGAGTGTGTGTCCTAGGGGGAATGTTGGGATCAAAGTCCTTTCCTGTTCTTCTCTTTTGCATCCATCCTTGAAGTGAATGGTTTGCTCACCACATGTCCCTACTATAATGTGTCACCACAGGCCTAGAGCAATGGTGTCACCCCATCATAGAACGAAATCTCTAAAACTTATACAAGAATCCCTTATAAACTTTATACAATTTTTGTAAGGTGATTATATCAAGTATTTGTTACAGGGATGGGAAGCTAATACAATCACAAATCATCTAACAGAATCATAATGTAAGCACCTGTAGACATATAACAAATTCTTATGGAAGAAAACATTACAACTATGAACCAGTGTCTGACAGCACTTTCCCATAAAAAATGAAAGAACACACTCACACATGCCCCTACCATAATGTGTCACCACAGTCATTCTATCTGAGCATGGAACACTTTGACCTAGTTATGGAGCACCAATATTGTGGAAGAGCAGCATTTTTAAAGCATAGTCTTAGCTATCATGATGGTTAGACTAGTAAGCATCTCTGTCTTTAGCCATTATTTTTGCTTTTTCCACTTAGCATTGACCTCAGGGGTCATGCTGCAAGCCCACCTGCTTTCTCAGCTTCCTAGCTTCTTTCAGCACTGCTGCCTTTCAGGTTTCTTCAGCTCATTAGCTTGCTTGTTTCTCTGGACAATACCCCACAGGTGCTACTTGGCCTTTTCCCTAGCTGCATGTCATTTTTCTGCCCCTAGCACATTTTCTTCATCCAAGCAAATCCTTTGCCATCATTTCTGGTCCTTCCATGTGTCCACAGTACCTCCTTTGTGCTACCACACATTAGAGTACTGCTTACTCCCTTCTGCTGATCATTAGTGAACAAGCAGACACTCAGGATCGCCATGGGAATTCCTCCCTTGGTTATTTGTATTCAAGACCTCACTACCGCAGAGGGACAGTTACCTTGAGGCCTGTATTGTCTTAAAACTGAGAAATGAATAAATCCACTTAGAGCCCACTTTTGAAGAAAAGTCTCACAAGTATTTTTTTAATGTGAATCAGGCAATTTGCTCGAGGCGAATTCAAACACACTGGCGATATTTTTGCATTTCTGGTGGTTCAGCATTTCTATGTTCATTTGTTAGGTTTTCTAACTTTTACATCAATGTCTTCCAGGAAGTTGTAGAATCTTTTAGAGGAAAATACTAGGATAGAGTGATTATTTATCATATTCAAAGTCCTGGAGTCAACTCCCATCATTGTAGTGAAAATAAAAACAAAAACTAAAGAATTCTGTAGGCTTTCGCAGCTGGTCCCTCCTACAGCCTCTACTATGTAGGAGTCCCAGGCTTCTATAGGAACATTGCCTTGTGATTCTGGAAGGAAGGGTGATTCTGGAAGGAAGGCCGCTCTTCTTCCTATGATTGAGGTTATTCCTCACACATATAGCTCATGGGCTTTCCTTTTCTTTGTTTAACCCACTCAAAGATTCTTTTTCCCTTATACTTTTGAATCACTAGTGTTTATTTTCCAAAGGAATTCCCAGAATCAGATGTTTCTTACTGGTTACTGCCTTTCTCACACCCTCTAAACAAATGCAGCATTAGTTCTTAGGGTTTTGTTGTCAGTCACATGAGTCAAGATCCTGCATAATGTGAATTATACACCTGAGGGGTTTATGGTGATCCTGCAGACTCATGAGATCATAAGTGGAAGTATTACTGGCCTTATTGCAGCTTGTTCATTTCTGAGAGGCAAGATCACCCATCTTTCCTGCTGTCCTGTAGCTAGCAAAGATTGCATAGGTCCATGCTTTGCCATGGTCCTGTTTCCCAGGATGCAAGGACTGGAGGCCTGAGGAGTTGAGTAGAACTTTAGGTTCATGCCAATGCCAAAAATATGATCTGCATGTCAGGGACCTTCCAGATTGGAAAGATGGCTCCAGCCTCTATTTATAGCTCTAATTCTCTCATTCTTTACATTCATTCCTTAAGGACAGTAGCTGCTACTCCAGGCTTTTACAAATGGGCAAAAGGTTCTCCACTGCTCTTCCCTTATCAGCTTTATTTTTAGACTGATTAAAATTTTCTAAAATGAAATTGTGCTAATGATTACAAAACTCTGTGAAGACACTAAAATCCATGGAATTATATGCATAAATATATTAATTTTATGCTAGATAAATTATGTCTTGATGAAATAGAATATCTTTAAATTTGTGTGTAAGAATAAGAATATGGGACTGCAGAGATGGCTCAGCAGTTAAGAACACTGGCTGCTCTTGCAGAGGACCTGGGTTTGAATCCCAGCACCCATAACTCCAGTTCCAGGGGATCTAATGTCCCCTTCTGTCCTCCATGGGCATTGAATGACACAGGTGCATTTATATATGTGTGATCATAACACTCATACACATTAAAATATAAATAAACAAATAAATATTTAAAAATGAATAGGAATGTGTATTGGGACTGTAGCTTGGTTTGTAGAATGCTTGCCTAGTATGTGCAGGGTCCTGGGCTCAATCTCCATCTCTGCATGAACTTAGTGTAGTGACCTCAAAAATGATGCCAGCCTAGGTTATATGAGATTCTGTCTCAAAAACAAAAAATGAAGAAGCTGGAATAGGAAGGTATAGTGACTTGAATATGAAATATTCCTCCATAGAGTCATGTGTTTGAGCCCATTGATCCAAAACTTCTGATGTTGTTTCCATAGATCATTGACCCTATGGTACCTGGGGCCTGGAGGTGGGCCTTTGAAGTCTATACCTGCCACTTATTCAGGTCTACAGCTCTCTGCTTCTGGATCCACTAAGATATAAGGAGATTTTGCTTCACATTCTTCACATTCCAAACAGAGCCACCACAGCCCCATGCATTCCCCACCATGATGGACTATATTTCTGTACTGTGAGCCTTAATAAAACTTTCTTTAAGTGGCTTCTGTTATGTATCTGTTCATATCAATGTAAAAGTAACTAACAAAGGGAGTAAGAAAAGCAGGACTGACTGAAGCACGTGTCCATTACCCCAGCACTCAGAAGGCAGGAGGATACCCAGTGAGTTCAAGGTTGGGGGGGGGGAAGAATTAGGAGTAGCCAAGGCTCTGTGGAGGGAGAATGCATCGATGGGACACTAATTAGTAACAAGAATGCTGAATAAATTAAGAGACAATGAGCCCATTTGCATAACCACCTGGATCAGCCTCATACCGTGAAAAATAAGTAAGCCAAATACATCCACGTTAAAAGGAAATAAAATGTTTAAACTTTTAGTGGAAAACCTTTGAGACAAGGAGCATATTGAGCAATTTTTAATCAGGAGACTGAAAGCACAATCCATGGAAGAAATGGTGGTAAGCTGGGTTTCATCAGAAAGAAAAGAACCTTTGCAAAGAATGCTGTTAAAACCAAAGCATGGGGCTGGAGAGATGGCTCAGCGGTTAAGAACACTGGCTGTTCTTGCAGAAGACCTGGAATTGAATCCCAGCACCCACAGCTAAGAACTGTCCATAACTCCAATTCTAGGGGATCCAACAGCCTCTTCTGTCCCCCACAGGCATTGCATGACACAGGTGCACTTACCAACATTTATGAAAATGAAATATATTGTTATTTTATGACTCAACATTTACATTCCTGGGACTTTTCCTAGAGAAATGAAAACTTCCATTCATATAAAACCCCACACAATACTGTTTATGACAACAATAATAATAGCCCCAAATTGGAAAGGACAAAATGTCTTTCAATAGTTGGAAAAATTAAGCAAACTGTGGAATATATTCATACCGTGGAAATCCATCCAACAACAAAAAGAAAAAAAAACAATTGACATAACCAATAAACTGATGAATCTCAAGCACTTGAAAGTGTTCATCTCAAATGGTTCATACTGTATAATTTCTCTTGAGAAAAATTCTCCAAAGTTATAGAGATGGATAACAGATAGATAATTGTGGGGGTTACAGATCATGGGGTTGGAGAAAGGTGTGCTTCACTCTGAATAAAGGCATCTTTGTAATGATGAAATGATTCTGAATATTGGTTTTGGCAGTGGTGACTAAATCTACACATTGATGAAATAATACAAACTTGATGTACACATTGTATTGGTGTCAGTTGCTGGTTATGATTTGAGTTAGTTATATAAGATATAATCACTGGAAATATTGGGGGATAGATGCACAGAGTCTTTCTATCAGCTTTGCAACATCTTGTGAACCAATTATTTTTAAGCCTAGAAATGGACAAAATATACAAATATATTTTATAAAAGTTTAATAATTAGTATTATCATAGCTAAAATATAGATAATTTAAAATTTATAGATAATGACACTTTTTTAGAACTAAAGATTTTTAAATAAATCTTTCTGCATTAACTATTCAGTTAAAAACATATTTTATCTGGACATGGTGACATAGACCTATAATCTATAACACTTGGAAGGTTGAAGCAGGAGTGTTGTAAATTTGAGGACAGCCTAGCTGAAACCCTATCTCAAAAAGTGAATAAGAAAAGAAGAGAAAAGGAAAGATAGATCCCTACACTGCAGAATGAATTCCAGATAGATTAAACATTTAAAAGCAAAATAATTATCCTACTACAAGCCTACAAAGAACATGAATGTATACTGGACCTCAGAATAGTACCAGTAAACCTACCAGTAAACCAAGACCAACATCATAAAAAGATGTATTGGAGTCTATAACCACATTATTATTTTAACACTTCAGTCAATAACCATCAAAATAAAATTCAAAAGCAAGTTGTTAACATAGGCACAAAGGGTTGTTATCTTTAATATTTCAAAATGTTTCCAATACCTAAGAAATGGAAACAGACTGAGTGGGAAGCCTGTGAAGCCCATCCTGGGTCTTCTCGGCCTCACAGCTTTCCTCCATTCCAGCTGTGGGGCTAGAATGGGTCTCTGAGGACCTACAGTCAAACCAGGTAGGGCAGAAAGTTCCTTTATAACTAACTCTTACAAGGAAAAGTAGGATGTTAAGAGTTATATTTATATTCTTTATGGCTGACCTTGGGGAAGATGAGGGGCGCTCTGGTTTCTGTGACTCACCTGGGGAAAAGGAACTCTAATTTCTATGCCTTGCTGAGAGGGAGAATGAGGGGCAAGACATGGGAAGGCAGGAAAGCCAGAGATCAACTGCCTCTGAGCCCCAACAACCTAGACAAAAAAAATTATTAAAAGACAGTACTTTATGCTGGGCATGGTGGTGTGTGTCTTCCATCTTAGCACTCAGGAAGCTGAGACAGGAGGATCAAAATTTGGAAGTCTAGCTGAGTTGCACAGCAAGACCCCATCTCAACCAAACAAATCAAAAAAGTATTTCGGAGCCTTCTATGGAATTTTTCTGTGGCTTTGTTTTCTTCAAACCGTTAATGTTTCTTTTCCTGTTTTATCCTTCTGTCTCTGAACAGTTAAAAGGAATTGTCTTCTTATTCCGTGCTTTTTGAAGCAGACACAAGGCTGAGTATTTGTCCCAGGATATGTTTCCTAACTCTCCTCTGCCTCTAGCTCTATCTTCTTCCAAAAGTGCTCTCATCAGTTCTTCCTTCCCTGCCTTGGTGCTGGTCTTTGGTCCACACCTTTCATGCTGCATTTCTGACTCTGAATAGAATTCCTGAAGACAGGAGATGCCGAGCTCCCTCAGAGGACAAAGTGCATTGGGTTCCTCATTTTAGATAACATTTAACAACATGAGAATTGGGGGACTGTGTCTCTTCTCACTTTTACAGTCCTCCTGGTTTTACCCCATAATTCTAAAAATCCCACTCTTGCACACTTGAGTCTGGGTCTTAGGACTTCCTAGGACTTATTCAGTTACCTGGGCCACCTAATTGATCTTAATAGCAGACATCTAGAAGATGCTCCCGAAGGCTTCCCAAAGCCCTTTAGTAGACATCCTCCAGCTCCTATCTCTGCTGTCTAACCTCCAAGTACCTCAGCATTCTGAACTTAAGGTGGCAAGAACATCACGCCAATGGAATCCTATTTAAAATGTCCACAGAGTCTTCCTGTCCAATGGGTCTAAAGAACTATTTGAAATTTTAGCAGAAAATCTAGTATGTCTAAAAGGTGCCAGAAGGATAGGGAAGTGGTCTGTTCAGGTCCAGGGGAGATGCTGCATGAATAATGGGTTCTCTGCACTTTTTTTTTTTTTTTTTTTTTTTTTATCTGATATCTAAATCTGCTTCTCAGTAATGTTCAGCCTGGTTTTTTAGAGTAAAGATAATAATGCCTAATAAGAATTCTCAGCATTTGTCTATGGTAGAGACTGGCACAGACTTCAGTTTATTCCCAAGACAATTCCAGAAGTGAGATTTTATTGATTATTTCCATTGGATCGTTGGAGATGCTGAGACAGTTTTAGAGAAAAAGAGTTGAGTCAGGTAGGGAATCAATTCAGGGGATAGTCTTTATATTTCTTGCTGAATTTGTTATAGAAATACTATTCATAAATAGCAGGAAATGATCATAGTGCCAAGACCAGCTATCCAGTTAGATAACAGCTCCTATTTATCTTTCACTAGGAGAAGTAGCTCTGATATAGCAACTACAAAAGTGAAAGTTCATAGCTCCTGTCCGTGATCTCCCTGCTGAAAACAATGTCTGAGAGTTTATCCCATTATTGCTGAGAGGCAGTTTCCTCAGGGCTCCTGACAGTTCTCTATTCTTACTTTACCAATCTCAGGACAGGTATATGGGTAGGTGGGCCATTTTCTCAAATGAATTGCCTGAAACCCGTAAGTTTATATTAAAGCTAGCAGCTGAGGATACAGTACAATGGAAGAGCACTTGCCTAGAATGTGTTGAGGTCTTTTGTTCAAATAACCAGCATCATCACAATAAATAAATAGTCACCCAGACTCATGGAATTAACAGCAATAGGATGAAAGGGCTGAATGCTGTGATTGAGAAATGGCTAGTACCATGGTAAACAGTGGATGAGGCTAATTCTAGTTCTTTAACATGTATTTAAAACCAGTAGATCTTACATGTTCCCATGCAACAGAATGCCCTGGAGAACTTGCTAAGACACGAGTTAGTGATGCCACTCTCAGTTTTCTCATTTCTAATGCATTTGGAGTGGTCCTTATTATATGCATTTCTAGTCAGTTCCCAGGCCTGACCAGAGGAGTCAATCCAAGATTCGGTTCTCACTTGCTCTTGTGAGGCCTGCAAACTAATAATGAATGTTATCAAGGAAGACTTGCAATCTATTCCATCACAGGAAACACTAACTCTGAACCCCAGTGAAGTGAATTACTGTTCCCCACCTACAGAATTGCATTCTTCTCACTAGACTCACTCTACGAAAGACAGTATGCAATATTACAGTGTGAATTTCACACATGATACCTTAGTGGAATTTGTTTCTCCCTTCTTGTTATATAAATACCTGTGTAGTACATTCAGTTTTGCCTCTGGGATCACAAAGACCTATGTTTTACTCCCTGGCTTTTACCAGAAAATGTTTGCAGATGCTTAGTCGGGGTGGTGATGCAGACTTGGTGTCTTTGAGGACTGCTCCTTCAGACTAGTTCTGCTGTGTTCCCCTTCAGTTCACTTGCACAGCCATCACTGGCCTATCACAGTGTGGGGAGACAGCCTCGCTTCACATGTGCTGTATATTCTAGGCAGGGAGTTCCACAAAATGTGGTAACGCCACAGCATTTTCTCAGAACTACAGAGAACAGGGATTAGAATGAAAATGGGAGTGATCCCTTGGCAAAAATCTTAAAGGCGGTGAAATCTGGTTTGCATGCTGCTGTATTCCTCTTCCATCCACGGGCTTGGATGCTGGAAGTTCTCTCAGTTTCACATTCAGAACTTCTGTTCCCCTAGGTCCCAACACCTGCACCCTAAGGTCACTTCGCAAACTACATGCTGATTAAGTCATCCAAATATAAAACCCTAGCATTTCTTAATCTGTGACTCATGTCTGGTATTTATGATGTATATGTTTACTTCCTTTGTCATTTAATGTAAAGTTGCATGTTGTAATATTATTTGGAAAATGAGTGCATTGAAAATACGACGTTTGTTTTTAAAAGTCTTGACATTTTTCTTTTTTTTTTTTTTTTTTGCCTCACTCTCTGATTCAGCTTCTCTTAGTTAGTTTAATGTTAAAACTTGCTTCCAGTGAGATTTTCTATTGTGACTGAGTTTAAAGAAGTACCACCTATTTCTCCGTGTTAATGGAAACTGGGATTCTTTCCAGCAAAGTTCTCTCACTTTGACTAGTCTGCCTAACAGTGCAACAACACTCCTTCCTCTCCTTTGCCTGGATTCAGACTTTAGGAAAATCCCAAGGAAAGCAGAACCACTGAACCACAGGATGAAAATTGCTTTTGTTATCACCTTGCACAGGTGCCATGGAAGAAAACTGCATGCGGCTTTTCTTTTTTACATTGGGGTCCACACTTGAGAAGCTCCGGGGTATTATAGGAGTTCAGAGTTCCAGAGCAGTAGAGTTCATGCTCAACTGACCTAAAGTTGAGTTGTTACTTTTTCACTAACAATATAAACTTAGATACAATGTATTCATCTCTCACACATTCCCACATGTACGAAGGTGTAATAATCACTATTCAGAGATGCTAGTAAGTCCTAAAATAGATAACAGGAACAGTTCACAAGTCAACACCTGATGCAAGGCTTAGGGACAGCTCCATAAATTGTAGCTTTGCATAAAGGAAGTTATTTTTGTATATATCTCTAGTCCATACTAACCCCACACATATCCATCCATCCATTTTTTTCATTCATTCGAGAAATAGTTTTGAAAGCCTTGTATGCCACATATCCTCTGGGATTTGGGTCACAGAGTGAGCAAATCAAGGCTACCTATTAGTGGACTATTGAATTCCTGAAGAAGAGATTGTAGCCCTGTGGTTGTATCTGAGCCCAGCACAGTACTTAACACAGATTAGACACTTGGGAAGTGTTTATTAAAGAATGACACTGCTCAACAGTGGGCCATTGGCTATGGTACTTCCCCTCTGCTGTGTCTGGAACTAGGCTACCATTTACAGCAACACTGTTGGAGATAATAACAGAGCTGGCCATCCTCAGAGTTCTTTGGCCAGAATTGTTCTCCTGGTGAGCATGGAAGGGAGGTGATGGCCCCTGGAGAGAAGACAGATCACTCAGACAAAGTCTTCATCTTAATTTGAGTACGTAATTCACTACTACATTCCAAGAGGCAGCCACATAGAGGTTGTTTTCCTACATAACTAAGTGTTCTTTTCATTGCTCTGGTGTCTGAACAAATTGTTCAGCTGTGAGTGAATTCCAGGCAGGGAAATATAATTTTACGCTGCCATGCTGCTGAAAGGTAGAGAAACATTCATGTAATAGAGCAATTAATTAAAGAACAATCGTCAAAATGTTCCAGATAATTCATACCAAGCAGCCTCTCACTATTACTTTATTATTTTGGATAATATTCATAATTGTTGTTTAATTTGTTTTTAATATGATGTATACAGTTTTATGTAATCCTTTTATAACTGAGAAGCAGTTAGAGGTCCAGGTGCATTGAAATATTTCTTTATTCAATTACTCTTCTTTGGAAGAATCCCATTATGCCATTAACCCAGATTACTAACACAACTGTGCATAGTCTATCTCTTTACTGCATGAAGTACGACTATAAATCTGTCATCTGGCTTAAATTGTAAGCTTTGTGACAAAAGCCATAGTGCCATTTCCACATTAGTCTACCTAAGACTTCTTGGTCCATGGTGCCTATTAAGGAAATTCACCAGTAGTCAGCCAACAAATATTTCTTTAGCAGGTTATCTTTTATTTTTTAAGTGATGGAGATCAAACCCAGGACATTGCACGTAATAGCCAAGCAGTCTTCCTCTGAGCTGCATCTCAGCTCCCTTAGGAGTTTATCTTGTACAGATCATGAGAATGGAGTTTTTGAGCACAAAGATGAACCTTTTCCTTGATCTCGATATAGCTTTAGTATTGTTTAGAAAATAAGACACATAGGCATGTGACAGTAATGAATGTTAAGTGCTAGATAATAAATAAAACATAATCACTACAGGAGTCCACAGGAGACACTCTATGTCTGTGGTCATATTTATTTGTGGAAACCTTTCACTTTTAATATTGAGTGGAAAGATAGTAGCTTAAGTATTCTCCCTGCTACTCAGAGGGTTATTTGAGAACCAGAAGCTTTGGCAACATGTGGGTGGCACCCTGTTAGACACACAGAATCTCAAACCCTGCTCTAGACTGCCTGGGTAGGCATTTGCATTGTCACAAGAACCCTGGTGACTTAGCAGAATGTGAGGTCTGAAAAGTACTGGCCCATGCTGCACAGGATAAGTTACTGTTCTTTGCCTGAAGGAAAATGAGGCTCCTGTTCATTAATCTCATCTCACCCTCATAAAAAATAAGGTAATAAAGAACATGGGAGGTAGAGGCAGAGGGATCATGAGTTCAAGACCAACCTGGGTTGTACAGTAAGCTCATGTCTCACAAAGGGTTCCTACAAATAAACTAATTAACAGAAATCATTTAGCAAGCCTTTGTATGCTGTCTCTGTATTAGCACATAGTTACAGTCATATCTTAAGTACATACAAGCACCCAAAGACAGGGATATCTTATAATTCTGGTAACATTCACACTGCTGAGGCCTAGGGTACTCAGTAAGGTGACCTCCATCATCAAGCAATCTTATTTATCTCAGGAATTGGTTTAAGGATGTGAGAACTTGCTCTGGACAGCGGGTGATGTCTGTAGAAGGAGGCGTTCCAATGCCAGAACAGCTATAGCAGACTCAATGCTGGATGTGCTGTCCTCCTCTGTTATGGACACAATGCCTAACAACTTACATCAAGACATTTCAACGTGAATGCCTAACAGACTTCTTAATGGTAAATATCCAAAAGAGAACTATTAACTGTCCTCTAAAAATCTATTTTTTCCAGATCTTACTCTTCTGGATAAACTGTACTACATCTACTCAGTGACTAAGACAGAAAAAATAAAATAAAAAAACCCAAGGGCTGGAGAGATGGCTCAGCTGTTAAGAGCACTGGCTGTTCTTGCAGAGGACCTGAGTGTAGTTCCCAGCACCCACACGGAGGCTAACAAATGTTCTTAACTCCAGTTCCATGGGATCTGATGCCCTGTTCTGACCTCCACAGAGGATTGCATGACACGGGTGCACTTACATACACACAGGCAGAACATTCACACACAAAGTAAAAGTGATAAATAAAATACTTTGTTTTTTAAAAAAGAAAGAAAACCACTCTGAATTCTTCACTAACCCCCTTATCACACAAAACCCACAAGCACCATGTCAATTCTGCTTTCAGAACATGACCTTGGACAGGTCCCTTCAGGTCATCTCAGTGGGCACCTTTTGCTGTAGAGACTGCAATCCCCTGGATGACCTTCCTCACTCTACTCCTGCCCTTGTCCAAGTTAATGTCCTCACAGAAGCCACCGTGGCCTTAGAGAAATGATGATTTCTTCAAATCATTCCTCTGACTGAAAGCCTAATGATTTCCCACTGACCTTTTGGTAAAAAGGAAATTGTAAGTCGTTGTTTGACCCAGATCATGGTATTTCTTCCTTTACATGCTACTTATCTACCATGCTCCAGCTAAACTGGTCTTTCAATAATCCTTTCAATACTATCGTCACTTCTGTTTTATGTTTTTGCATTTATTCTCCAGCACTATCTTCAACAAGCTGCCTGACTCTCACATGGCTGCCTCTTGGTCTTTCACAGATATCACAGTAACTGTTCTTGAGGAAGCCTTTCTGGAAGTTCAGCTATTTTTCAACCAAGGTGCTTTTATATAATTTCATAATAATATAATGTTCATATTAATAATGTTCAATCATTTTAATTTCTTCATTTTGCTTGTTTAAACCTGTCCCTTAACTTCAAAATGAGAATGTAAACCCGATAATTACCTTAGATCTCTGGTTTCTCTCTATCTTCAACACACAGTTGATTCACACAAAAGAGTGGATGAATGAGAATGCACTTCTAGGTTTGAGTTGGGTTATAAGAGTGAGTCTGAAATATTCTTCTTCAATTAACCAACCCTTCAAAACTACTGTTAAGTGGCACAGATTATTAACATAGGCATGCACATTCTCTGTACTTCATATAGGTATAGTCAGTAGGAAGTCAGCTGGCATATGAAGGAAGGGATCCATGCCAGTACCTTCCAAGGTCCTTGAGCTCTATGAGGATGGGAGTATATAGATAGACCTCCTTGAATGGCCCTCTCAGGGTGTAATAGAGATCAGAGAGTCCTGTAGGTCCCGACATCCTGACAGGAAGTGCATGCATGTCCTTGCATTCTGACAGGAAGTGCACGTGCATTCCTATATCTTAACAGGAAATGTAGATGAATCCCTATATCCTCACCTGAAGATGGAGGAAATCATCATTCTAGTGGTTTACATTGCTGTTTTTTTTTTTTTTTTTTTTTTGGTAGTCTAAAGAATTAGGTAACTTCTTTAAAATTTATAACCAATTAATTGTTTGGAAATCCATCAAAAACCTCACATCTGGTGAGTCCTCCCCGTCCCCCACCCACATCCTAATCCCCTGAAATCTGTGAGCACCTTATTTTACAAGGCAGACTGGTAGGGAAAACATTCTAGATTATCTAGATGTGTGACATGCCATTGTAAGTATCCTTTAAAATGTTAAAGACAAAGAGAATGAGACAAAAGCAGAGTGCCAGGGTTAGTAGAGCTTTGAAGATGCTCTACTGTGGTTTAAAGGCAGAAAGAAGCTGTAAATCAAGGAAACAGCAGATTCTAGGAGCCTGGCACAGGAAGGCAAGAGAAGACTCTCAATAGGGCCCCAAAGCCATAGTCCTGCTGACAGTACCTTGACCTCAGCATTGTGAGGACCCATTTCAGACTTCTGACTTCCACGTCTGAAGGATAGCATATATGTGTTCTAACTGAACATGTTGGAATTGTATGAAAATTTCAGTGGGAATGGGCAGTGAAGATAGTCTTCCCATAGTGCCCATTTTCCCTACAAAATACTGAGGGTGTTCTGATGTTACCTATCCCAGCTGAGATTACAGAAGTCAAGGCACCGCACTCAGAAGAGTTGCCTCCTCCCCTCACTTAGATCCCCTTCTTTCCATTTCACACACAACCCTCAACATTTATTAATTAGCCATCCAAACTGGAAGATTAAGAATTAAAAATGGAGAGTTATCAGAAGAAAATACCAGTTCCAATATGTGATAAAGAAGAGCTTGTCTGAAAGAAAAGATGGAAAGCCACAAGAAGGCAGCAGGAGGCAGGACACGGTTTGTGGTGACTGATGACGAATCTAGGCAGGTCTGCAGGAATCTCTCATTTACACTCAAGTGCATTGATCCTTGTTTGAATCATAATCCTGACCTGTGGAAAAAGATAAGTCATACTTAACAAGCCTCCCTACATGGAGGGAAATGTGCTGTACATTTAAGAGAAATGTCTACCAAAGTAGTTAAAGTTAAAATGATCTGATGCTCAAAGATACTTAAGACTGCTTCTCCGATGATAACTAAGAATGTGGCATTTCTGTGGGTGTCTGTGTCTTCTCATAAAAAAAACACCATACAATATGGTTTTCTGGAAGATATTGAAGGATCTTTCTAGGGGACTCAATTCCTATACCCCTCCTAGCAAGGATGGGAAGTGATAGAGTTTTGATAGCTGTTGGGAAAAGCTACTCCAGCTTTCCTGCTGTCCCATGAGAGAGAGAGAGAGAGAGAAGAGCTGTGGTTGAAAGAGGCATTCTCAGCAAGTGTCAGAGCTAAGTGCTTATAATACAATTAGACAGAGGCATGACTGACATTTAAACATTTTTCATCTTTCATTTTTAACTACCTTGTAAGCATTAAGTAATTAAACCTCACCAGGCACCAATGTGAAAAAATTACTTGAGTATTCTGCAGATGAAAATAGTTCATGTGATAGTTTTGAAAGTTCTCTTAATGATGCCACATAGAGTACAGATTTTTATTTATTTTATGTATTTATTTCTTGCATTCTGGAAATGGACCCCAGGACTTTTGCATGGTACCCAAGTACTCTGCCTCTGAGCCATGGTCCAAGCTCTACTGAAATGCTTTCAAGTAGTGGTGCACAAGAGAGGCCTGGTTTTATTGAAAGGGGTATGTTCATCCAGATATACAGACAAATACAAATCCATTCATCAGTTTCCAGGTGATATTGGTGCTGCTGATGGTGGCGCTGAGGGTGGACTATAGTTGAAGAACCTGTAATCTGGGGCATTGGAACTAAAGGAAACAAATTGTTACTGAACTGAGATCTCTAGTTCTGGCCTAACAGGTTACCTTTGCTCATTACAGCAGACAGGATAGACATTTTGTAATGTTGTTTGTTTGTTTGTTTGTTTTTTAATTAATTTATTTATTTATTATTTTTGTCTTTTTGAGCTAGGATTTCCCTGAAGCCCCAGCTTGCCTGAAACCCACTCTGTAGACCAGGCTAGCCTCAATCTCACAGAATTCCACCTGCTTCTGTCTTCTGAGTGCTGGGATTAAAGGTGTGTGCCACCATCCCTGGCCTGTGCTTATATTTTAAATATTTTATTTATTCTTTTTATTTTATATGTATGAGTGTTTTGTCTGCTTATATGTAAGTGCACTACATGCATGCAGTGCCTACAGATACCATAAGAGGTCATCAGATCTCCTGGAACTAGAGTTCAGACAGTTGTTAGCTGCCATGTGGGTGCTGAGACCAAAGCCAGGTCCTCTGGAAGAATAGCCAGTGCTCTTAACAGCTAAGCCTTCTCTAAGCCTCTGTGTTTGCATTTTAACTGAGTCTTTAGTTGAGGCAGATGCTACCTTAGAAAGTATCAAAAAAGGTTGAATTACTATGATTAAGTTTTCCCTCAAATGAAGTAGCTGAAGAAGCCAGTGATATCCAAAATGAAGTCATTCTTAAATATTCCATTTAGAAATAGCTTCTCTTTGTAGTAAATTATCAATAAACATATATATACTCTCAAGTGATGAGTTCCAGGACCCTGTGGTTGCCCAAATCCACAGAACCTTAAGTCCCTTATATAAAGATATATAAAATCTATGGGAACTATGACATCTTCTTGTATATACCAAGTTATATCAACATCACTTGTCACACCTAATATAATGCAATGCTATGTAAATAAATAATGGTTAGAATGCATTGTTCAGAGAGAAAGTCTATACATGTTCAGTACAAACTAAAATATTGCAATCCACTTGTATTGATAGCTTTACTATCAACTTGACACACCTGGGTTGAGGGAGCCTCAACTGGGGCATTGCCTCCGTAGGACTGGCCTATGGCCATGTCTGCAGGGCATCTTCTTGATGGTTGAGTGATGTGGGAGGACTCAGCCCACTGTGGGTGGTGCCACCCCTGGGCAGGTGGGCCTGTGTTGCATAAGAAAGCAAGCTCAGCAGGGGCCAGGGGAGCAAGCCAGTAAGCAGGGTTCCTATATGGCCTGTGCTCCAGCTCCAGGTTCCTGTCCTGAGATTCTACCTTGGGCTCCCTGACAAACTGTGACCTGGGAGATGTAAGCTGAATAAACACTTTCCTCTCCATGTTGGTATTGGTCAGAGTATTTTGTTACAGCAATGGAGAGACAAACTAGGACACTACTATTGATTGAATCCACAGGTGTTGACTGTAAGTGAAATAACTTTTAGTCCTTGCCAATCCACCCAGTAACGAGTGCACATTTGCACACATACATATAGCATCTATTCCAATGTTGTTGTCCTCTACCATCCTTAGTTGCCCTTACCCTGGGCCACACCCCAGTTGTGTCTCAGCTGGACTAGGCAGCAGCCTTCTAAGGGGTCTCCACACTCCTCTTCTCCACAGTCTTCCATTTCACAGCAGCAAGAGTGTGATTTCAAAATCTCAAATCAGATCGTGTCCTTACACGTCACTCTTAAGATCAAATTCCATCTTCTTACCTTAATTTATTTTTATTTTCAGAAGCGACGTCTTTTTATTTAGCCGAGTATGGTCTCACACACTATCCTTCTATCTTTGCCTCCCAAGTGCTAGGTTACAGGCATGCATACCTACTTCTTACCTTGATTTCTGATACAGACCAAATGCTTATGTCTGCCTCAAACTTTACACATTGAAATCTAATTTGTAATGGTATTTAGAACTGAGGGGTTAGGTCATGAGGGTGAAGCCCTTAGAAACTAGATCTGTACCCTTAAAAAATGAAGCCAGAAAGCCATCTATGGTCTGAAAGCCAGGGATGAGGCCCTCACAAAAACCTAACCATGCTGGTACCCTGACCTCATAGTTCAGCATCCAAAACTCTAAGAAATAAATGTCTTTTGATTATAAACCTTCCTGTTTACAGCACTTTGCTATGGAAGCCCTAGTAGACAGGTACTAGCTTGAAACTCTGCAACATATGATCCCTACCAGTGTCTTGAATGTTGGCTCTTGCTCATTACTCCCAGCCACATGGCCTCTTCCTCTTTGAAGTGCCCAGCCCTCCTGTGCCCTTCAAACATTTTCACTTGCTATTCCTCTGATCATCCCACATCAACTCTTCGTGTCTGCACTCAGAAGTCCCCTTCTCAGAGCGACCTCTGATAACAACTCTGTCTTCAGCAACTAGACAGCCAAGCAAGCACTTTAGGTATGAACAAATGGACATTAATGTGAGAGCGTTGCTAAAGTCACAATAGGTTTTAATCACTTGGAATTTCTTTCCCAGTTAACACGGTCTATGAAAGGTTTGATTTGTGAAAAAGATGAATTCCATAATGAAAAGAAATAACTGTTTACTGGAGACATTTTTTTTCTTTAAATACTTGATATAAACATGATGCCACTAGCGTATCCTGAGATGGCCATTCAACACATATTTCTGGAACATTTCTTAAAATCACACACTGATTTTCATGCTGTCATGATATAAATACATAGCACAGCATCAGGCATTGAAAAATAGTATTTCTCTGCTCCTGAAATACAGGGGAATCCATTATTCTAAGCCTCTGCAAGCCATTGTCCATCAAGTCTTAGAGAGCTTCCTGGCAGTGCAAACACAACCTATGAAGGAAAGGAAATTGCTATCAGTCCTACTTCAGGCAATTTAGGCATCAGTCAAATTGTAAGAGAGAATGGATTCTCCACTAACATATCCATTTGAGGAGGAAATAAGTTTGCCTGTAATGCCAATAAAATGTGAGACTGTAGGCCTATAAACTGTAAAAACAGTTTGATGTTTTCTGATAAAAAACAAAAAGAAGGTAAATGTAAAAATCATGATTAAAATTCAGCTAAAGGTTGGTTGGTTACTCCCATAATATTTGTGCCACTATTGTACTAGTGGGCATATCTTGCTGGGCCAGTTGTTACTGTAGTTTTCATGAGACTTTTGGTAGGTTAACCAGGCTCCAATGAATGGACCCACACTGATGGACATTTGGAAACACAAATTAGACTGTATAGACTTTATTACATATATATATATGTATATATATATCACATTAAATTGGGTGGGGGACAATATGTGGAGGTAGGAACAGGGTAGGTAAGAAATTGAAATACCACCAAATTATATTGTATGAAAATTTCAGAAATTCAATAAAAATGCACAAAATGATTTAAAAGACAAAGGATAAATGTATACTGTGTAATGGGAAAATGATGTGCACAGCCACAGTATCCTCCTAAGTGACAGGGTTTCTGAGACCCAGTGCTTTCACTTATGGATCGTCAAGCAAGACAAAAAGAGGAAAGAATTGTTGTGTAATCCTGAAGAAAGAGCTGGGAGAGGAATTCAGAGGGGGTCCAGGAAGCATGAAGGATGAAAGTGAGAAGAGGAGGCTGAGAAATGTATGGTAGAAGGCTCAGGGGGAAACCTCTATGAGAGGAGAAGATAGACAAAGAGTGGACGGAAGGATTTTCAGGGACAGGAATGTGTCTGTGATACACACACATGTCATTGGAAATGTGCTTCATATCTTTCCTAATGATACCTCAAGCTGTAATATAGCAACATATGTAATATGTAATATATGTAATATGCTTTACTTAATCTGAAGTTGGTGTGTATGAGCTGAAGGAGTGTCAGGTAGCTACTCAGACACCGACAAATTTTCAGGTCATTCTGTGTAGACCTCTCCCTCATAATAAGCAAACCAAGAACTGAAAACTACAGCACTCAAGCTCCTGGTCAGACCAATGGGATCTGAGTGGTATCTCTGGCACTAGGTTAAAGACATGACATACTGACCTAGAAGGCCATAAGATTAATCTCTAGGGGATGTTTCTAGTAATGGACAAGGACATACCATCACTCAGACAGGAAAACACTCCTTAAGGAAGGCAGTATGTTTCAGAGATTTGCCAGTAAAGGCTACCCAAAATGTAGGTTGGGGAAACTTTTGCCTTTTGCCCGCTTTCACCCCTTGAGAGTACTTCACTTTGTTTTGTAATAAGCCCTAACGTCTATACTGTATTGTGTGTGTCTCATCTTTTGATGGTGCTTACAAAGCCTGGAGCCAAGAGGAGGCCAGAGCAAGATCCTGGTGGAAGAAGAGCTAAATTTTACATCTGTTTGGAGAGACAACAGGGATGCACAAGCCATGAAAATATAAGCCTTTTGAGAACTCAAGGTCTCTTGGCTTTAGAACTCCACGGGGATTTTAACTTAATCTGATACAGTTCTTACAGAGTGCAGAAGTTACAGTGACATCTGGGTTATGACTTAAGAATTTTCAGGGAGTTGTGGGTGGGCAGAGAGTGGGGGACTTATTTTAGTGCAGTGGACTCAGAAAGGTTGTTGGTGTTTAGTTGAAGGTAATAGTTAACTGGGAAGCTATAGCCTTTATCTTGTTGTACACATCTTTATTGGGAGGACAGCATGTTTTCAGTGCTGCACCGCAATACCATAACAGTTTTCATTATCATTCTATAAAATTCCTATCTACATACAAGTTCAGGGATAATGGAAAACTAAATTTAGTTTTAGTGAAGAAAAGTCCCTAATGTGTGATAGGATAACATTTGAAACATCACAAATGTTTGAAAAATAACAATAAGTGGCGAAGAGGGGTTTAGTCCTTCAAGAAGTTATTGGAATTTTTGCTATGATACTGAGCTCAAAGGGATAGAAATGGCTTCTACAATGGGTATTAAGTCATCATATTTTATGTTTGATGCTATTTATTCTCCATAGCCCATTTTTACTTAAGTGAGAAATAGAAAAAAAAAGTTTGAAGTAATCTGATATTAAAGATTGCTCCCTGAAGCAGTGCTTGAAACTAGTGAAACTCAGTGCATGAGGCAAGTATAAGGGACTTCATCTCTGGCTGTAGTCTGAATCTTGATCCTTGTTCTTTATTAAGCCAGCTTGTTAGCTTGAGGCTTGTAATATCTCCAATTCACAGCAACTTTATTTCACATACATTTCATATATTTTCAATGTGCCCTTTGAATAGATTATTATGAAATGTTATATGAGAACGTCAGTCTCCTGATGAAAAGAAAAGGAGATTTATGGTTTGTATTCTGGGAATATATGAGTCAGAGACTTACTTGGAGAAAAATATACTAAGCAAACAAATACAGATATCTCTGAAAGAATAAGCCACAGTTATATCCAGTCCTCTAGAAGAAAAATTCTACTTCCCATAGTATACAATAGCAATGATAGTAATCTGTACAACTTTCTGAACATCCACAGTAAGCAAACTGACATTGAAAGAGACCACTACTTCCATGGAAAATTAGGCCTATGGGTTGAATAGAGTATGTAATGAATCATTACTTATCAGCATTGACAATCAGGGTATGTTGCTGTTTTACTCTACTGGACAGTATAAATTTCTGGAAATATACAGTTAGCAAGATAGCTCACATATAGTGGAGGGGGATATTTCCTTAAAGGAACAGTTAAAGGAAATAGTAATGAGGCTCTCTGTTGCTTCCCCATTCCCCCTCTCTTTCAGTCTCCCTACACACACACACACACACACACACACACACACACACACACACACACACACACACACACACACACACACACATTAAAATTCTGTTATCTTTTGCCTACAGAGTCTTAGGAAAAATGATTGTCCATAAGTGGGAATCTCATTCCAAATGAGTTGCTACCCCAAAATGAAGTAGGTCAGTCATCTGTCAAATGCATTTGGCTGGACAGCACATTCCAGCCACCAATGAGTCGCACGAACAGCTTGTCCACGGTTTGTAAAGGATGACCCTGATGGTCTCTGGGCTTGGACTGGACAGGTCTGAAGGATTTTAATCACGTTCACCATTATTTCTCAGGATCCTACACTTCTTTTCTTGCAAAAACATCAGAGTACTGCAGAATGATCACTGCTCCTGTGAAACGTGCAGGCTACATCTTTATTGGAGTTTACAGTGAGTCATTATTATCCATCAACATTGAAAGTTAGGGTGGCTGAAGCCTTACTCACCCTGACAGCACAATCAAAATGAAAAGGGATACAAGTTATCTGCATCACTGGAGTACGGTTAGTGGGGTCAAGCCATGCTTTCTCAGAGGTTTGCTGCAAATAAATGCCTTTGGGTCGGATTTTAATAGAATAATTTTTTATCAGTCAGAAACCTATGGTGTGCCCAACACTATGTAGAAATTGTTATACTTTAAAAATCTTTGTACCCTTCCCTTAGGATTGACGCCTTATCTTCACTATATAGATGAGAAAGATAACTCTCAATAGTGCTGGTTAAGCTAGTGTCCTGATAGGTCACTAGTAGGTACAGAAGAGGGCATTTGCCTCTGAAAGCCACCTTTCTCTATATGTTCCCACTGCTTAGGAAAGAAAAATCTGTTGAATAAGCCAAGACATTTACCACGAGTTAAGGAGTGATGTGGGGGAAGTATTTGTTTTTCTATAAATAAGGAATTGCCTTAATAAGAAGCCAAAAGTAGGAGATATTGCTTCTCCAGATGGGAAACATGTTAAGAGATTATTTAATAGTTTTATAAGTTATTTGAATTGGAGAGTACACAGTGAGATCACCAAAATTAAAGATGGAAGTGAAATGTCAAACTGACAAGGATAAACCTTACTAAGATCTCATGAGATTTCACGAGTGGGTAGGGAAATAGCAAAGGCGCTCTAGCGTGGGCATGTGTAAGGCAATATAGTCAGGGAAATCATCTAAGCTTTGCTTACTTCACCTCCTGGCTTCAATGCAGAAAAGAGAGCTCGGAATCAATATGATATTGCATGTACATAAAATCTCATATTAAAAGGACATTTTACATCCTTTCTTTTTTATCTGCCTAAGGAATTTGGAGAAAAATATTACTAATACCAATTTATAGGGAATGTAAAGACTACATTGCTTCAGTGATTACCCAGGTTCATTCTGATAGGGAGAATTCCATCTAGAGAAGCCAGTGCCACAGAGCTCCAGCCCATGCCCTTCCTTCCTTGTAGGTTTTTCTATAGGTCATAAGGCCAGCAATTGCAGGTTATTCGAGGAGGTTAGCTTGTGTTTGCCATACCAACATCAAGATCTTGGGCTTTTTAGTCAGATAGACCTGGATTTCAATCCCTTTTTTCAAGAGCACTCCTCATAGAACAGGTTATTTAAATGCTACAGATTACTAATTTCTTCTCAAAATGGAGATTCAGAACACTGGTGTCATAGGTGTTTCTATATTTAAATGAGATGGATGACTTCAAGCATAGCAAATAGCCTTTAATGAACATTCACTGTTATTGCTGTAAATGGGCAGTATCACATTTTGAAGTAACCTCTATGTTCCAAGCATATATGAATGACAGGCACAGTAATAATAAAAGTACATCTGATCTAATGTTTTATATAGACATTTCCATAGACCAGAAATAGATAAGCAAAGGAAAACAGTATTGAGGCTAGAGATGGGCTTGCTGACATCTGAGACATGAGCCAGATGGGCGAAGGATAGTCTGGGTTATCAAACCCTGCCCTCTGAGGTGGGGGATGGAGGCTCAGTGCTTAAAACCTTGGAGCTGGGTAGCACTAACCCATCCCTTAACAGATCATTCTGTGAAAAATCGCAACCAGCAAATTACATTCAGAGAAAGTTTTAGACCATGGAAAATGCATATGATGCCGTCTGCTGACTGAGAGAGTGATGCTAATACAACGTATTGCACAGAGGTCTGGATAATGCTCTGATGTTCTGTGTGGGTCAGGTCTGTTGGAGAGTGCTTTTCCTAACCAAAGTTCCAGACAGGGCATTTAGATCTCATGAGAAGGGAAAAATCAAACCAAAACAACCAAATTAAACATTTGAAGACAATTCATCCAGACTCATTGGTTTAAAAAGTTTTGGGGTTTGCAAAATTCATAGATATTTGATGCTAAGAAATAAAACAGAACAGATGAATAATGTAAGTCCAGATGTTAAAATCTGTATCAGTCTCAGAAACACATTAACACAGGTATGTTTAGAATGCACAAATAAAACTTCTTAAACAATATCCATAAGCTAATGAAAACAGTGAGGCCAAACATGCAGAAATAAAACAGGTGTGAAAAATCAATATGACATATTGGAAGTAAAATGCTATTAAAATTTGAAAATGAACAAGTTAAAAAATGGGCAGAACACAAGAAAAAAAACCAATGGATCAGAGAATATTGATAAAACAATTACCCTAGAATGCAGCATCGAGACAAAAATGACACATAAAAGAGAAATTCAGATGCACAGTGGATATACTGACATGCTCCAATAGGTCAGTTTAAATTTCTGGGGAGTAATTAGAAGGAAAGGTAGTAAAACAATATTCGAAGAGATAATGGTTGTTTTCAGACTTGAAGACATGTGATCTTAAGCTGAAAGCCCTATCGAGTGCTAATAAACACCGACTAAAATCTGTGAGGGGGTATGTTGGATGCAAATGCAGACTATCACAAATAAGAAAATCATGGACTCTAGGAGGACTGAAAACAGATTATTGGTGAAGATAGACCAGTCAGAGAGATTTCTTGTGGACTCTAGATGGCAGAGAACAGCATTCTGAAAACTCAAAATTACTAAGGGAAATAGTTTTCAGTCTTGAGTTCGATACCCTTCTAAACTATCTTCTGAGACTGAATGCAAAATGGAAATATTTTCAGAATACTGAAAAGGCAAAATTTCAGCCACAGATATCCATCATTAAAATGCATATCTCATCAAGGGCTTGGCGAGATGCCTCAGCAGGTGAAGGTACTCCCAGCATAAACCTGGTGACAGGAGTTTGAACTATGCATTCAATGGTAGAAGAAGAAAACAGACTTCTAAGGGTTTTCCTCTGACCCCCACACTTGTACGGTGTCATGTGCCTGCCCCATGTGTCACATACACAGCAGCAGCAATAATAATAATAATGATAATAATAATAATAATAATAATAAGTGAATTCTTCCTCTGACCCCCACACTTGTATGGTGTCACATGCCTGCCCCACATATCACATACACAGCAATAATAATAATAATAATAATAATAATAATAATAAATAAGCTATTTTGAGTGTTGTTTTCTCATCAAAGAGAAAGGAAATGTGTAAGAAGAAAGAGCACCATTTATAAATAAAAATGCCAGTAAATGTGACTAACAACAGATTATAAAATATAGCTAACAAACTAAGGGGTATTATTTTAGTATAGCCAAGAAGAAAAATACAATTCTAACTAATTATGGTAAAAGTATATTCTATTGTGTATATTATATATATATTATATGTATATATTTAATGGTCTTTATAAAGATATGTGAATTTTCTGGGCGTGGTGGTACATGCCTTTAATCTCAGCACTCGGGAGGCAGAAGCAGGCAGATCTCTGTGAGTTCAAGGCCAGCCTGGTCTTCATAGTGAGTTTCAGGTCAACTGGGGCTATAGGGAGACCATGTCTCAAAAAGAGCAAAAACAATATGTGACTCTGCATATCTGACAAAATGAAGTGGAACTAAAGTGTCCCTCTCTTTCTCTCAAATGCATATAAAACTGATAAAATGGAATAAATAAAGTCACTGGTTTTTATCAATGTTGATTTCCTGTCTTTGATGTTATACTATAGTTATGAAAGACATCACCACTGGGGAAAATTTGTTGAGTGTATACAGGATCTCTCTGTTTTATTTCTTAGAATTGTATGGAAATGTACAACTGTCTACAAATAGAAAGTTAAAAATAATATAACTATCACAAAGATAGTTATTCCAGGTAAATATTTATAAACCAAAATTTAAGATATATCTAGTAATAATATTAATATGATGAAAAATAGAGTTTAAGGGCAAAAACATTAATAAAATATAATAACAACAAAATATATAATCACAAGGCTATAGTGACTATGAACTTTATGATATAGAAATTACAGAGAAATGAAAGACATGCTTAGCTTTTATAAAACTGTGCCTGTGGACTTTATTTTTAATTCAATACCATGAAGTTTACTGAATTTAAACTAAGCTCTCCTTTCAAATGTTAAAGATTAGACTCAGAAAGAGAACTTCTTTTAAATGCAGAGTTAAAAATCTGGCACACACAGATCACCTATGCTGGAAAAAATGTGGCCAAAATTTGAGATTGCTACATGGAACGCAGAGATGAAATTGTTATTAAGAATTTTTGTGTGTGCATGTCTTCAACCCTTTGTGGCTAGATAAAAAAGACAACCAAACTCTTCTATAAAATATCTATTTTTTCTTGCATCAGAAGTAGCATATGCCAGGCGTGGTGGCACACGCCTTTGATCCCAGCACTAGGAAGGCAGAGGCTGGCAGATCTCTCTGAGTTCAAGGCCAGCCTGGTCTCCACAGAGAGCTACAGGAAGACCCTGTCTTAAAAAGACCAAAAAAAAAAAAAAAAAAGAAGTAACATATTACTCTGGATTATTTTTGTTTTGTGACATGTTTCTTAGTTTCTTATGTCCTTCAGTGGGATATATAGTCAGGGCATGTAAATTGTAGAGTTTTATTGCATGTGACCTTTATACAATCTGAATGTGTGTGTCTCCCCCAAGTGATATCTGGAAATCTTAACTCTCTGGGTGATGATGTTAGGAAGTGTTTAGATCACAAGGGTGGAGCAGTTGTGATTGTGATCAGTGCCCTTAAGATCACTCCAAAAAGCAAGCCTGTCCTGTCTTTAAGGTGGACAGAGTAAAGCCTGCCATCTAAAAAGCATATCCCTAAGCAGACACCACATTCACCAATACCTGACTTTGGACTTCCTCATCTCCAAAACTATAAGCAATAAATTTCTGCTGCTGATAAACTATTTTGCTACAGCAGTCCAAACAGACTAAAAGATACCTCTTGATTTTATTATTAATGCTGACTAATTCTTACCCAGAGCTCCATGAGCTCAGCCCTCTCTTTAGAAAGTCTAAATTCTGAAAACTCAACACAATCTGGGTCAAAGACAGACATTCTGGTGTCAGTTTTATGGAGACCACTGGAAACGAGAATCCACAGGACTGCAAATAAAACTGCCAGTTGTTATTCATGACCTACTTGACCCTTTCCTTTTGGGGGAAGGTATTTTGTCTCTTTGTCACAAGACATATACACTCAAAACTGGAGGCTTTTTGGTAACATTTGTAGGAATGATTATTGTGCTTGAGTCTAAAAAAGAGCACAAAAAGTGCTCTAATGGGTCAATGGACACAAAAGGATTTGTGCCAAGTTGAGGAGAAATCTTCAGATGATTGACCTTGTACAATCTTTATTGCCTCAAACTGAGTTCGATGAATGACCTCTAAGATCTAAAGGATAGGTAATTCTGATGTTCCTGATCTTCAGATATATTGTGTTAACCTGCTAGATTATGAAATTCAGCCAACATGCAAATATGACACTTCATAAATACAATACTATACATAGATATATTTTATTAGCCAGTTGGCTGGGTTTATATATTTTTTTATTCTATAATTCTTTAAAAATAATTCTTAGTATTTCATGTTAACCTTTATGAGTCTCATTTTGTTTCTGCAAACAACATGCACACATCCTTCCACACCCACACAAACACACCCCTACACCCACACATACCCCTTCCTTTCCAGTTTATGAATTTGCCTCCCTAGGTGTCCACAAATCAGTTAGAATGTGCTGGAGCCCACTGGACTTCACAGAAGAGCTGATTTTGGGGTTTCTCTTTCCAGCTCCACATTCAGGGGTGTGACTTAGGTAATTTGAAATGAACTATACAGAGAGTATTTATACCATGGAAATTGGCAGATGCTTTATGGAGGACTTTTCCTTCTTCTTTCTTTTTCTCTCTTTTTTGGAAACTCTGGCTGTTAAAGATTTTACCAGCAGCCCATACTCAGAATACTCCAGACCACTATTTTCTCAAACAGCCTTCCAACCTTGAAGCAGGATCATCTCAGAGACTGCTCAGCTTGCTGGGCAGGATTTGACTGAAAAGCAACAACACTAGCTGCACACAGTTGCTTAAAAGCTTTAATTTTTGTCTTAGCACAAGACAAACACTAATCTTTTTCCAGATTAATATGAATATAGCTATACTTTGCCATCTTCCTAAATATCCTAGTAAAAATGTGTTCACTTGTTGAAATTCTTAATTTTTGAGTCTCTTACATTGTAAACTATTGGTTCTTGTGATACCAATTTATAATTATTCTTACCAAACTTGCTTTTTTGGTCAATCAAGGAATATTTAATGATATTTTAATGAGTATTTATCACATATAAGAGCTGTCAGGGCTGGAGAGATGACTCAGTGATTAAGAACGTTGGCTGCTCTTGCAGAGGACCTGGATTTGATTCCCAGCACCCACATGGTGGCTAACAACCTTCCATACGTAGCTCAAGTTCCAGGGGAATCTGACACCTTCCTCTAACCTCCATGGACACTGCATGACACGGGTGCACTTACATACAAGCAGACAATATACTCATACACATAAAATAAGGAAAAAGAAAGAAAAGACAAATCAGTAGGCAATGTACTTCATACATAGAATGTTTATATAGCTTCAAATTATTATTTTCAAGAGAGTATAATTTGAAAGGCAAGACATATTAGCATGAAAAGTTAGATAAAATGATTTATGCAACAGCAGGTAACTTAAATACACACACACACACACACACACACATATATATATATATATATGTATATATATATATATGGGCTGTCTTGTTTTCATCTTCTAGTCAGTCTCTACAAATTGTATCATCAAAACTCACACTCAACCACACACATGTACATATACATGTAAACACATACACACAAACAATTGAGGAGTCTTAAAAGATTTCTAACAGACTGATACCACAAGATAAAGACAAAAGTTGCATCTCACATTAAACAGCAAAGCTTTCTCAATCCTCTTTGAATATCACTGTAACTTGAATGCTTGCCCCTACCCAAACTCATGTTGAAACATTTAGGAAGTGGGTACTTTGCAAGACAATTGGGGTTAGATGAGGTCATGAAAGTGGGGCCCATGACAGCTTTATAAGAAAAGAGAGACTAGAGAGCTAGCATGCTCTGCCTCTCCATGTGGCACCTTTGGTCACGTGATGAAGCAGCAGAAAGGCCATCACTGGATGCCAAGCAGATGCCAGCCCCATGCTTTTGGATTTTCCAGTCTCCAACCATGAGCTAAATAAAGCGTGATTAACAAAACAAAGATCTGGGTTTTTTTTTGGGGGGGGGAGGAGAACCTGACTCCTTCTCATTTGAAGTAAAGGAGGGGTAGTTAGTGAATTCATTTGATTTCACAGGCTTCTTCCACAAACACAAAACAATTCAAGATGTGAAAGTTAGAGGTGGTCAGTTGTGAGTTTTAGGGTAACATAGAGATTTTAGGGTAAGAAACTTTAAGAAGGAAAGCTTGCTGGGTAAGTGGACAACCTCAAAATAAACACAGGGGAATTAGAGTAACTGGTTATTCCATGTTTCAGTGACTTTTCTCGTTGCTGTGACAGAATGCTTGACATAAATAACAACTTAAAAAGAAGAAGCATTTATTTTGATTCATAGTTTCAGTTCATGGTCACCTAGCCTCCTGGCCTTGGGCAGAAAATCATGACAAAAAGAGTGTGTGGCAGAGGAGACTTTTACCTCATGGTAGACAGGCAGAGGGAGGGGAAAGGGAGAAAGAATAAGAAAAAAAGGGACGGGGCAAGCTGTTCCCCAAGCTCTTACTATTAGTGACTTCCTCCAGGTAGGTCCTACTTCCTTAAATTTCCAGAAAGTCTCACTGCCACCAAATGGGGTCCAAGCTCCTAAGGATATGTTTTAGGGAAGACATTTTATATTCAAACCATAAGAGTTTTTCTCTCATCTATATGGTTATCAGGAAAGTTACTGGGTAAGCTCCTGGTCATCATGTGAAGAACGTAAAGCCAATGTTTTGGGTGTACATTGATGCTTTTCATGTAACCACACCTTTCAGCAGCATCCTTAGTGATCCTTAGTAAATAGATGTCTTTTTTATGTTCCCCAGAGCAGGGGAGATAGTGGTTTCAGGTAGGGCTGGTGAACTATGAACCTCTAGATATTCTCCAAGGGCATACTTACTGGGCCTTAGCCAGAACTCTGACTACTAATGTATTTGGTGAGAAATTTTTTGCAAATAATCTTGAGATGACAATATATTCCCAGGAGAGATAAAACTGGGTTTTACTAGCTTCACACAGATTTGCACTAAAATACAATAACCTACTGAAGAACGAGGCTGCCGCAGTGTTTGTGTCACAGTGCGTCAGATACCACATTCACCAGTATTTTTTTTGTACCAATCGACTAGAGAAAATTTTAGAACCGTTTTCTCGCCTCAAAGCAGACTCAAATGACTTTGTTGTCAAGAAACACCTTGACTGTAAAGTCTACTGTCAGCAACTTTGCAAAGTTTCTGGCTTGGGAACATTCGGTCTTGTTCTCTAGCCTAGTTGGTAAGTTCAGAAATATTGCTCCACTGTTATGAAACATCATCAAAACCCAAAGTTAGCTCAAGGCTCTGCACACTTGCACTGCCCTTCTGAGTCAGGAACGGGAAGAACATAACACGGGCAGCCCAGAGTTTTAGGGAATCACTGTTTGAAGTTCTTGGGCCAGCAGTACCTGCCTTTCCTTCTGTTTCAGAGCTGAGCATCCATATTCATCTGAACAGTTCCTTTCTCAATCAGTTAATGAGTGTTCCCACTATTCTGACAGCGTAAAGACACTTGAGTCATTCAACCGAGTCTCGTCAGGGCCTCAGGGATAGTTAGCTCATCTGGATTATGAACTTTTTTTTTTTTTTTTTTGTCAGTAGCAGCTACTTCTGTCCACATGACCTTAAGTGAGTTATTTTACACCTTCCTGAACCTCAGTATTTTCATCTCCGAGTTGAGCTAATGATACATTATATGACCACACCCTGAGCTATTCTGAATACTCACATTAGCTAACATGCAAGAAATCAGTTGGAAACTAGAAAGCTCCATATAATATCTTAATGAGAAGATTACAATATAACCCCTTGACTGATAATAAACTCTTGTTTAAAGTCTCTAACAAAAATATATGGTGTACTGAAGTCATGATAAACAGGATCTACATGTGATCCAAGGTCAGAAAGTACCTAGAAAATAGCAGCATGCCCTGAGGAACACTTTGAAAAACAACTGGAATCACTTAAGTTTTTCTCACCTGTCTTCCCAGTTCTGACAGAGTTGCCTCATCCCTGCCCATCCATTTCTCCTAATCTTGTATAACACAAGTGTAAGAACCAAGCCAGCAAAGTAGAGCTTTCCTTTGGGGGCTGACAGAGAATCTAATGAGCTAAATAATCTGATGAGCAAAAGGTAGAACTCTCGGGAGGACTGAATGGATGCTTAGGGCATACACACTTTCAGAATCAACCTCTTACATGTGGAAAGGTGCAGCAAGGCTCGCACTTGAGTTGTGTCAGAATTCAAATAGGTCTGGTGTACCTGGTGTGTTGGATCAGGATAGGATGGCGAATGGACTATTTATAGGAGGAACCAAAGCGAATCCTGCGAAAGAAGGCAAGTGCGGAATGGGGAATTGAGCAGGGCTTCTGACTGAGGTCATGCGGGATTGGAAAGGTGAGTGATTTGCACAGGGCAGAATCTGCCTTGACTATGGGGACTCACTGTGGGGACAGGAGTGCATGACAAGGGAATGGAGGAGAAGGATCAACAAAACCATAGTGCACACGAAAATACCATAATAAATGCTACTTCTTAATTTTTAAAAGCTAATAAAATGACCAAGTTATAACACGCAACTGTGTATCCTTTCTTCTTTCAATATAATGTGACAGAAAATGTGACGAGGGCCCTGTCTGTTTTCACACAGGCGTGTCATCATCAGCCTGAATGATTCTCCTCTGTTCTTTTTTTTTCAACTTTTAGAAAAACTTTATTGAGAATTTCATACATGCGTATAAGGTGTTTTGATCTAATCCATGCCCACTCCCTCCCTTCCAACGCCTCCCATATCGCCACATCACTTTTTTCCTTTTCTTTTCTTGTTTTTCTTCTTTCACTTATTTATTTTTATGGGGCTTTGGAGTGCTCTAACATTAGCCCCTCTGAAGAGGTAACCTTAAAATTTTTTAAGAATTAGATATAAGCTCCCAAATACTTTTGACATTTTTGGCCCTTGGAAGAGAGTATGTGGCTAACAGTCCCAAGGACATTTTGACTTTTAGCCAAGAAACTGGCTACTTTTCTTAGGGGCCTTTTTACCCTAACTGCCTAGCCAATTCCTACCTCCTAGTTGTATCATGCCATCCTCTGAAGGGGTTACCCAAATTGCCAATAGGGAGTAGGGACACAGACCGCTCTGGCTTCTTCCATGCTGAACAGGGATGCAGGGTGAGGCAATTGGAGTACCTCTTCAGTGGGTCTATCTAAAAGACTCTCAAATTGCATAACTCTTTTCTTTAAGGGGAAAAGAAAGTCCTTCAATTATGACTTGGAGATGTGAAGGAGAAGTAAAGGCAAGAGTAATTAGCATTACAATTTCTAGACAGGGAACTAGAAAAAAGTCAGAACAGGGCAATTTTCAAATGTTCATATGAGAGTCCATTGGAATTACTTGACAAGGGCTTCCAAAAGCATCCCTCTATTAGGTTCTTCCTCATTTTTCTTTGTCTTCCAAGGCTGGACTCTAGAGTGATGAGTTCAGGATTTGATTTGAGGTATTTTGATAGCTGTTAGAGTAGTTAGAATCAGTGTCAGCTCCCTCTCAAAGGCTTCTAAATAGGGGGAGAAATCTAAGGCCATTTGAGGATCTGTTCCTCAGGGGTCACATGGGCTTGGGAGGAGCTCCTGGCTCCTTTCTTTTACCAGTTCCATCTATGTGAAAATAGGTCAAAGGTCCTGTTTGAACATGTCTGGCTTCACTTGGAAGCATGAATGAGATGTTTCCTCTAAGTTGACCCCCCTCTTTGTAGACTAGACACTGGTTTAAGTCCATCTCATGGAGTCTCCATGTCCTCCATGAACAAGAGGACAGGTGACTCACCACATTTACAGGACATTTTGAGAGATGTTCCATAGTCCCCTGGAACTTGTTGACCTTGGAGGGCAAGGGGCAAAAACTGTCCTCTAAGTCCCTCTGACCACATTAGTATAGGCCTTGAAGTATGGCTGTTAAACATGCCATATCACCAGTCTGATACTTTTAATTATCATGTGCTATGTAGATAAGGCTTAGGTAAAGAACCAAATATTCTCAGGTAAACATTGACTAGATTTATATTTTGCTCCTTAAACTAGTTGACTAAATTATGACCATAGAAAATTTAAGATTATGTGTATATTATTTTTGTCTCATCCTTTATATATAACAAACCATTCCCATATGCTTTTAGTATCTTTTACATTCTCATTTTCTTTTTTTAATAAGTATGAGATATAATAGCATTAACAAATAAATTTTCTTCCTCTGTTTTACATCTACATTGCTACCAATATTTTCTATTATGCATATTTTAAAAACATTTGTGAAAAATCTTGGTTATATTTCTGCTTATTTCCTTGGGATACAGTGTTGGGAGACTATTGCTAGAGTCTGAATATGGTTTGTCCTCTCTCCAAGACATAAGCTGGAATTGGGTTGGCATGATAGAGTTGGGAGATGGGGCCTTTCAGAAGCGTTTAACCACTAATGCTGTGTTGGTTGGTCAGGATTAGTTCTTACCAGAGTGTGTTCTTGCTCTCATGGGATTAGTTACTGTGAGAGTAGGTAGTAAAGCAAGGGCACCCCATTTTATACTCCTATCTTTCCTTTCACCCTTTGCCATGAACCAGAGCATTACAAGGACCTCACAGATGGAACTGTGAGATCTCAGACTTCACAGATTCCATAACTTAATCCCCAACCCACATCTGTTCTTTCTAAATTACTGCCTCGGGTATTTGATTATAGCAATAGAAGAAAAGAACTACACAGACATGCACCTTTTACTATTTATTCATCTTTATTTTGCTTTGTGATAGTGTCTTGCTATATTAACCCAGGTCAGTCTGGAACTCATGATGTAAAGCAAGATGCTAGTGGTCAGCACACAGGTGTCTAGCAAATTAAGCCAAGTAATGACGGAAATGTTTGTATATTGAACAATGTTTGTAGCTCACTGATCATCTTTGGTCATGAAGGGCCTGTGAAATGGGACTAATAAACCAGTGTTACAGGGACTTAGGAAATGAAAGCAAACAGACAAAACTTTCAAGAGATTTGGTTGCCTATGGGGAAAAGAATGCAGCGTGATTGTGTTCATCTTACTCTCATTGGCTTTGAGGTCTCTGTATTCATCACTTGAGAAATGTTTTAGACTATGGTGTTCTTCTTGGTACAGTTGCATAAACCTGTCATCTCAGCCCTTGGGAAGCTGAGGCATTAGGATTGCAAGTTTCACACCAGCCAGGATTACACAGGGAATTCAAGTCAGTCTGGGCTACAGAGCAAGAAAGCAAGACTCTGTTTTAAAGGAGAGTAGTGGTTATCTGAACATGAGTGTGTATGTGTGTGTATGTGTGTGTGTGCTGGGATCAAACCTAGGGTCTTGCACACACTGTGTGTGCTCTACAGCTGAGCTACACCCAAGTCTACCATTCAAAATTTGAGTCTTTCTTTGGTTACTAGCAATAGTGAATATTTTAAAATTTTATTTATTATTTTTATTTTATGTGTGTATTGCCTGCATGTAGGTAAGTGCACCCGTGTCGTGTAATGCCTGTGGAGGTAGAAGAAGCTGTTGGATCCCCTGGGACTGGAGTTATGGACAGTTGTTAGCTTCCATGTGGGTGCTGGGATTTGAGATCTGGTCTTCTGTAAGAACAACCAGTGTTCTTAACCTCTGAGCCATCTCTCCAGCCCACAATAGTGAATATTTTTTCTTATAATTACTTCTAATTTCTTTTTGTTATTTGTATTCTTTACCTAATATTCTGTGTTAATCATCATCTTACTCATTTTGCAGATATATTTATGTACCATAACCTCTTTGCAGTTATGTTTGAGGCAAATATACTTTCTCAGTTGTTGAAGAACAAAAGTACCACAATTTTAGTTTAAAGATCTTAATTGGGTTTATTTTCAGTTCTAGAAGTAGGCAATATTTTATTGCACATAATAGAATAGGTGTTCCAATGAGTTGAGTTGCAGATCTTGGGTTTATAGATGGTGAAAGGCTAAAGAAAGCAGAATCAAGCAACAGAGAGTGAACTAATCACTCCCAAGTTACTTTTCCTATAACGTGGGAACAGGGAGACAGAACAATAGAAACATGAGAGATTATTTAACACCAGGTTCCTTCAGCTGATCTTGTGTCTAGATTAAGGTAGAAGGACCATCCTCATCATACCATTTGAAACTGGTATTTGTGAAAATTTCGTTGTTATTGCTCTGATGGTGATTTCTCAGGTCAAATAAACAGATTATTTTCATGTGGTTGATTGAAATTTCCTTTTGTTTTTAAAGTATGGTCTCCTTATGCAGCCTAGGCTAGCCTCCAGTTTACAGTGCTTCTCTTTGCTTCCTGAGTGCTGGAATTACAGGCATGTGCAGCCACACCCAGCTTGGCAACTGGAACTTTAGTGTGGGTGACTTTGTTTTAATTTTTTTGCCTGGTCTGTTCAAGTCCAGTTCAAAACAATGGTCTCCTGTAATTTTAATTAAATACAACATTAATATTACTATTGCTTGATTGCTTGTGTGTGTCTGTGTGTGTGTGTGTGTGTGTGTGTGTGTGAGCCAAAGGTTAACCTCCAGTGTCTCCCTCTACTGCTCTTCATTTTACTTATTGAGGCAAGGTCTCTCACTGAACTTTAGCTCGCTGATTGGCTAGACTGACTGGTCAATGAGCTCTGGGGATTCTCTTGGGTTTTCACAGGGGGAGGGGAAGGTTGAGGATCTGAACTGAGGCCCTCATGCTTTCATGGTAAACACTTTACTGACTGGTCCATCTCTCCATTCCCCACTGTTGCTTTTAACATATAGAATTGTTTTATATCTTTATATTATAAAATCTATCTGTGGATTTCTGGCTTTTAACAGAAAAGTAAGCCACTGATTGAGTGCTATCAGCAAGGTGAGACTGCCTGGGAGGTACTGTGTGGGCTCTGCTTGTATACTAGACTTGAAAGAACACTGTGGAGCACCTCACAGGCTCAGAAAACCTGCCGTGCCTGGTAAGAAGAGAGCCTTGTTGAGAGCCTGCTGCTGAAAACCATTATAGGCTTTGGCTTGCAGCATGCCTAGTCCTAGCCTCATCCTGCATGGAAAAGCCAGGACAGGGTCCTGTTACAAAGGCAGGAAAATTGCAGGGACAGAACACAGATATATGGCAGCCTGGTCAAAAGCCGTATCTTTGCCGTTGAAGCCCAGGTCCATGATGCTCGGCCCCATGACTGTAGGTTCAGGTCCTTAAAGATGCACTTCAGGGTTCTTGGCTGGCAGAGTGTGGTATCTGCTCTGAAGGGCAGTTCTCAAACCTAGGATCCCCAAGCTAGGCTGCATGAGGTTCTTGTTTGAAGGAAGTGGCATAGTATGTATACCATTAGAGTTGCTACCAAGAGTTCCTGTTACACTCTTGCTCACAGTGCAGACATCTGGGACACATTTTACTTATTCATGCATTTAAAATTTGTGAACTCAACACCTATCCTCCATGATTTACTGTGGCTACTAAGAACTCTGCTGCTTCATGTGGGAGAGTATGAAGAGACTATGTTTGGAAGAACCACGAGACAAGAATGGCCCAGAGGAGTGTGTGTAGGAGGCTTGGAGAAGGCTCACCTGTGTCCTTCCCCTGAAAATAGTACTTCACATGGCTTAGCAGCATGCTTAGCTTATCCTGAGCAGGCAACCTTAAGAATAAGTGAATTTTCCCAGATGAAGTTTCTGTAAGTGAACCCTGTGCTGTTCATTGACTTGAGGGTTTGGACCCCAGCAGCAGCATTCTTTCCTACCTCTCTGCGGTCATAAGTGCACTGCTCAGGACAACCTTGCTGGACAAGTTTTCCAATATGCTGTGTGACATGTCTATACTATGTTCTCTATTATGCAAGGCCAACTGGCCCCACTGTGGCTTGTTAGCAACTAACTAAGCCAGGCCACTGGGGTGGGGGGGGGGGAGTGAAATGCAAAATGAGTAATAGCTAAACGTTTGACTATCTTGTAAAAACTGAATTTCTTTCATTGTATATATTGTCTTATTTGGTATTGTGTGGTTTGACACTTTCATGTACATGTATATTGTAGGTGGAGGACATTCTCCACGATATTGCCCCACCTAGCTCCTGTTAGTCTTCTTTATTTGCCAAGACAGCTTCACTTCCAGTGTTACAATGCACACACAGTTTTGTGTATCTATATAAAATCTAGCAACAAAGATGAGAGAAAACATATTTGTCTTTCTGAAACTGGTTTAATTCATTTAATTTGATAATCTCCAGTTGCATTCATTTATTTTAACAAATGGCATACCCTTGTTCTTTATAGCTGAAAAAGTCCCGTTGGCATATATAAACCACATTTTCTTTATCCACTCCTCTGTTGTTAGACATCTCATCTGGTTCCCTAACTTAGCCATTCAGTTGTGCAGCAACAAACATTAATGTGTAAGTATCTCCATGATATATTAGCTTGAAGTCCTTTGAGGTAAATACCCAGGGGTGGTACAGTTGGGTCACGTGGTACATATACTTTTACTTTGCTTAGGAACCTCCATACTGAATTCTGTATTGGATTGTCTATTTTGTATCCCCAACAGCTGTGTAAAAGGATTCCCTTCTGCTTTGTTATTATTATTATTATTACTATTGAATTTTTGCAATATTATTTTTATTTTTTCACTTATTATTTTTAGTTTATTTCATATGTTTAAGTATACTGCCTGCATGTGTATAAGTGAACCCATGTAATGCAATGCTCGCAGAGGTCAGAAGAGGGTGTTGGATCCCTTGGAACAGGAATTACAGACAGTTGTTAGCTACCATGTGGGTGCTAGGAATTGAACCCGGATCCTCTGCAAGAACAGTCAGTGCTCTTGACCATCTCTCCAGTTATTTTTAACACTGCTTTGTTACCAAGCTGCTAGCTTAGTGGTTGGCCATGAGGCCTCTATGTCCAGAATATCTGTGTTCAAATCCTGCTTTCTTCTTCCGTGACTTAGAATAAGTGACTGAGGCTGCCTGTGTTAATTTCCCCACATGGAAAATAAGGATAGTAAAAGCACCGTGCAAAGCCAATGTGAGAAGGGAGCAGCTGAGTAAAGAGGGGGCAATGTTCCTTTTAGTGTTATTGCTATTTCTAAAAGTGAGTGCTCAGCAACAACCAAGCTTCATACTCTATCTAGCTCGAGACTCTCCTAGAGAAGGCAATAGACTCTGCAGAGTTCCAAAAGGTCAAGGTTCTGATGTCTGGTCTGACTGCGTTATTCAGGATTTCCACAGAAATATGCTGCAGTGAAATACTACATGGCACTGTCTACAGGCACAAGGCAGACTACGGCCCTGGTTCATGCAGTCCTCACTGCGGTGCTGTGATGATGCGCTATCCGAGGAAGGAGCTCAGAGTGTGGGGAAGAGGGGAGGATGCCTTTGCCAGGAAAGGGGTTGAAAAGAAAGAAAAGTTCCCGTTCCCTGTGCCCTTCCTTCTTTCACCTCACATCTGAGTCACTGCTCTCCAGTTGAATTCTGCTGTGGACAGTGGTTCCATACAGTGCTGTATAAGCATTTTCTAGGTAGCAAGGAGACTGGCTTTTCGCCACCTGCTCTTCCACTCTTGTTCTGGGAGCTGGGAAGTGAGTGGATGAAGGGGAAAGAGCCTCATCAATAACCTCACTGCTTAGAGACAGAGACAAGAAGAAAAATGGTAATTGTCTCCTTTGCTTCCTATTTATTTATTTTTATTTATTTATTTGTCTTTTTTTTTTTTTTTTTTTTTTTTTGGGGGGGGGCCCCCCTTAGCTGGCCTTGAACCTGCAGAGATGTGCCTGCCTCTGCCTCCCAAGTGCTGGGATTAAAGGTATGTGCCACCATGCCCAACTGACTCATTTTTTTAAAATAAAACTCTCCTTTAATAGGAGGAAAAGTTGTTACTGTATTTTCTTTCAAATGTCCTTACAAAACCCTGAAGTTTCACGTGTCTCCCTTAAACTCTGAAAAAAAAAGACCAGAAATCAGAGGAGACTAGCCTTCTGACCGA
>NW_008339923.1:4260609-4319340 GCF_000622305.1 Nannospalax galili
ATTTATTTTTGAAGATACTGGATTTGGAACCTGGGACCCTGTAAATGCTCAGAAAGTTGTTCATTCTTTTAAAAATATGAAAAGAGTTGGGTATGGTGGTTTATGCCTTCAATCCCAACACTCAGGAAGCAGAAGCAAGTGGGTCTCTTGAGATTCAGATCAACCTGGTCTGCGTAGTGAGTTCCAAGTCAGCTGGGGCTATAGGGAGATTCTCAAAAACACAAACACAAAGCAAAAATACATAAAAATATAAAAAGAATTCTGAAACCAAAGTTTGGATGACACTAAACTATTTCTTCCTTTTCTCTGAAAATTTCTTGATTAAAAGATACATTTTCTGGGTTTGCACTTTGGGGCTTTTCCATTTCTCCACTAGCACTAAACTGTTGGCATTCCTGAAAAAAAGACAGCAAGACCTTGGGACTTCCTCTGCTGATTGATTTTGCCTTCCAAAGGGCAACAGTGTAATGTAAGTTCAGGGGTTCCACCCTGATATGGGTATCTTAGGGTAGCTCTGTGTAACAGAACTTTCTTGAAGGATGGAAATAGTCTGTAACCAGAAGTGTTTCTACTGTGACTGAAGAGAGTTGTTTCATTGAGAAGTCAATTAAATTTAAATAGCCACATGTGGTTCATGGCTACCACACAGGTCTGCTTGGGAAGAATAAAATACACTGCAAGACTCACACCAAGGGACATCTGGGTACAGAAACTTGACTTCGCAGGCCTTAACATATATGACAGAATACATGGAATTTGGTGGGTGGGTACAGAGAGGGGAGGGGTCTAAATATGAATAAGATGTATTGCATGAAATGCACAAAAATTCAATAAAAGCATATATTGAAAAAAAAAACCCACACTGAAAAGACCATCTTTAAATGTTGACTAAACAATGTTGACTAACCTTGGAGGTGCAATCTTCTGATCTCACAGGTAAAGCTTATAAGGATGCTTTGGGGGATATTGGAGATCTTTGGCTTTGTCTATCAGCTGAGGGAGTATATGGTCTACTTCCTTAAAAAGGAATGAGGTCAAAATATTGTCATTTCTTAAGATAGATACTAGTTCTGCTTAAAAATATTCCTCCTCATGTTCACATTCATGGGGTAAGATAGGAATTTCGAAAGCGAAGCCCGTGGGGCTTGCACTGATCTCAGATCAGCAAGAGCACCCTTCAGCCCCAACTGACAGAGCAGATTGGAGCAGCATTGGGGCAAGCACAGGACAGGTCAAAAGGCTTCTGTTAGTTGTCAGAGATGTCCACAAAAGAGAGGCTGTACTCTATGGAAGCATAACGAGTATTAGGTACAAGAGGCTCAGAACCTGAGCCAAAAGCTCAAAGGGAAGGAGGACCCCTAAGGAGAAAACAGGGCAGCACGCACACATGAGCCTGAGGGAAGCCAGCATCTGAAGGGAAGGGTGCAAGTAGCCAGGAACAGGACAGAGGTGAGATCTCCAACGTGCTGGGTGGCAGGCAGTGATTAATTTTAGGTGTCAACTCACCTGGATTAAGCGATACCTAGAAACCTTATAAAACATCATTTTGGGGGAGTGTCTGTAAGAGTGTGTCCAGGGATCAGCATGTGAGTGTGGAGTGTTCATGAACCAGTGGGGACAATTAGTCTGGGGGAGGGGGCACCCTGTAGCAAGCTGGGTAACGGGAGAAGAAAAGACAAAGGTGTCTCTCTCCTGAACAGCAGCATGTTCTTTCTGTCTAGTTCTTAAATAGTAGAATGCTAGACCTCTGGTCTCTCTCTGTACTCAGGTTTCACACTAGTCGCTCCCTAGGTTCTCATGCCTCCATATCCTCAGAATTATTCCATTGATTTTCCTGGGACTGAGGTCTTGAGCCTGCATCTTGGATGCTCTATCAGTTCCTGGTCATATTGATATTATTTCAGGGTATATTGGTCTGTGTGCTTTGCTATGACTTAAGGTGCTCAAGAAAGGTAGAACCAGAAAAAAAAGGTTGATATGGGTTAACTTTTATCAAAAAAGTTATTTCATTGACTGGTCTTATACTAGAAGTCAGGTCTTAAAAGAAAATAAAATTAATTCCCTATATAGCCAACTTTATGTAACTGAGCAATTAGTTATCAGGATACCACATTCTCAGTGAATACAGCATGAGTTTCTTGAGCTTAAACCAGAAAATATGATTAAAAATGCAAAAAAAAATCATATTGGATAGGTAAAAGGTGAAATAGGTCAAATGAAGAACTCTGCAAGGCAGATAGATGTAGATATTCTAGACACAGGGCATATGAAATACATTAAAATAAGTGCTTGGGTAACAACCCGGAATTCTGGATTCTAATTTGCCCAAGGCCTCTTCATTAAGGGACTGGTTCTGTGTAGCATTTTACAAACCATTAAAAGAACAGCTATTTCAGCGAGTTAGAGCTCTGTGCATTAGTGGCCTCTGCTCATGCTGGCAAGTCGGCCTTACATGAGTCAATGGTTTTCTGGGCTGTTTCCACCCGGTGTCCCAAGGATACACTTTTCAAGAACTGACATGTATGGAAAGTGAAAATATCTACTGCATCATTGAATTTTAACAAGTATAAGCCATATGTCAGAGTGATAGCAGCTGGCTTTGGGAGGATCATTTGGTAGCAAGGAGAGAGTTCTTCAATGGAACAAATAGTTAAGAAGGGACAAAACTTTAAAGAAGTAAAGCATCATAAAGATGGAGATTTAAGTTTGGAGAATAGCTTACTTGGCAAAGTGCTGGGTCCTGCAAGCACAAGGACTTGAGTTCATATCCTCATCACCTATACAAAATGCTGGAAGTGACACATGCCTGCAGTCTAGCACTGGGCAACAGAGGGAAGAGGATCCCTGTGGCTTGCTGGCCAGCCAGTCTAGCTGAGTCAGTGAACTCTAGATACAGTGAGAGACCTTGTCTCAAAAATAAGATGGAGAGTGATTAAGGAATACACTAGCATTGACTAGTGGTCTCACAGATATGAATGTACATATTTATATATACACACACACATACACACACACTGAGAAGTGTGATTTAGTAAAGAAAACACTAAAGAGTAGCATCAGAAATAAAATCACAGTGCTGGTATACGCCTATAATTCTAACCCTGGGGAGGCTGAGGCAGGAAGATTAGGAATTTGAGGTCAAATAGGCTTTATAATGAGACCATATCTCAAACACATACACATACACATATGAAATATGATTTATAATTTTATAAGGATAGAAAAGACCTGGCATATTTAATGCCAAACAGAAGTGGAACTAATAGAAGCTAGATTTGAAAAAGTAGTTTTCTTTTTATTCAAAAAATAAAATATATATCAACTACCTCATCTACACACCCATCTATAAAATATTAAATTCTTTTAATCTTTGTATGCTTGCACTGTGGTAGCACTTGTAGGGGTAGAAAAATTGAGAGCTAATCTTCCTTTTTGATGGACTACCTTAAACATATCTCTGATGGAGACTGTAATTGTTTGGTTAGGGACTTGTTGGAGATGATCACATGACCAAGTAGTCAAGTCATGCCTGTTTGTCTATTACTTTATGTCTGGATCCTCATCGAGGCTGAGAAACTGATGAAGTTGCTTCCAAGGATGTGTGAAATAATTTGCTGTGTGTGTGGCAACGGGAAAATGGAGCCAGAAGGATTTGTGGGAACAAATTCTTTTTTTACTAGCTTAAAACCAGTAAAAACTGAAATGTATACCTTGGAGCTTAAAGCTTTTATATCAGTGGAGCCTTTGTTTCTTTATTGTTTCCTTCTGAAGGCAGACATTCTGTCTGGCCACTCTAGCATACAACATAAACTGAATTGTGGAATAAGTTTTTTTCAGCCTGTCTGCTAAGAGTGGTGGGCAAGTTCCAAATGACTTTTTCAAGTTGCAAACTACTACTCAGACATGAAAAATTGATCTTTCTCCCAAAAGCAGGTGAAGAATAGCTTTCTCTAAGCTCTGATCTTGACAAATGCTATAACTTATAGACTTTCCAGTTACAGAGAACTTTCTGAGTGCAAAAATAATTAACTAAATACAAATAAATTGCTTTTGTTAAAACCGTGCATCCCCTAAGGCTAGTGCCCTAAGGGACTTTACAAACAGTAGTAGTGCAAGACCTAGTCTAGATATTCAGTGTTGGCTCCCGGAAAGGGTCAAGACCTCCCACCTCTTCAGCAGACACATTTCATCAAGTTGTTTTCCTTTTTGTTCAGCATTCTACCCAATTTCTAACCACACTATTAATGTTTACCCTGCTCCTGGGAGGACTGAGAATCAAGTGTCTGATGGATAACTTTTTCAGGATTACAAAACCTAGCTATGCTCACATCTAAAATTCTTATGTATGCATAATAAATATTAGAACACTGCCAAGCTGAATTTAATCTGAATCTGTACTTAAATGATGGCAGTTCACTGGTTATGCCTAATATCAATTTGGTACTTAAAATAATATTCATATCCTTCAGTCAGATAGTTAGCTGTGCTAGATAGCTTTGCTGTCAACTTGACACACCTGGGTTGAGGGAGCCTCAGTTAGGGAATTGCCTCCATTGAACTGGCCTGTGGCCATGTCTGTGGAGCATCTTCTTGATTGTCGTGTGGTGTGGGAGGGCCTAGCCCACTGTGGGTGGTGCCACTCCTGGGCAGGTGGGCCTGTGTTGCATAAGAAAGCAGGCTGAGCAGGGGCCAGGGGAGCAAGGCAGTAAGCAGAGTTCCTCCATGGCCTGTGCTCCAGCTCCTGCCTTCAGGTTCCTGTTCTGATTTTCTACCTTGGGCTCCCTGGTGAACTGTGACCCAGGAGATTTAAGACAAATAAACCCTTTCCTCCCCAAGTTGGTAGTGGTCAGAGTGTTTTGTCATAGCAGTGGAGGAACAATCTAGGTCAGAAATTGGTACCGAGAGTGGGGTACTGCTGTGACAGACCTGACGTTGGAGGACTATGGAAGCATTTGGAACTTTGGGCTGGAAACGCCATTGAGTGTTCAGAGTTTGTTGCTGTGGCGCTTGGAGCAGTTACGCTTAAAGAGTTGTAGATGATGGAGGCCTGGCTTGTGAACTTCAAAGGGAAGCAGAAACATCAGGGCTGTTTGTGTGATATTTTGAATTGAGAATCTATGGGTTCTGGTTGGCTGGGGCTGAAGAATCAGCTGTGATTAAGAAGAGACCAGAACCTGAAGTAAAACCTTTGCCTTACTGGGACAATTGATGCTGGTTAGCTGATCTGAAAAATCAGCTTGTAAGTAGCAAGAGACCAGCATTATTGTGGTTAAGTCTTCTGGGAGGTATTTCCTTAGGGTCAGTACACAGAGGGAAACTGAGCCTCCATCTCAAGCTGGAAGCAGGACTTGGTAATATATGAATCTCCTCCATGGTTCTGATGTTGAAAGTATAAATGGATCATAGAGAGCAGCTGAGGCTTGGCACTTTGAGAGTCTAGGAAAAGCCATTGGTAAAAGTGCAGCCTCAGTTACCATAAAGACCTCAGAACTGGAAGGGTCATGGAGAGAATATGAAGCATTGCACCCTGAGAAGCCAGAAGAGGCCATTGCTGAGGGTACTGCCTCAGTTTTAGTAGAGACCCCAGCTTTTTGGAGATTCTAGGACTGTGGGACAACCACCAAGGACAGCATTAGGTATGGAATGGAACTGGCCTGGGTCTGTGAGATGAGCTGTGTGTGTGCTGTGGATGGCAGAGTCAGAGAAATGGAGCTGCCAGAACCCTTTGGAGCCCAGAAGATCATGAGTGAATGCCAGATGTCCAGCCTTGAGCTACTTTGCTGGACTTAGGTTTTGCTTAGGTGAGCCCTATTCTTCCCTTTGAAATAAGACAGTATTTGTTTTGGATTTTTACAGAAGCTCACAGTTAAAAGACTATGGACTTTTAAGTGTTTGGATTTTTTTAAGGATTATGGGGCTTTTAAGGTTGTACTGTCTTATGTTGTGATATTAATATCATGTCTAGAATTGAAAAGGTTATGGTTTAATAATGATGTGTTTGTGTGTCAAGGGGTCAATTGTGCTGGATAGCTTTACTGTCAACTTGACACACCTGGGTTGAGGGAGCCTCAATTGGGGAATTGCCACCATAGGACTGGCCTGTGGCCATGTCTGCAGGGCATCTTGATTGTTGAGTGATGTAGGAGGGCCCAGCCCACTGTGGGTGGTGCCACCCATGGGCAGGTGGGCCTGTGTTGCATAAGTAAGCAGGCTGAGCAGGGGCCAGGGGAGCAAGCCAGTGAGCAGCGTTCCTCTATGGCCTGTGCTCCAGATCCTGCCTCCAGGTTCCTGTCCTGAGTTCCCACCTTGGGCTCCCTGATGAACTGTGACCTGGGAATAAACTCCTTCCTCCCCAAGTTGGTAGTGGTCAGAGTGTTTTGTCACAGCAATGGAGAAACAAACTAGGACATTATCATTATGGACTAAGAGATACTTCTGTGTGGAGGAAGGATTGTTCTAGGTCCTGGGATGTGTGTGTATCTTGGGTATGAGGACATCTCCAAGTTTACAAGGGCAGAACATGAACAAAGACAGATCACAGCAACATCTGGGTACATAGTGACATGTGTTCTGTGGTTCACTTACCCATATGCCAGGGTATTCTAGTGAATGGCATGGCCTGGCCACATTTTCTATGAGATGTGTGTGCCAGAAAGGTCCTGTCTCTATCACAAATTAGCTTCTCTTCTACTTTCTTATACTCATTTTCTTTTGGTGCATAGGATTCATGTCTTTCTCCATGGCTTTAAGCTTCATGAAAAGAATTCTACTGGATTTGTCACTGCCCCAATGCAGGCAGTGCCTGGCACACAGTGAGTTCTCAATAAATATTTACTGAGTGAATACATTTAAAAATGTCCACACAGAGAGGGACACCTGCTAAAGTGAATTTGCTGGTTCATTTGAAGGAAATTGATGAGCATGTGTGCAAAGTCTTGGAGGCAGATGATTTCACTGAGAAATCTAATTGCTGACCACCAATTAACCAAATGGCCCAGTAATCATATTTATTTAACTCTTATGTTTGAGTTGAACAGGGTTTTTTGGCCTTTATCACATCATTTTAAAGTATCAAGCTGCCCCAACTTGCTACAATTTGCAACTGACAGGCAAAGAGATGGAGACTGTGGGATCATAACAAGAAACATTTTTGAAGAAAGATTTCTTTTCAGTATATCATTCATTAATACATTCATTCACAGGAATTATAAGGATTCTGAATATTCAAGAATCTATTAACAAACATAACCTTCATGCATATATTTATAAGAAAAAAGTTTTAAGAGGAATAGATTTATAAGAGAATATATTCACGAAGAACATATTCTCTAATATTAAGAATATATTCATAGGAACTTTTCACATTTCAACATAATATTTGTCAGTTCTAGGCATTACAATAACGAACTGAAAGTTCTTTAAAATGGATATGGAACAAAAATCAAATAAATGAATGTGGAAAATTGGTTGTTTCCTGGGAGGGTAAGAAACACTTTTGAGTCAAGCAAATGTTTCAAAGTACAGAATTCGATTCAAACCCAGACCTCACTCTGAAGTTCAAGTACTTTTCGCTGTACTTTACTGACCCTAACACTAACACAGAAGATTGGAGACTCTAGACAAAGATGAGTTGTCCCAGAAATCCCAGCATGTTTGAAAGTCAGCATTCAGCAAGGAGAGAGCCAGAACTTGGAGTCCCATGCTACCAAGGAGTCTATCTCAGGTGCTGCCATTCTGGGAGACTCTTTTAATCTACGAGTTATATAAGGTCAGGTATCTAATCACAAATGCAGAAAAGAGGTGTTCAAAAATTGCTAAGGATAAATTTATTTTGAATGTCCTAGGGCTGTTGCAAGTAAGAAATTTATTTTTGCAAAAGTTATCCAAAACTACAGGCATTCCAAGAATACAGTCTTAGAATCCAGAGCTCCCTGAGGATTCTTGCTAATGATCTAATTTCCAGCATGATAATGTGGACTTATGATGTGTTGTACGAATGGTCCTGTGGGGAACTCTTTCTAATAACATAGAAGTTTGCATTTCTTGGAGCCCTGTTGACAATTTTCCTACTTTCTTGCTGACGCAAATGCATATTTCCAGGTGAGAATTCAGAAGCGGCTGAGGCCAGCACCCCTCACACCTGTCTGTCATTTTTGGATGCTGCGTGACACCTGAGAGTATGTGTGTGTCCTCCTAGCAGGATGAGATATTTCAGCTCTTTATGTTTCAAACCTTTCTGGAGAATATTGGGGGGCGGTGAGGAAAAGCACCTAGGAATGGAAGCCTAGCAAGGGCAGAATTGAACATGTAGGCAAACAAGGGTCCCTTAACAGCACTTCAGGGTCTCCCCCATGTTCTCTGAGCCTCCAACATGTAGCCATTCTAAGAGTGGACCCTGCAGGGTTGTTCAATATTGGTCAGGCTTAATGTAAGAAAAAGGATTTGAGTAAGGAAGGAAGACTCTCTTCAGTAAGTTTTAGTCTGTTGTCAACTTAAAAAAAAATGGATTCATGTAGTTGTCATTCTGCAGACACCTATTCTACGGCTGCTGTTAAGTGTTAGCACCTTATGTGTGCCATGTTATTTATGTTTATACACAGATACACATTTTCCAAATCAAAATTAGAAACAAATTCCTGGTGTAGGCACTATTTTTCCACTTTACAGAATTTTATACCCATCTAGTATGTTGCAGAGCTGGGATTCAAGTTTGACTGGCTGGCTTCATTCTTTGACACAACATACAGTTGTGTACCTGTTAAGAGCCAGATTCTATACTAAGTACAGGGAGTCAGTAATAAACATGACAGTGATAGACAGTCGACAGCGATTGTTATATGAATGGAAAGAACCAAAGCCATAGTGATAATAAAGAGTGGACGGAAAGGTCATAGAGCTACTGAGTAAGGTAGATCATTAAGTTAGCACCTGACAGTGAGGTAGCAAGATTGAGAAAGTGAAGTGGGTATGGTTCCCCCTTGGCCAGGGAGATCAGCATATACAACAGGAGAAGAGGTATAGGAGCAAGGTGAACTTGAAGAAAAGAAGTCCAGTTTAAATCCAGCATGGAACATCAAAGAGAGCACTGAAGAGGTGAGCACACTGGGATATGGAGTGTCCATAGGATGCTGGGCCTATAGGGAACAACATTCAGGAACTCACTGTGTACATCTCTTCCTAACCCCAGTGATAGCATGGTGGTAGGAGAATTTGCACCACAGAAATGGTCACACTCAGGTGACTTTTCTTCGTGGTTTGGGTAATTACTTTAATTATGGCATTATTTTCTCAGGTAAAGAGTGCTCCTTTGGATTTGCTGATGTTGGGGACAACTCCATCTATACTTGTTCACACTATCATACGAACTATCATAGTTCAAGCCCAGTTCTGCTTGGTTTCATTTACCCTGTTCTGGGTCCTACAGATGAAATGTCATGTATTAATTATCAGAGCCACAAATCTCAGGTCTTCCATAAGCGTTTATAAAATAAACAATTATAAGTTCTTTTTAATGAAAAAGTCTCCAATTTAGCCTCTCACATTATTAACCCCTTAACTGTTTCCCAAAGGGAACATGCCCTAAGGAATATCATAGTCAAACCAACCAGTTTCTATAGTGGTGAGTATACATAGTTACCTTTTTTCTTCCACAGCTGAGACAAAAGAGACGCTAGGCTATAGGGTAGGCACAGGTCCTGACCACACACTGATTAAGACAGAAAGCTTCTGTTTTATTTGTTTATTGTGGCTAAAAATATATCAAAATTTTAATAGCAGAAGCAAGAATTTTATTGCACACAGCAGTCTACAGAAAAACAAAACAAGAAACAAAACATCATGGAAAGAAAAGTTACAACAATCAATGGCAGATTAAATTACCTTTAGGTAAACATCTGAAGAAATGAAATGTATGCACACTTCTCAGAGGTTTTTTTTCTTCTTCTTCAGTGACCTTTTATACCTGTGAGGTGGTTTCCACACAACTGGGATCTCAGATACACTCATATATAAAACATGAATAAGGTCTGAGAACACATTAGACAAATTCCAACCCAAAATAGACACTGAGCTTCCTGCTCCAGAGCCCTTCCATTCTACTGGCATGCCTGTTTGCAGAGGTGGATCCAGGCTCCAATGTACTTTTGGCAGCCAACAAAAATCAGTTCTGAAGTCTCATTAGAGTGGGAGCTAGGAGGATTTCATGCAGGTGGGTATTTGGCCAATGTCAATGTCAGAATGAGTCCCCTGAGATGCCACTGAGGGAGGGTCCTCACGAGGCTTCTGGAAATGCCCATTGCTTGCTGTCCTGTTACTTCTAGTCACACTCCTTGGAGCAGTCTCCAGGTACTTTGGAACAGTAACCAAGCAGTGGTAAAAGAAATGAAAATGAGCTTACTAGCATTTTAAAAAATATTCACTCTTTCTCCTGAGTAAAGTACACAGAAACTCCACGAGTTCTTTTGCAAGCGCCAGGCTTCTACCTCTTAGACTTGCCACAACCAGATGACAGATATGAGCTTGCTCAGATGTAGTTCTGGTGAAGACATTAATGACACATTAATGAATCAATTTTCTGGAATTTTACCACTTGAGACAAGTTTCCAGAATGGAAAGTGTTTTTTCTTTCTTTCTTTCTTTCTTTCTTTCTTTCTTTCTTTCTTTCTTTCTTTCTTTCTTTCTTTCTTTCTTTCTTTTTTTTTTTTAATAGGGAAGAGATAGTTCAGAGGCATGTGCAGGCTTCTTCAGTCTGCACATCAGAGCAGAAGAGATGCCACCATATCCCACACTCCTTCCTAACTATCTGTGACATTAGCACTTGATCACTTGTTAAAGTCCTCCACACACATAAAGCAGACACCTTAAAGGGTCCATATTAAATATGGGTATGACCATGAGGACAGTAAAATCAAATCAATGAATGCCAACCTTATTGCCAAAGGCACAAGTCCCGGTGTCAGTAGAGGCTCGGGAGAACATTCATCCCCTGGCTTCTTGGCCTGGGTCAACATCATCTTCAGTGAGGTCCTGGGAATTCCTGAACATCAGGATAGAATTGTAAATCTTCAGTGCTGGGCCCAGCTTGATCTTCATCACTTTGACGATGTCTGCCTGGGTCAGAAGCAGGAAGGCTTTGCCATCTATCTGCTGTAAATAAATAAAAAACATAATAAATACAATGATCCCAGCCTAAAGCTTATTTATCCACCAGTATCAGCTCCTGGATGTGGAGTGTGACATTAAACCACGTGTCCTCCCTAGAGGAAGGTGCTCAGCTTTAAATATAAACTCACTATATATTAATTGCCCGCAGGACAAACTTCTGTTGCTGTGTTTGTGAGCAAAAATCTTGCTCTAAATACATCAAAAACTTTAAAAGTACTACCAAATAAATTTCCAGACATTTGTGTATGCTTGACTATTGCTTGTAATTGTGAACACTGGAAGCAACTCAAGGTTCCAATAGCAGCAGAAATAAATAAGCTGTGGTTACTATATACAAGACAATCTCTAAAACTACACCTCAATGAAACAGTCATTGATTTGGGAAATTTTACAAAAGTTTAAGCACTATTATGTAAAAGTACTTTCTGCCAAGCCTGATGGCCTGAGTTCGATCCCCAGAGCCCATGGTAAAGGGAACCCACTAACCATTGTTTTCTGACTTCCACATGTGCGCTGTGGCATGTGCCTATACCAGCACACACATATCATACACAAAAAATAATAAAACACTAGAAGTATTTATGCCAAATATTACTAGAAGTTATCTTTAGCTGGTAGAATAGTATTTCATTATGATTTTCTCCTTTTAACTTTCCTATACTTTCAAGTTTCCTTTCTGTATTAAAAATCATTGTAAACAGAAATACATATGTAATAACATATTACATATTTAAACATATTCTAAAAACTAGATCAGAATGATTCTTGGCTCTGGGTTAAAAAGTTCTTGGGGGCCTGTTATCCCATATGGGAGGTGATAGATATATTAATAACCTTCATTGTGGTAATCACATACATGCATATCAAGTCAGCATGCTGTGACATGTAAACACACTTAATCTTCATTTTACAGTTAAATGTTTTTAACTTAGCAAAGAATATTGTCACCTGAAATGTGACAGCTTTCCTGAGAGTCATATGATGGTGAACTCTTAGCATGCAGGCTGTTTGTCCATGGCTGCTGGAGGCCTTGAGATCTGAGCTTGACTCTGTGAAGTGCTTGAGGGTCCTGTCCTTATATTAGGTATACCAGTATATATATATACCTGGCTAAGCTGATTCTTAGCTCTAGAACCACAGAGACTGGAATGAAAGGGTTTTCCATGACAATCCCTTTCGTGTGCCTGTGCCATATACGCAAAACCCTATCAAATTTGACAACACAAACCCCTTAGTGTCAATGCTTACCTGATAGTGGTGGTCTTTTTGATAGGAGGAGGAATCACTTGGGAGCCCTTGGGTAGGTTTTGAAAATTTTAACATTTATAAAAGCTTAAAAAGCTTCCTATGCATTTGCAATGTGTTTTCTGATGAAGACTCATTCACTTAGAGAATAAAACGCTTTTCCTGGGGATAAAGTTCGTGTTACCCAAGGCACAGGAGAGGAGCCATGCCTCTTGCCCTGCCCCTGACCCAGGTTTAGTGCCAACATTTTCAGTTAACAATCACTGGCCAAATGGTCAATTGCCCTAATAAAAAGATAATGATAGTGATGGTAACAGCTAACATTTGTGGGACTATGGGAATCTATTACAATAACCTATTGCATTGCTTCTTTCTCCCAATGACCCTGTAAGGCAGATGAGGAAATCTGGAGTGACAAGCTTAAAGACATGCCCAATATTACACAGCTTCAGAGAACCAAAGTTGAGATTCTAGGCAGGGCAGATTTGGACCCTAGAAGATCATGAGTGAGTCCCAGATGTCCAACATTGAGCTACATTGCTGGTCTTTGGTTTTTCTTAAATGTTCTCAGTTCTCTGCTCCCAACTTTTATTTATTTATTTTTTTGAGACAGGGTCTTGCTCTAGCACCAGCTGGTCTAGATAGAACTCATTATGTAGTAAATAGACCAGGCTGTCTTCAAACTCACAGAGATCTGCTTGTCTCTGCTTCCTGAGTGTGCTGGGACTAAAGGCGTGTGTCACCATGCCCTGCCAGTTCTCCTCTGTTGAAATAAGACAGTTTGAAACTTATTTTGGATTATATAGGAGCCCATGGACAACAGACATTTTAAAGAAACTTCAGACCTGTCAAGTGTTTGAATTTTTAGGACTGTAGGGATTTTAAAGTCATATTGTTTAATATGTCATATTAATATTAATGAGACCTTGAGGATAAATGGAAATAGTGTATTGAATAGTTATGTGTTTTTGTGTCAAGTTGACAAGGGGTCAGTTGTGCTGGATAGCTTCAATTGTCAACTTGACACACCTAGATAGAGGAAACCTTGAGGAATTTTCTCCATTGGATTGGCCTGTGGTCACGTCTGTGAGGAATTTTCTTGATGTTGAGTGATATGGGAGGGTCTATCCAGCTCACTGTGGGTGGTGCCACCCCTGGGCAGATGGTCTTGTGTTGTATAAGAAAGCAGGCTGAGCACAGGCCAGGGAAGCAAGCCAGTAGGCAATGTTCCTCCATGGTCTGTGCTTCAACTCCTGTCTCCAGATTCCTACCCTGAGTTCCTTCCCTGACTTTCTTCAGTGATGAACTGTGACCTGGAAGATGTAAGATAAAATAAACTCTTTCCTTCCCAAGTTGATTTCGGTCAGTGTTTTTATCACAGCTATGAAGAAGCAACTAGAGCAAGTCCCTACCTGGTACAAGAACTGTGCTATATACTTTAAATATATCATCTTAATCTTTAAAGATTCCTTTCCCATAAGTCTATGGGTTAGAAGGGAGGAACAAGAGGGGTTTGGTAATTTGCACACAGTGACAGGGCTGGTCAGAAGGTACCAAGCTTGAAAATTCCCACAAAGGGCCACTGTTTTGTTTTTATCATGCAAATAGACTCATGGACAAGCTGGGTCTTGGGCATTGCTAATGCTGCACTCAGGTGGAACTGTGAAAACCCTGAGCTTCATCAGAAGCTTCCCAAACCTGCAGGGCTCTGAGGGGCCCAGGACCCAAGACTCCAAGAAGACTTCCCTTGAACAATACATGCTCTGAACTCAAAAGGTAGGCAGCTGTGTCATGCTCTGATCTAAGTTTTCTAGAGCACTCAAGAGCAACAAGGAAGGATCTAGAATCAGATGGGGAAGGAGTCTTACACTGCCCCTTTCTCACTGTGCCTGGCTCTTCTGAGGCTGACTTTTATATGAACTGTCTCTGCAGAGGGTTTTGAGGATCAAAGGACAACTGTAAGAAGCTCAGCAGAGCACTAGCACATGGCAGGCCTGTGATAAGTAATTATTGTCATTATTATTTCCATGATCATCTACAGCTGGCTCAGTCTTTCCTGTAGACCCTGGAACTATGGCTTCAAAATTTAGAAAATGCTAAGAAGTTCAGAACATTCCCAACTGTGAGAAGACAAGAAGCAGCAACACCAAGGAGGGTGCTGTGGCTTCTCACACCCTTCCTGAGGCAGGGAAGGCAGGGGAATGGGATGGTCTCACTCTCTCATTAGAGCAGAGGTTTCCTTTGCTCCCTGGTTACAACAGTAAGGGAGGAATCATCCCATCCAGCAAGGTGGTGTCAAGCCATCAATGTGGAGCCTTCACAACATCTGTAGGTATCAATTATTTAATTAATTAATTTTTTCATCAAATAGTGTGTTTATGGAGCACTCTGAGGGGGCACCCCAGCATCCTATGACTATAGAACTAAGTATAAGAAAGCCACACACAGGCTGCTCTGTGCTTCTGTCCATGCTGAAGTCTAAGCTCTTCTATGGTTCCTTTCTCTGACACTGCAAAATGCTCGTATTTACACTTAACTAAATGGAAAGAAAGCACTTCTTGGCCTAGAAGTAGAGAAACAGATCTAATTTTCCCACTTCTTACCTCTTTCTTGAAGCACTTGGCATGTTCTTCACACCCCAGAAGAGACTGTACAAAGTCAGCTACCTATAGTGCAAGATAAAAGGCTGAATTTAAAACATGCACCTGAAATAATTTGAGTGTTGTAGTAGCTTAACGCATGAATAAAATCTACCTCAAATTCCAAACACTTGGGATTTAAATAGTAGCTATCAAGTCACATTACTATTTGTCACTTCATAAATGAGTCCTGCCCCCCAGCATCTAGGCTGGCCTATATAGGGTATGGCGATGAAGAGGACAGTGATGGCCCACACTTGTATGGCTCTGATACTTGGGAAGATTCCTGCTTCTAGCCTCCTGACCCTGAGTAGCTAGTGGTCTTGGACTGTAGTTATCACAAGGGCTATGGGGTATGAAGAATACCTCACGTATATACTTAAGTAGACAACTTGGCTCAGCTGACTCTGCGCTCCAGAATCACAGACTGGAATGAAGGAAAGAGTTTTTCTATGGCGATTCCTTCTGTAAAGCAACAATAATAGCAAATCCCCTCTTTACTCATCACTGAGACTGTCACACTTTCCCTGGTACCTGGCAGATCACGGGGACTTTATACATCTATGCCAAGCTGGATTTTCACATAAATGATGATAAAACTGAAGTTCAGATAGGTTTAACGACATAGTGGTCCTACTGGGCCAGTAAAAAGCAGAGAGGATTTTGGAACTCAGGTTATCTGCTCCCAAGCTTGGAATTCTGGACATCACTCCCTTTCAACTCAGTGTTCCTCTCTCACCTGATCTCATCCACACACACCCTGATTTCCTTGCAGTAAGAAAGCTAAAAACCCAGTTTTCTGTGCAGAGGACCATTGAGTATTCTCAATTAAGTGCAGACTCTGGACAAATGATCGGTAATAGGATACGTAGGCTCAGCATAGCTGTGGCAAGGGCTGATCTCAGGCTGGAATTAGAGCCTGAGAATGTAGATCTTGGGACTGAAGTATTAGGGGAAATAAGTCTGTTTTTCCTTCCTTTTTTGGCTTTCATCCTTCTGGTCTGACTTATTGTACGCACACACCTGTCCCCTCCCCCCTCCATCTTTTAGGGAAAGTCTGGACAGAGCTGAAGAACTTAGGACCAATGTGCTCCGTTTTCCTATGGCCCTGGGTATGCTTGCTCCCCTAAAACTCTCCAGAACTCTCTTCCCATGGGGTGGAAAAGAGTAATAAGCATTGAGATGATCTTAGGTCCCAAAATAGTGAGGACTAACACCCAGAGGAGGCAGCCTAGGCTTGGTACTTGCCTGCACCTATGACATCATGGCCACACCTATGAAGAGATCAGTACATCTTCTTTTGGAGGGCACAGTATGTGCTTTGTGTCTGCTTTACTCACTCCTAGTACTACATATCTATTTCAGCAGAATCAATTTATGATTATCCTTCTAATGCGAAAGAGTAGGTTTTAAGAAACCCTTCTTAAGTGGCCATCAGGCTGTCATACACAGGCATTCCCAGTCTGGGAACACTGCAGTATGTGTGCTATAAGGCTGGCCTTGGCTCAACACAGCAGCTAAAGGTCTACTGAGAGTCCCATGCTCCCAAAGGGCAAAGGCAAAGGAACTTTGGTCAGTCTCCAGAATTAATATGGTTATCTTTTCCTAGGTGAACATGAAACATGGATCAGATGTTGGGTATTTTTAGAGTGTCAATGAAAGTTATGGAAGGCCACTGTCAAGTCACACAGATGAAGGTCTGGGACAGGTGACATCAGTTCTGATGGTGGTTGATGTGGGACTTCCAGAGCCCAGGGCATTGATAAGTGAGATTACTAAACACTTCAACAAGCTGCTTTTATTGCTGAGAACATTCTACCCTGGGTAGGTGTAAGACCTTATGCTGGCATACCTATGAAAAGGTTGGGCCTGAACTATTGCTGAGTTTATGGCTTGGCTCAGAGAGGGAGGAGAAAGGGAAATAGCATGTATGGCACAGCTTGCTTATCGCTATAATACATGGTCGTATGTGTGATCCTCCTCAGGAGAGGCTTTTAGATGGAAACACTGTATCTCTGGGGAACTCAGGAAAGGATCAGGAAGGAGAGGTGCCTAAAAATAGGCACAGCATTTAATGAGGTGAAGATTTGGGGCAGATGTGTAGGTTCCACACTCAACTTTAGCCAACTCCCTTATTCTGCCATGGGGAGGTCACTGTCCCTAACACTGACATGCCTTACACACACACACACACACACACACACACACACACAGCTCCTGGCTGAAACAGAACTAAAACAGTTCTTTAACCAAGTTTCAGTCAACCTTTTATATTTTTTCCTCCTATGATATTCAGCTAGTCTTCCTGTGGAAGGGAGAGTGTAAGCAGTAGTGATGGATCCAGTGGGTGGGCACTGAGGAGAATGGGGAAAGGGCAAGGGCGGTATGGCCTTCGTGTATATATTTGTGTTACAGCAGCAGGCAGCAGGAAGCCTGAAGTCCAGGCTCTCAGCTTGGCCACATATTGCCATCTCTTGTAGAACCAGAAGACTGACTGAAGCAAGGGTTTAGGCCACGGAGATTACAAATGAATGGAGCTGGACAAGGTTCAAGTGTCGGGCATTTATTTTCAGAGCTCATGGAGGATGTTAATGTGTACTGAGAGCTGGGACCACAGGGTGAAAGAAAGCTGGAGAGGCAAGCCTGCAGTGCCTGCATGGACTCCTGCTGCTGCCTTCAGTGGGAGGGGCATTGGTGTCCCCAGTGGGAAGCATCAGGACCCAGAGAGATGTTTCTGAGGCAGGAGGGGCTGCAGAAGTCAAATCCTCCTGATTGGGCAGTCTGGGAATGCAGAAGGAAGCTAGGCCAAGTGCAGGAAACATACTCTAGATTGGGATTTCTCAGCCTCAGCACCACTAACACCTTGGGCCAGGTTACTGTGCTTTGGAGTGCTCCTGTGTATCATGGGGCATACAATGGTATCCCCGGCCTCTACTCCCTAGCTTCCAGTAGCATTGTTGCCTTCTAGATGTGACATCCAAAAGATGTTTCCATACATTGCCAAAGGCCCCTCAGGGACAGTCTACTGCTGTAGTGACAGTTCCACAGGGAGAGTAGCTAAATACCACAGGAGATAAAAAGCAAGCAAACAAACAAAAAACCCAAAGAAGGTTGACCAAGAGTTGGTTAAAGACCTATGTTTTAGTTCTCTCAGTCAGGAGCCATGTGGAAGGCATGTCAGTCATAGGGACAGTGGTTGCCCCATGGCAGAGTGAAGCACTTGGCTAGAGAGATGTTTTCTTGCTCCTGAGTTTTTCCAAGAGTTTCTGCTCATGGCAGAAGTGCTGAGTTGCTCTGATCATTTGCACGTCATAAGGATATGCTGGGCAACAAACAAGAACTCCCTCCTCTTCCTCAGCATGGTCAGCCAAGAGCTCACTGTCTATGACAAGAGGAAAATGCGTTCTAATGAGAATAAATAACGTGTTAAGACAAAGCATCAACAGCATGGAGCACGAGCTGCTGAGTGTGGTGGCATCCCTCATACCACTGGCACCTTTTCCTGCAGGCAGGACTCCTCCCGTCCGCTCTCTGCAGACAGCAGAGCAGTTGTACCTCCTCGGCCTCATCTCCTGTTTCAGAGTTTCTGCTTCTTGAGAGAGATCTCCATTCTGTTTTTTGATGGTAAAGAACAATTCCATGAAGTCTACTGGAGGAAACATCTTTGGCTAGGTCTTCAAAATATCCAAATGCCATGTTTAGTATTGTTAGTTGAAATTTACTTATTATAAGTTGAATTTTAATAGAAATCTTGTTTGGCTAAAGATTTTGCAAATGCAAGTGGTGAGATTTTTATATACCACAGAATAATACCAAACGGTTTCATTTTCATTCTCTCATTAAAAGACTTTCCTTCTGTGGGGTTGGAGAGATGGCTCAGTGGTTAAAAGTACTGTCTGCTCTTGCAGAGGACCCAGGATTTGGTTCCCAGCAACCACACTGCAGCTCAAAACCATCCATAACTGCAGTTCCAGAGTTCCAGAGGATCTGATGCGATCTTATGACCTCCATAGGCATTGCACACCACAGGTAGTCTTACATACATGTAGACAAAACACTCATATATATAAAATAAAAGGAATAATCCAAAAATTAAAACTATTTCTTCTACAAATTTGTGGTTTAATGCACACAACTGTTCAATGAGAGTGAACTCTATGAAAGAAGAGACAATTATCCATTTGTCCCACACCCATGAAAAGATTGCTGAGGACAAGTCTGCTTTATCAAGGTAACAAGTATCATGTTGGAGCCCTCTAGGTATACCCAAGCCATGGCAGTAGCTCTGGGGAGCACCCATGGTGTAGGGCAGTTATGTGGGCTTGTGCCCTTGGCTTTGATAGTGGAGAGCTGGCCTAATGTGGGGGCTGCCCTGTGGCTATTGTGTCCTTGGTCATGGCTCTAGGAAGCAGCTTGGGTGGAGGGTTGACATGTGACTATTTTCCATGTTCTTCTTGAGAGCACAGTGTTTTGTGGCCAAAACCCCTGCTTGTTTTGGAAGGACTCCAAGCAAGCTAATTGTAGGTATAAGACAGCAGTTTGGGAGGACTAAGAAGATGACTCTCTCTGGGCTCTTCTACTAGCCTTCTACTTTACCCAACTCACGTCCCCTATGACCTACTTTTGCTGGCTTCCCCTCTGGCACCCAGCAGGCATCTGTTCTGCAGTGGGCTAACACTTCTTCAATCTTCCCAAGGAATGGTGGCATTCCTCTCTTGCTGAGCCTGGAGATGTGAGCTGGATTGTGCTGCCTGAAAGCCCACTGGGAACCATGTTTCCAGATGGACTCTCGTTTTTTAACAGCAGAGTTTATTTGCCCTTTTTTGAAGAGCGCAATTATAGAAGGCTGCTATGCTTAAGTAGCAGTACCTTGAATTTTTCAAAACATTTGTTCCTGTGTAAAGCCTGCTTTTAAAGTGACTGCCATCTTTTATAGTTAATGAACAATTAGGGAGCATTTGGTTGAGGGTAGGGCAATTTATATTTAGAATAGAAGAGGCAAAAGTACCTATATGTGAGTCAAATAAAACTGAGCCATACCTGTGATGATAAATATGCACACAACATCCTGCCCAATCAGGACAGGACATGTTCATTTGTTCATTCACTCATCCACTATACGAACATTAATCGAACACCTGTTCTAAGTAAGATGTGTTCCTATAAAGATATACAAAGAGCTGGGCGTGGTGGCGCACACCTTTAATCCCAGCACTCGGGAGGCAGAGGCAGGCGGATCTCTGTGAGTTTGAGGCCAGCCTGGTCTCCATAGCGAATCCAGGCCAGCTGGGGCTACAGGGAGACCCTGTCTCAAAAAAATATGTATAAAAAACTAACAACTAACTAACTAGCTAACTAACTAGCTATATAAATAAATAAATACATAAATAAATATTGCATTGAAAGAATTTACCTGAGGAATGGAGTTGGAAAATATACATGAGATAGGCAGCTTGATAAGTCAATCTTTCAGTTGATTATTTACACTGATTAGTTTCTATAAGGCTTATATAGACTGGTTATAACTTATCTCTCTGCTATTTCTTCTTCAGATATTTATTATTCACATATCTTTCTAGATGCATTTTTGTCCTTTTTATTCTTATTATTCACTTCTTACTTTTTATCTTATCTTAGTAACATAGTATCTTATATTATTAACAATTGTCTATACACTGATGTCATCCCTACATGTGTATATAAAGCCTAATGCTGAGAGGTTGCAGCCTCACCTGCTTCTGGTTTGCTCTGTCCTGCTTCAGCCACCAGGCCTGCTGCTTGCTGCCATGCCCTACCCCTTCCATGACAGTTTCTTATCCCTCTGGAACTGTAAGCCAAAAATAAACTGTTCCTTCTATAAGTTGTCTTAGATATAAAACTATTAAGATACTTTAATCCTGGGCTGGAGAGATGGCCTGGTGGTTAACTGCACTGACTGCTTTTATGGAGAACCAGGTTCAATTCCCAGCACCCACATGGCTGCTAACAACTGTCTGTAACTCCAGTTCCAGGGGATCTGACACTGTCTTCTAATCTCCGTGGGCATTGCCAGACAGGGGTGTACTTAACATACAGGCAGGCAATACACTCATACACAAAATAAAAAATCATAAATAAAATATTAAAAAAAATTTTAGTCCTTATTCTTACAAATTTGTATTCTTATATAGACTAGAGTAAGAAATACACTTACACTAAGGTATGTAACAGGGTATGCTCATACCCTCACCTCTAAGGCAGTTTTACAAAACAATAATATTTATGATATTGTGTTCTTGTGTTCTTGCCTTTCATTTCATAACCACTAAATCCACTTCACAACCTCCCTGTACTTTGAAAACAGTGTTGTGAGAGAGAGACACACTAACAAAGGAGTTGAAGCCAGCTCGCAGCTCTGGGGAGAACTACAAAGGCCCTGCGCTGGCTTCTCTTCACATGTAGCATAATGGGGAGCAGAGGTCTCCCTCCCAGACCAGGATGGAGACAAAGGGAACATTCTCTCTCTTCAGCTTCTGCTATAGACACCCCACACTACATTTCACTGAATAGTGCTTAACACAGGATGCCCAAGTTCATTTCAGCATGCCTTGTCCTTGGCTGAGGCTCCCCTCCAATGTGTCCAGTGCTAACAAAGCATAGAAGCAGCGTCCCCAATCCTGGTCAAACCTGGACTGCCTTTTCAGATAATCCCTCCTTAGCTGCCATTCTTCTTGTGGGGTTCAGAGAGCTACCTTATTTTCAAAGATACAAACAGAATACACCACAAAATTCACAGTTTCAATCCCTCAAAGATCTTTCTTGATGGTCTGTTTTAGGGATGGGAAATGATCTATGTTGATTAAGGACACAGAAAGAAATCTAGGATGTGGTCCTTATTCTCAAGGGCATCTTATTAGAGAGATATAAAAGCTGAGCTCTTCCAGATCTGGGATTAATGAGAAGGGCATCTCTGGAACACATCCCTGATGGAAGCCATGGTTACAGAAGCATTCAGGAAGTATTGGGGACAAGGGTACCTGATACAAGCATTTAGTTTCCATGTAGTTTTTTGCTTAATCTAGAAAGGACCTAATGTCTTTCCAGAAGTAAAAGGCCAAGAGTGTACATGTTCTGCTACAGAGACTTCAGGAACTGGGATCTACCTTCCTAATAGTCCTTGGCAGTATTTTTTAGCCTCTCTCTATCTTCCTTTTGAAACTTTCCCAATCCTAATGAGATGTTCACTTGGACCAATCAGTCCTTCTAGTCATCTTCAATCTTTTGATTTCAAGTTCATTCAATGCTAAAGTTAGATTCTGTCATATCAGAGCACCCTACCCCACCTCCCCATCACCTGCTTAACTACTTTCATGATTCTGACAGGGGCTCCTGTTCTTTTTGCCTGACATCTTTCTGAGAAGTAAATAAAAGCAAGTCTTTCTCCATTATAAAGTATACTGTCGTGCACAAGTTTTCAAGATCCTTGAGTCTTTGCAGTCCCCAATAGTCTTGGACACTAAGCAGTTAGCTCTTAATTAGGATAATGATATGTGAGATCTGATGAGGAATGAACACCCAAGGCTTGCACCATCCCCTGCATGCCTCTCTTCCACAAATTCTTGATCTCCTTGAAGCCTTGCATTCCTATGCATTCTTGGTCTTCAATAGAACCCACTCTCAGTCTTTGGATCTGCAGAGGCTGTGTCTGAATATTATGCTCTTGGGAAGTACTGACCTGTTCTTCTCTTCATCCTTTAATGGCAGCACTCAGTTGTCCATCCATGGCCACATCTCTCCAGGGAATCTTGCCTCTAATTTTCCATGTCCTAACAGAAAGTCCCTCATGCTGTCTCTCTGTTGCTACATTCCTTCTTCTGACTCTACCACCATTCCTAATCCTTTCAGAGAAAACTTCCAAATCTCGCACATTATTATCATAATTAAGTGCTCAACTGCAAGAGTAGATGGAATTACATGTCGTTTGTTTTACTATCTCATATTTTGGGTCATGTCTAAATCCCTGGGTACTGAAGTTGACTTTAAAACATCTATTGAAGTCAGATTCTTCTCACCACGGCTCTCAGCCCAGCCCATGATTATGCCATAGCCTGGGACCCTGGCAATATAACTCCTTGGGTCGGCCTTCTCTCTGCAGATCTTTGTTGTTCCTATCTCCCTGAATCACCATCTTCAGAAAATGACTTTTTGCCAAATAACCTGGCAGATTTTTATCTGCTGACTGAGCCATGGCCATCCCATTGGTCCACCAAGACCTTTCACACCTGTACATTCTTCCCTGTCCCAGGCTAGCTTCCTCTGTGTCCAGATGGGAAAAGCTAGCTCAGGGCCTGGCTCTGATTATGTGGCCTGAAGCAAATCACTTAATTTCGGAGTGCCTTAATCTCTATATCTGTAAAATAGGAAAAATAAGAGTATCCTAATACCCTGGGTTGCCAAGTGAGCAGTCTAGAGCTGAATGACCAGCGAGAGAGGAGGAGCCACTCCCAGTCTTACTTCCAAAGTGGCAGAACATCAAATGACTGGTGTGTAAGTCAATAATGAATTGCTGGCCAATTAGAACTCTCTATTTGTGCACTCTTGTTTTAAATATGATCTTATGATAAACACAGCAGGCTTTAATTCGGTGAGTTTGGCCATCAGCATACTCTGCATACTTGGTGAACTTTCACAAATTCTCAAAAAAAGGTGCTGATTTGGAATGCTCTTTTAGGACCCAGATCACACTTTGGTAATTTCCTCCCATATTTTCTGGCATACTGAGTCAACACTCTACACCCAGAACCATTGAACCCATCTATCCACAGAGAGGTGAGTAGGTAGGCATAGCCTGCGGGGGAAATAATGGCAGTACCCTCTATTCCTTGCTAGAGGAATCTGGGCAAAAATAGAATCCCAGGCCATCAGGAAGATCCTTGAGCAGTAGGGGACAGGGTCTGCTCCAGAGTTCCCAAGTCTGCATAGCCTAAGCCCAAGGTTACAAAGGAAGGCTTAAACCACACCAAGGGAAGGTTGCTGTGTTGTGTTTGATGAACATTTTGGGACTAAATTAATTTCATATCTAGTTCAAGCCTTGTTGTCAGAGAGGACCAGGGTTTCTTGGGTTGAAAAGTTTTATTTAAGGCAAGAAAAGTGACATATCGTTATTGGTCAGTGTACTCCTTAAAATAAACTAGCTTTGAATAGAAGGCATATCTACAGTACTAGAGTAAGCAGTGGGGCTTAACTGATCCTTATTAAAAAGCAATGCTGTAAAGCATGTTTATATTAAAACCAATGTTGTAAAATCTAATGTGACTTTCCCCCTCTATGTAGAAACTAACCCGATGTTGCATTAATATGTACCTTAACAATGAACTCAAAATAAGCCTAGTAATCTTGTAGTGTGGAGGAAGAAATCAGTGATGTAGCACCTGCTCTATGGGGAGCACACAGGGTTCCTCAGGACCCAGCATATCCTGGATACAGGTGCTCTCCCAGAGAAGACACTGCTGGAACACAAGCCCGAGATCCTTAGGCATTTATGCTTTTCCAGCGAGATCAGGAGTATAGACTTGGAGGCTTGGTCAATCTGCTGTCCTTAGCCTGTGGAGATGGTGACAAGACCCAGGAGTTGGCACTAGGAAAAATCTAGGGTGGGGATGAGCAAAACCAACTGGGTAGGCAATGTGCTTTCCTAGTCTTGTCAAAGGCATGCTTATCTTCCTGCTCTAATGTGAAGTTTGAGCTTTACGTAGTGAAGGCCTTGCCTAAGAGATAAAGAAGCATTTCTCCAGTGTTAAAGAACTCCGGAGTAGGCTTATTCCCATCCCACTGTCCCCTGCATGGTTCTGCTCACCTCATCCACTGTCCATTGGGTCACCTGGTTGGCCTGGATATCAGCCACACCTGGAAGTAACTTGCAGTGCTGCTCCCTGCCAAGGGGCAGGTCCCGGAAAGGGTGGGCAGACAGGGAGGTCATGAAGATTGACTGGTGAAGCACCTGTTGCACCCGCTCAGCTGAGTATTCTGAAAGAGAGTGACATGGAATGGGTACAGCATGGGTGTTGTAAGTCAGGGACAGTTGCCATCTCATCCAGTGAAGGCCCACAGTCAGAGTGCATGAGATACAGATCCAGTCAATATTGTTGTCTTCTGCTTGACACTGCCAGAGGAGTCCCCAGCCACAGCCTGTGCCACCCATCTGATTTAGAACAGGGGCCATGCAAAACTTGTGCCCTGTAAGGCCCAGAAGTGGTGGCTTGCTAACCACCTTCAAATAATCTCTGTGAGGTACTGCTTAATGGCAGATAAAGGGCTAGCTTGTTTCTGTTCCTAGCTTTTCTCTCCTTAAACCAGGAATCAGATGAACCACAGAACAATGAGAATGTGTCTGCTGAACAGGTGAACATAGTGAACCATCTGGGATATGTATGTATATAAAGAACAATTTCCTCCTAGAAACCAATTCCTACATCTCAAAGACAAACTATCCCAGGTTCACATCTGGCTTCCTAAATTCCCTGTGATACTGAATAAAATATAACAGAGGACTCCCATGATAAGCTGGGTGACATCATCTGATGCTGTAGAGTGAAAGAAATATACAGTGACTTCAGAGGGGTGACACTAGAGGCAGGGCATCCATGGAAAGCACCCTCCGCTAAGATGGAACCTGAGGTACTTATGAGACTGAGACAATATAGTAGCTCAGTCAGTAAAGAGCTGCAATTGTAACCTTGAGAACCTGAGTCCAGTGCTCAGAACCCACATAAAACAGGTGGGCATGGCAGTGTGTGCTTGTCATTACCGTGCTGGGGAAGTAGAGATAGGGGGATTCCTGGGGCTTGCTGGTCAGCCAGTCTAGCCAAATTGGTGAGCCCCAGTTTTAGAGATCATGACTCAAAGGAGGTGGACAGTGTTTCTGAAGATGACACCTGAGGTTGTCATCTGTCCTCCACATGTATATGTGCACACACGGGAATACACACACACACACACACACACACACACACACACACACACACACCCCACATAATAAAATGATGAAAGTCTGATGATTTTGCTTTGTATCTACAAATGGGTAAAGAGCAAAAACACTAGACATTTCAGCACAAACCACTTCCTCTAGAATGACATCTCTGGAAATACTTTCAATACACATTAGGGAAATAAAAACCATTGATATTTAAAGAGATTTGAAAAGACAGATCACAAAAGGAAATGTTTTAAGGCTTCTAAAAGTCCTTCTTTCCTAATGCAAGTGGCAGGTTAAGTGAGAAGGGACTACACACCGGAAAGTCTATTACTGTGGTTTATGTCTTACTGAGTCTGAAAAGTTATTATGTAAATATTTCCACCTCAAATTAATTACCGTTTTTAGAAGCTGACCTGTATGTTACACGGTCAGTCACGTACCTGTGTGGAATCAGGAAGGCTTGAAATGATGAGTGAGCTTTCCATCACCAGGTTTCTCTGTACAGTGCTGCTCTCGTGGATTAGAGCAGACATCCTCGTATTTATTACTGCTTGCTGTCTACCCAGATGAAGAGACAGCAAAATTGCCAGCTTCTTCCAAATTCTTATGCTCCAGTTGCAACCAGCAGCAAATTCATCTCTAACTGATGATTGTCCAAGCTGACCTTTTTAGTATGTAAATAGGTTATCTCTCTGTGTAGTTCAGTCAACAGTATGTTAGGCTGCAGGTTCTGAAGGAAGACTTCATGTCTTCTTTGAAAAGCCAGTATATAGATAAATGTGAATGCTCTTTAATGAAGTCGTCTGGTGGCACAAGAGCGAGTACAAAACAAGCCTTGAAACCACAACACCAGGGCCAGCCTGCAGTTGCAGAAATATAGAAGCCTCAAATCTGCCTGAGAAACCAAGGGTTACAGCCATCTTTGCGATTAAGATCAGAGCCAAAGACTAAAGACTGGCTTTGTTCTGGAAAAGAATTACTACATCAATTGATTGGTTGGTTTTTGCTGAATTGCATGGACTTAGAAATAAGCATATGTGCATCTCAAACATCTGTGTATCCTATTATCCATGTATTGAGTAAATTAATCATGTTTCATGTATAATATATATAAGACTCTGAAAAGACAAATTTAATGCATCTATTTTGACTGTACAAAGATATCACGTGTAGGTGAGAAGGCATTAAGAAAAGAAATCAACAACAGCAACAAAAACAATTTGATTTGTGTGCTCCCGAGGAAGAATATTTTTCAATACCATAATTTTGGAGATGACTGTCTACTTGGGGTGCTGAGGCTTACTCTTGGAAGCATACCTGATATATGACTGCTAGCAATTCAACTGCCACTAAAATCCTTTGCAGAAGTACCAATGGAAAGGAACATGAAAGTTGCATCCTTAGGCTGCTACAAGGTAGGGCAGGACATTTGGTCCTCAGGCAAACCAGGGTGGGTGTGTGGCAACACTTAAAATGCTCTTGGCCTGTGGCTGGGAGATTATGTGACTCTTGACAGACTCTTAAACTTGGGGATGATTTACATTATTTTACATTTCATGCATAAAATTAGATTTTTGAAAAATCAACTTAAAATTTGAATACATTTTGAAAGATATGAACATACAGGTTTTAACTTTATATAAAGCCTAGTACAGTTCATGTCTTAACAGATACTCACTAGATAGCTCTCAGTATATTAACAATCATAAGCCTGTGATGAAAATACGGATAGTCATGTTGCATATAACTATGCTTCAGCCAACAATGGGCCACTGTGGACCCACAAAATTATCACAGAGCTGAAAAATTCCTATTGCCTACTATTTATTTTGCCTTTTCTATGTTCCCTTATATTGATATGTGAATATCAATGTGCTACCACTGCATATGATACTCTACATGGTTAAGGATGTAGCCTAGAGTGTCAGGCTACACAATACTGCCTAGATGCATAGTAGCGTAACTCACTGAGGAGAGGGTAAGTATGCTCTGTGATGTATGTGCAACAATGAGATTACTCATCCATGCAATTTTCAGAATTCATCTGTCATTAAGTGGCACATGAATGCAATGTCCTAAGAAATCATTCTCATCCAACCAAAGACACTATTCAGAGACACTTTGGGCAAACAGGGATTTCCAGATTAGAAAAGAATGTTTACCATGAGGAATGCCGGAAGGGTCATTTGTCTGCTTCATCTACGAGGTCTGGCATCCCAGCTCTGTTTCCACCTACCACAGCTGAGATATGGGCTGTTTCCCTGTACACTGCTTTGCTGCAGCAGTGACTCCTACCCAGCTCCCTGGAAAGTCAGCCAAGGAAATTCAGCCTGTAGAAGCAGCCGCCTGCTGAAGGTTTTAATATTCTAATTAATCAAAATGTCCTCTGAACCAGAAAGTGAAATGCATGTGTAATTGTGGCTTTACCTCTAAAACCAGCCTGTGATAATAACTAAAGCTACCCTTGCATTTAGGGTACTTTCCCCTCCCAGAAATCAGAGTACATAATACTTGTCCCCTCAGTGGTTCGCCATTTGTGGAAATGTTTGGAAGAAATTTTTCTTGAAGTAACCTTTTTTTTTTGGAGTTTTATGACTTTAAAAATGCTCTGGACCAGAGTGCTAGAAGATGTGGCTGTGATCTTAATGCTGTTTAGGACCATTCAGAGAGGCGGGTTCTACCGCAGGATGCTGAGGCATTACTTGCCCTGCAGAGGCAACAAATAACACCCCGTGGAGAGACAAAAACCTCAGAAAATCCAGCCCATAGGCAAAGGGGTCTGGGGGCTTCCCTTAAGAGTCCATGAAGGTGACCAGATTGGCCAGTAGTGGGAAGCGTGTGACTTAGGAGCTGCCTTTCCAGACACCATACAGGCTTATGACAGAGAACACAGCATGTTTGCTTCCCAGCTCCACAGGTTATTATTATTTTGAGTGTTTAGAGTCAAAGGATTTTAATTTATCCGAAAATAGCATGAAAGTAGGTCCCTGGTTTCTTCTTGGCCTCTCTTTCCTCCTTCCCAGTTCTGCTTTCCACCCACAAGAGAAAAAAGAAATCCTTTATGGAAATGTTCTTTAAAAATATGGCTGTTTCTTCACAAAAGCTTCACACAACCAAACTGAAGCAAGTGAGTCATAAATGGTAAACTCTAGACTGCATGACTGGGCCTCTAGTTATTTTTAGTCCCACTAAAAACAGAGACCCATTTCACAGTAACCTCTTCAATGAAAGAGGCAGCACTTCTAGCAAGCTCTGTGCTCCAAAAACGAGGAATTTTTTTTTTTTTTTAAGTTGCCAACTGGGTGTAATGGTGCATGCCTCTAATCTTAGCACTTGGGAGGCAGAGGCAGGCATATCTCTTTGAGATTGAGGTCAGCCTGGGGCTTCAGGGAGACCATGTCTCAAAACCTAAATATTGCAATTGGCCCTGAAATTCAATTATGTGCCTTTCACACCCACCATACAATCTGTGACAATCCCTGGTTAGTCCAGTTTCTTCATCACTTACTCAGAGCTACTTTTTGAGACATTGTGCTCCCTTGGGTGCTTCTGCTGGAGAGGCGACCTTCAGGGATGGCTTTCTCACCAAATGATGTTTTCCTACTAAGATCACCAGTAATCATGGCCTGTGTTCTGGGACCATCAGCTCTGTGCTACAGGATATTCTCTTCCATTTCTTCATCCCTTCATTTCTTCAATACAAACGACAAAACAGACCAAGAGATGCCAAAACACAACTGACAAGACAATGGATGTACCTTTGTGAGAGTGTGAGCTCCTCAGGAACAGTCATTGATGGAGAGTGGGCATTCAACACATGCTGTTCCTCATATGCTGATTACAGTGTGACTCACACATGGCATGGCCTGTGTTCTGCTCCTCAGGCTCTTGCTGTTTAGAATTCAAACAGTGATCTCTACCTAGACAGTACCTTAAGGTTGAAGTTGTCATTCATCCCTACTGGCTGCCTCACAATAACTGATTTTATATAAATGTGGGAGACAAGGCACAGAAAGTCTTGGGGTTTTCCAGGCTCTCCACTGAGCAACCAAGAGATTCAGAAGCTGAATGAAGAATCTTGGGTGCTCTACATTTGGGTCCTGCCTGCCATGTTAGCCATCAGGCTCACGTGGCTTTGGAGCATTTGATATGTAGAGTGCAATTTAAGATGCGCTATAATATGTCATGGAGTTTGATGGTTTAGTATTAAAAAGAAAATAACAATCTCAGTACCAGGAATGGTTACTTCTCTCTTGAGTTGTTGGTTAGTGGGATTCCATAAACGCCCCAAACATACGCTACTGCCATTTTTCTTGTGTACCCTCCAGACTTGATTGTAAGATCCTATTGCTGAATTAAACATATCTGTGAGCCATAAATCATGTAGTAATGACCCGAAGCTTCATCCCTACTAGCTATCTTTCATAGTCCTGGAAGATACTATGCATGCTACCACAGGATAAAAGTAGTCATTGATCTTACCCATCTGTGAACCCTGTGAGCTACAATAATGATTGGCCTGGCAAGATAAGCCCTGCAGTTCAATAGTGGCATGAACATTATAGAGGAAACCAACTAACCTCTGTATTTAAGGCATACTCCATGAGATGGAACACATGCCTGGCACTGTTATAGGGGTGAAGAACTTGTGGCTAATTAGGTCATAGCCTTAGGGAAGAACCTATTACTAATATTCTACAAAATGGACAAACATAGTATTTGAATAATGGCTCCTAATGACTTACTGTTATACCAACAGATTCGTGCATCTCTCAACCACTGTCAGAAAAGCTTCTTGCAGTAGAAGACAATTAACACAGAGACCCACAACTGGTCAATGTGCAGAGAATAAGAGACTGTGGAGTGCTCAGCTATAAATGGGACATCTATATCACATCCTTCCCTCAAAAGCTCAGGGATCATTGTGGAAGTGGGACTGGAAAGATTGCAAGAGCCAGAGGAGGTGGATGAACATAAGGGAAATGTTTCCAGATAGAAGAGCAGTTGTTCTTATGAACTCAGCAATTGCGGCAGCATTCACAAGACCCATTCAAATTGAAACCAGATAAAATCAGAGCATGGAGCGGGGGAAAGTGGACATAAAGTCCCACTTCTAGCTGAGGAGCTATTGGCATTTTAAAGCTACTTAGGACGAATCCATTTCCTTTAAGGGTGTGGCCATGCATCAGGGCAGGTTCCACATTCAAGAGTATTTGGGTAACATAAATTTGACGAAAAGAACATGAAGTTGATTGGATAGTGAGGTGGGGGTGGATCTGGGAAGAGATGGGAAATGGCAAAATATAATCAAAATACATTATGTACAAATTTCAAAGAAGTAATAAAACGTTTTAAAAGAACACAGAATATATCCTATTTTTTGAATCTTGAATTAATAAATAACATTTTGAAAATACTGGGTTAAATAAAACATGCTGCTAAAATTAATTTGACTTGTTTCCTTTCATTTCTGCCACTGAAATTGTTCTGTCTCTGTTGGACAATCCAAGCCCAGAAGGAGCTGAGACATGGCCTCAGTGGAGACCTGGTCTGGCTTGGGAGCTAAAGGGAATTAACACTATTCTTGTACTTATTACAACGTGGCTTGAGGTAGCCCTTGTTTCACCAAGCTGCAACAGCCATAAGAATGGCAGAAGACATGAAGACTTGAAGTTATGGACAGTCTATAGGAAGGGGAAAGTGTCTGGAGACAGAATACTGGAGTTCTTTTCATGGTTGTAGACTGAGCAATCCAGTCCTCTGCTACACAATGGATCCTGAATACTGGATAAATGGAATGCTGACTGAATAAATGCATACCTCAGGAAAGTAGGAATTTTTTCACAAACTCTAAATACAAAAAAAAAAAAAATGGCTTTCAAAAATAGGTTAAGAGCCATTCAAATTTAGAACTGCTTCCTGTGCATGTTGCATTCCACCCCCAATCACAAATATGGAAGTCTGTTGCAATTCTGCTGCCTTTTATCTGCCCAGAGGCTGGCATATGGGCATCAAGGATGTTAGAGAAAGGGAGCTTTGGTATCTCAGGTCCTGTCTCCATCATCCAAAGTCATCTTCTTCAGTCAGTTTGAAAGAGCCCAGCTGGTGTGGAGTTCCAGTTAATAGCTTTATGGTCCTGCTCCAACCTCTGTCAAGCTCAGGCAGAAGGGAATTCCCGGCTCATGTTCCACTTCTCACAAGCATTCCTTTATACACCTTGGCTTCCTTATATTGCCTTCCTGCAGGCAGGGCCCTCCTGCAAGAGCCTCACAGCAACACCTCTGAAGACCCTGAGGCCTCTCCTGAAAAGCAGGCATGTGCTATAACTAAGCAGGGTCTCTGCCTCTCAGTGCAGAGGCCCTTCTGCGTAGGTGGCCTGGCTTCTCGCAGTTTACTCAGCAGTAACAAGCTGCATGGACGCTTTCCAGGGCCCCGGTCTATTCCCCCACATTTCTCTGTCTCTCTTTACAAGTTCTTCAGGAACTTAAGCCTGCTTCCTCTCTCCTTCAGAGGCTGCCACCAAAGTGGCTGATGTGTGGGACACAGTTTTCCTGGCATCCTTTGCTTCCTCCACACAAGCTCCTTTGAAGTGAATCATTGCCAAACTTGGCTGAATCCTAATGGAATCAGCCACTCAATATAAGCAGAAGTGGCAAATAATATGCTTCCTAGATTAGGAATCAGTGGTGTAGGCTAAGGAATTGGACCTTCAGGTTCAACTCTTAAAGGTAGGCTTTTAATTCCTCCTTTTGATTCTATTTCCACAAACAGCCTTTAAGGAGGTTCCTGATCCCAGGATGTCTATTCCAAGACTTTGTAGCCGCAGGCTTGGAGTTGATCCACTTCAGGCCTCACCACTCTCCAGACTTCCTCTGCCTGTTGGGTTGTGACTCCTGCCTCCTTTTTCAGACAAAACCCCACTACTCACTTCTCTGTTTGCTCTTTGGTCTCTTAGTGGAGTATATATTCAAGGGCAGTTATTTTCAATCCATCCTCAGAGTTATTGGTGCAATCAGATCTGACACATGGTGAACACAGTCTAGGTGCTCAACACACGATGAGACTGCTGAACCATCTGAGGAATTTTGCTGCAGAGGCAAACAATGCAGAGCAAATGCTAGTGTGTCTGTGCCAGTGAAAACAATTAGCTTCCATCCTGTGTTCTCCCATTTGCCAAAAACAATCATTACTGAAAAGGCCAGGGATTGTTTATGATTAGAAATCGAACTCAGCGCTCAATTTATCAAACAGACAGCTATCCCTTGGTTTCATTTTTAAAAAGTACAGAAAAGTCACATTAACTTTTAGTGTTAGTCATCCAATAAGACTTTAGAGCAATATATTTTCTGATGGCTAAAGGATGACCTTTTAGTTTAATATCTGCTTTGCACAGCTTGAGACATTATTAATTAACTTCTTTGATTGAATACTACAACCCAATTGCCCAGCATGCATTTTTGTATCTTCTGCAAGACTGATCTCCTTCACTTCCAAAGGCAAGACTATAATTGAATAATCACAGGTGCCAACTTGATGAGGAAAACAGTGGCTCTTCTCATGTAGGTTCTTCTTCCCTGGTAGTTTCCTGCCCCACTAAATACATGCTACGGAAGAGGAACAAGCTGTGTGCTTCCTGAGTCCACAGATATGAAAGGCCCTACTTCTTGATACATCTGTGACAATATGTTTGCGAAGTCTGATAAGTTTGTGTCTCAGTGACACAAGGAGAATTGGCAGAGCAGAGTTGGGATCTGACTGCAGAGCGTGCACAGGGAATGCTCTTTTTATGAAGTCTTTCAACAGTGGGTCCTGTACTTTCCTATCTAAAAGGTGTGAGGTAGGAGTGACGGTCTGTGGGTGGGATGTGGTTACATCATTCTTGAAAATCTAGTGTCCACCCTTTTTAAAGAAGGAAGTTCTGAATTCAAGACAGATTCATGTGGAGAGTGTCAGATTCTCTCAAAACAGCCATGTTTCGGAATGGTATCTGGGATCCACAGAGATATGATCAGAGGAGCACTGAAAGTGATGGGAATGACAGTTCATTGCTGTGCCTGACTGGTGTAAGCAGGCAGCCTTACTTAAGGGGAGAGGGCAGGGAGCTGCCACGCCTGCCACTTGGGGAGCGCAGGGCTGCAACTCACCCTTCTCATCTGTCCTTGGCACAGAAATCTGCCTTCTTCCCTGGCAGTGAGCTCAGCACAGATGCTCGTTCCCACGTGGTGCCAAGGACTCCCCTCACGGTTGTGCTGACGTGTTCACAGAAGGAGAGAAATCAGTTTATGGTCCAAGAGGCTTCTCCACATGCCTTGAGAGCCACCTGTTTCCACAGGCACAGGTGCTACCTTGCACACAGTTCTGAAAGTGGTATTGGGAAGGGAAGCCCCTCAATGAGGCATTTGAAAAACTGATATCTGTTGGCTCCATTTTAACAAAAATACAGAATAGTCCATGTTCAGTTTGATATGTTAATTGGCCACAAAGGAATTCTGCACAGCATTTCAGGCCCCAAAGCCTGTCTCAAAGTGGGAGAATTTACCAGAAGCCAAGCACCCCCTTAGGCGTTTATCACACCTCGTGATGATTTAACTGTTAAGAACATACGCATAAATTAGTTTGTAGCCTTCTTTCACATTTCACTTTTGGGCAAATTTGCTGAGGAAGCAGCTTATAGGCCATTTCCTTTTTGTAATAATCTGGTGCATTTCTAGTGTTTTTCCTGCTTTGTAGAGAAGTCAGACACACAGGCACACAGAGGACAGGCCGTTCCTCTAATGGCCCTGGCTTTGGGTGGTTTGTGCTCCCTACTACATATACCAGGACTAATGAGGGAGAGAGGCCAGTGCCCCTGGCAGCCCTGTCCCAGATGCCTGGACCCACTCCATTCCCAGTGTTTAAGTTTCTGATGAGCATCTTCTGCCTGCTTTCTGGGCTCTTCTCAGTGTACAGAGATCAAATGTGCATCTCATGCATGATAGCAGGATAGCCACCTTTTCACCATTTAACCTTACTGTTCTTTGGTCTCCTCAGTCATTCTTACCTTCTGTAAAAACATGCCAAAACTCCGCATTGTTTTCTGATTCAGGTGCTGTTAGAAAACCTGTTCCAAGCTCTACAAAGCTATCCTATTCAGTTTTTTCTCTTCCAAATTAATATCACCCTATGCAAACATGCACAGATAATATATCTAACCTTTTCCAATTTATCAACATTTAAGAGAATAGAAAGCTTTTAAAGCACCCTCTTTCTCCCTTCCCCCCTCTCTTTCAGAAAGAAAGAAAAGGAGAAAAAAAGCAACAACCTAAAACATTCCAAATTTAAATGGCAGGATCAAGTACCTTGTACAAGTTAAAGACAAATAATGAAGCAGAGGGATAATCAGAGCATAGGTCAGTCACTCACTGTACTTCCACTGCCTATTTAAAAGGTGGGATTCATTCAATGGCATGTGACTCATAAGGGTGGCCACACCCCCGAGCTGTCCATCCCTTGAGCCTCAGTCCTGCTCCCACACTCCCTTTCTCATCTTGGTTAGCCTGGCTTGAGCAAGCTTTTCTCTTTATTTAGTTGGTGGACTTCTTTACATTACAGAACTGATTTCCCAGGCTTGGTGAGCTATGTACACATCTGGCACAGTTTTTGTTCCCTTGCAGATGAGACCTTAGCTTGGGAACCAGGGGCTTTTGATTAGTTTGCAGTGAGGTTCTTGGCACATAAAATTTATATTCAATTAGGATCCTACGTGTGGAAGCACGGAGCTTGGGTAGCCACTGACAAAGCCAGAGACTGGGCTTCACCTGCATCAGGGATCATAGAATGCCCCCAGCATGTGCACGGTGGGTTTTTTGGAAGTACATCCTGAAAAGCATGTTCTGGCAGTTTAAAAACACATCAAGAAAATAAAGTTCAAATACTAAGTTTTTAACCCCAATATATTTACTATATATTTGTCAGAGTTGCTAATTCTATACATTTATATTATCTTGACAAAAATGTTTACTTCATTGAGAGCACAAGAAGTTAGATCTAAGCACCACATTCATCGTATGCATGCATATAAGGGACAGGGATATGTGGGCTAGACTAAGAGGTGATATTCCAGGTATGGTATTGCATGGCTGTAATCCTACACCTGAGAAGGTTGAGCCAGAAGCATTATGAGTTCCAGGCCAGTCTGTGAAATGTAATGAGATTCATTCTATAAAAAAACCAACAAGGAGGCTGAAGATATGTGTCAGCGGTTAAGAACACTGGTTGTTCTTGCAGAAGACCCAGGTTCAAATCCCAGCACCCACATGGCAGCTAACAACTGTCCGTAACTCCAGTTCCAGGGGATCTGACAGCCTCTTCTATCCTCTGCAGGCATTGCACGACACGGGTGCACTTACCTACATGCAGGCAATATGCACATACACATAAAATAAAAATAATAAATAAAACATTTTTAAAAACCCAACCCAAACAATAACAAAAACAACAAAATCCCAAGAAGATAAGATCCAGAATCTGAAAAACATTTTTCATGAATAATAGTACGTATGGCTAACAAATAACTAGTAGCTATTTTAAATCCATCATATCAGAAATGCAAGTGATAACTAAGGAGTTCTGAGGAATGGGTTGAAGCTTTAGCTCTTTAATAGGAAGGTGAATATGTCTCTGAGTCTTTCACATGCAAACATGACAGGAAGATGAAAAGCTGGTAAGACAGTGCCTAGGAGCCTCAAGACTCTGGTGTCAGAAGGGAACTCGGTGCTGCAAATTAAGGCCTTCGTTTCCCACGTAAGGGGGACTCCTCACTTGTAATGATACAGTAAGCCTCTTTCTCAAGCAAATGATACTTGTATTCAAACCCTACTTTCCACTGCTGTTGAAAATAACTGCATTTAGAATCAGTAATTTTCTCTGCATGCTTACTTTCCCCTCGAAGACACTGTGGAAATGGAATCACTGGGATGGAGTTAGATTTTAGGAAGGAAGTGCTTAAGAACTACCCCATCATAGGATAACCAGGTTGCTGTTAATGAGTTAGAAGTGGCAGGAGCATCAGCATCCTTTTCTTAATTGTCCATTCTAAATGGCAAGCAGCTACTATATGTGTGTGGGGAGGGAATTTAATAAAAAAGCAGAGTTAGAAAATGAAGGAATTTTAATGAATCTTATGTTTGCAGAACAGTGAGTCAGGTGTGCTGCCATCATGCTCTAAGCCTTGTTGGCTGTGATGGGAATATTCAGAAGCGTTCCTTAGAGCTCCTAATGGAGCATTTGAAAGAGACCAGGCTGAGCAGTGACAGAGCACAGGGGCAAGGTGCACAGGAAATAGATGGAAAACAGCAAGTTCCTGAAGCTGATGGGCTCCCTCCCCTACTTCCCAAATAACCTGGGGATCTTCAGGGAGTAAAACTGCCCTTCATTTTCAGTCTTCCTTCAGGCTGATAGTCTCAGACCAAATATTCCTCAATTTTATTCTAACCTGGGAACAACAAGACCATCTGAAATGTTTTAAAATGCCAAGTGAATTTATTAGGACAAACTGGAGAAGTTCTTTGGGGGAATAGAGAGATAAACACTTGCGGCCCTGTTTCCCAGCACAACGCTGCCTATGCCTGGAATCTGTGGCTGTGTTACACTGCATACCAACATTTCTCCTTAGGCCTTCTTCTTTTGGTGACTTCCATTGCTTATTCCAAATGGAAGATGCTAGAAGAATGGAAAGCTATAGAAAATGGTAAGCATGCAGCGCAGGTGTTACTTTATAGAACTATATTTGGGGGGGTAAGGCCTTTTTATATAGCCTGGAGCCAATTCTGTTTCAGATTTTGAACAGAAAAGGAATCTGCCTTTCCTTATCTTAGTACAACATCAGAGCAAAGTGGGTGTGACTACTTCTGTCCCAATTTTTTTTCTTGGGGATAAAATTAAGTGATATAATAAGATAATCTACATTGGGAATGAATTTGAACCTTTTTTCACATAATCATCTACATGACTCAGAAAGATTTTCCTCATGTCGGGAAGAGCTACAGGTACAGATTATTGGTCAAAGTCATATTGGTAGAATTTAAGCAGACATATGTTAAAAAATTGCTGCTTGGTCCTCAAATTATCCTGTTTTATTAACAGGAAAGCACTACTCTCACCATTGCCAATCTTGGAGCTCCACAGACTAGCACTATGGGAAAGAGGAACAACACACTTGTACCTGCTGGCTGAAACTAAGCAAGCTATTTATAAACTGCAAAAAGCTCTTCTCTACTCCAGTTTCAAATGAGAGAGCTAGGCTTTCGATGAAGATACAAGGGAGAAACGCAAGCGGAGAGAGAAATGCATGACTTGAACCAAATGCACCATCAGTGATGCACATAGGAGCGGACCAGTGAGAAGCCAGAGGACCGATCTGCCAAGGCTGACCTGAATAGCCATGGAGGCCAGACAGGTGAAGACAGGTTAGAATGCTGGGAAGGATACTCAGCTGCTGCTCCTAATGACTAAAATTGGTTTTTTGTTTGTTTGTTTGTTTGTTTTCTTTTTTTTTTTCCTGCATCTAGCCAAGAGGGGCTCACTCCAAATAGCCCAGCTCTCAGGTGGTGTTTACTATATGTCAGGGACTAATGGAAGCATTTTCAAGGAGGAAAATGAGGCGTAGAAAGGGAATGGGGTTTGCCTGAAAAATGTGCTAGGAGACAGCAGCATCCTAGGTGAACAAGGCTGCCTGGCTTTAGGTCTGTGTTCCTGACTCCTGTGAGTACTGTCTTCATTACAGAACTGAAGAACATTTATGTTGAGCAGGAATATTGTCAGAAAATGGGAAAAACTTGGTGTGGATGTGAGAGTCATATGAAGTCTTCAGGTGTGATATGTCTGGAGTGGTGTTTCAGAGGATACAGGACCAGGGAGAACTGGTTTGGGTGGAGAATGAGGAACAGAGAGCAATATAGAGAGGAGGAGGTACCAGGTCCTGGAGAGGAGAGAGTTCAAGAGGTCAATGGTCTGTCTGGGATTGGTGGGTTGGGACTGAGGGAGATACTGCTGACTTTCTATCAAGGACATACTATATCTTTGAGCCTGTAAGTCTATGGCCCTCAGCCAAGGGTGCTGAGTAAGTTACCTCCACCAAATTTGTTTTCTGTTGCTTCTCTCCAGGTCAGGGAATAGGTAAATCCCAGATGAAAGCAGGAAGATCTCTCCCTCCTGCTGTCAGGAGCGCTGAGCAGTCCGGTCTGGCAAGCTCCAGGCAGCTAATCCTCCAGGGGGCCCTGGCAGAACAGCTGCCTCCCTGCTTGCAAGAGGCTGGGGAATGGTGTGAGGCCCCCAATTTTTTCCCTTCTTCCTACCTTTCTTGACTTGCCTCGGGGACAGAAAAGGTGCTATGAAGAGGCTTGAAGGGAGCAAAGATAACAGAGGGCATTGTAAGATGGGTTTATTCTTGAAAGTAGATGAAATGTAAGAACGGAAGAATTCATGTTCATCGTAATGAGTCTGCACCATGCCCTCCCCCATGCCCCAGAGCGTGAGAACTTTCTTGAGAACACTAGTGAACATGCAGCACACACCAAGCAGAGCCAACTGAAGTTTCCTGGCTGCTTGTCACTATCTTTGGTGTCCACCCATGATGAGCAGCACAGATTGGTGAAATCCCAAGCCTCACCTGGGCATTAGCTCTACTCTCCCTCCCTGTCCGTCTTCCGTAGTGATTGTCATAAATAACTCTGTGTGGTCTTTTCCCAACAGTTCGCGCACTCAGATTACCTTTCAATAAAACTGATAAAACAGGCCAACAACAACAAAATTATTTAAACTAGGTTAGTGAAAAGATGAGAAACACAACTTTGGAAAAAATTCTCCTAGAAATGTGAACTGATAAACTAGGCCATTCAAACCTATTACACCATTATTTTCTCTGGCAAGAAACCCCTTGCTGGATTTGCATTCAGTTTCGGTTTAGGACTTAATTCCTTGCTTATAAAAACAGAGAAAACTTTTCCATTAGCTATAAATTTTATTTAGACCCAGGGACACAGCCTGGCCAATGCATATTACAGTCAACAATTAACTGTAATTACATTAAACTATTAAACATTGCAAGCTATTGGAAATAATGGTTTTTTGTTTCCACATAAAGTTATACCACAGATTGCTATAGTGCTTGTCAGAGCCCCCCCGCCTCCAATCAAGATGTTTCTGAAATGGCAGAGATTTCATTCAGAACACTGCCAAGCTGCAGCAAGTCCTGGCACTGGGGAGGTGCAGAGGTGGTGTGGTCCACTAAGCTATGACATCATCAGAAGTTATCCTCTAATGAGGATATGGAACTTGCATCAATAGTTCCATGGCACAAAGGACTGAATTCCAACATTCAGGCATTATTTTAAAGCAATTAAAACACAGAATTTTAGGCTATGTGCTCGCAGACAATGCCATAAAAGCCATTCTATGATTGTGGGAGGGGCTCAAAGTAACTGTGGTATTTTCCAAACTGTTTAAAAAAATACAGACTAAAAATTATATTTAGCTTAAGTCAGCATTTGAAATTAAGACAGATTTTATAAAGTATTTTAAAGTCACCTTGCTTGCAATATGCATCTGCTTAATCTGTTCTTTCTATAGGTCAGAAGGTCACCTTTACTCCACTGAGCAAAATTGTCAGTTACCACTGTCCATGAGGAGGCTTCAGCACAAATCCTGTTGACATGTTGGCATGTACACTCATTTAAAAATCATTTTGCCACATTTTTGTGTTTTGTAAGTGACACAGAGGGCTAGACATTGATTCTCAAATTGGATTAGAAGCACCTATGGATATTTTAAATCTGGTACATCTTACACTGACTATATGAGAATTTCAGGGATATAAGGGAGAAGTAGACACTGGTTGTTTTACAAGGTCCCTCTCCCATGGTTTCTAACTTCTTTGCCAAGGGATCTCTCCCTGTCCTCATTGCCAATTCATTCCCTTTCCTCCTAGGTAGAGGAGTGGGAGTCCTTCTGTATAAAGGCTCTGGGGTAACTAACAGAGTCACAGGGTGAGTCACCCCAGATGACTTCTAGAACTTTGTATGAGTTCTGTGGTGGTCAAATGGACCAGTCTAAAGACAGTGGTGTCAGGCCACTATAGAACTGGGAGCAAAGCCTGCCTAGAGAAGAGTCCCAAGCTCCAGCCACTGCTCTATCAGAAATGCAAACCCAGGGCAGCTTGTTTTTTAGTTGAAGCCAGAAATATGCTTTGTATGGAAAAGTCTCTTGATTTGTAAATGTTTGCAATGAATTAAAATTTTATGAAAACTGTCTTGGTCAAATAATCACGTGTGACCAAACACTGCCTACAACATGCCAGTGAACAGTAGCTGAAGAAGTACTGTACTGTGCAGATGAACACAGACAATATTTACAGAAGGCTGCATGAGTAATGTCTGGAAAATTGTTTTTGAAGCACTGTACATAAATCTGCATTGGCTTTTTGACACTTAGTAGTGTTTTCTGACTCTAGTGGTGAAACTTACACTGAAAAGCTGGCTAAATGAAGGATAGTACAACTCTATGTCAGTAGGACTCTTATAAAGCAAACTGAAGCAAAGCCCACCCCCCCCTTTCCTTCCATGAGTGCGAAGCCATTTCTCAGGCTGTGCTGGGCCTCACCACTCACCTGCTTCATGTGCAGTCTGTGGTGGTGGGAGGTGGTTCTGTGGTAATCGCAAGGTTTCCAGTGAAGCTAGGTTACTGGCCACAGCCACTGGTGGGCAGAACCCTGGAGGACAACATTTTGGAGGGCAGCACCCTGGGGGACTTCAGACATCAGGGCAGTACCTTAGCATTTTCGCCATGCCTGGTACACAGTAGGAACTTGGATGATGCCATTTGAGTGATAGAGTGAATGAATGGATTTGGCAAGTTCAGGGCCATCATCAGGAGGTGGGGAGGGAGGACAAGAAGATAAGGCCAGTACAGTGCTTCACAGTCCAGCTGGGACAAAGACACATCACCCAGACTGAGATGAGCTTGCAGTCCACCTGTGGGGACTGGGAGATGGTGCCTGAGGATAGCTGGAGGCTCAGAGCAAGGCTCTGTAAGCCATTGAGATGGGACTGGATCATATTCCTTTGGCTGTGAGAAACCAGGAGGGACTTCTGAGTAGGGAAGTAAGATGTCAAGGTGGGGTTTGACGAGAATGTCTGGACAGACATTAGGACCACTAGGACAAGGCCCTGGTGAGACCTCTTATTTGGAACAACAGGAAAGTCACTGTCTTTCTGTACAGTCAAATTTCCTTTCCTCCAACAGGAAATACAGCTCCAAAAACAGCAATCATCATAACTCTATTCTTACTCAAGTGCCTAGGTATAGATTTCTGAGAGTCTTTAGCCCAAATAAATCTGAGGAATAAACCTGAAGAAAACAGTACAAAGAGGTGATGTGTGGCATGTTAGTAACTCACGAGGGAGACATGGGAGTGTTCTAAAATGAGGTTGTAGAAGGGAATGTCTTATCTTTGACAAAATGGAACAATTTTCCTTCTAAACAAATGGAATTTTAGATGCAAAGCCAAAATCATCGGTTACCATATGAAAAGGGCTAGTGCAGGAAATGATGGAGGGATGGGTGAGTTTTCCCAACACCATAGTTAATTTTAATTATGTGCATGGGTAGTAATGTATCACACTTATTAAATAAAAATGAGCTAAGGCTTAGCTATGAAAAAATCAGGACTGAGTCCTTTGTCTTACCAGGACAGAGAAGTTTCATAGAACCACACTCTTCCAGGAGATAAGAGCGTACATGTCATTTGGTTTCTTCAGTCAATCTTTATGAAGGACTTGCCTGTATGTTCTAGGATGGATGAGTCTCCCTACATGCTTTCCCATGTGATGCATGCTTCTGCCATGAAGACTACTGTATTTTGCCGAAGGCACACTAATGTGAAATGAAAAATTGAGATCTAGCGCCACATATAACTGAGCTCCAGTTCCAGCATCTGATTCAAGCTGTTTGGCCCTGGGCATGTTGCTTAACCTCTGAGTCCTGAATTTCCTCTTCCATAAAAATGTCATCTCAAATATAAACATCAAGTCTACTCAGAGAGTTATGACAAATTCTGAGAACTGAAAGTCCAGTGGACATCTTGCAAACTTTTAGCCTTAATCAAGTTTCAGGTTTTGGTGAAGTTTCTCTGCATGGATTGTTCCAGGATTCACCAATGGTGCCTGGCTAGTCTATAGCAGCAAGTGGTGACAAGATTACATAAGAGATGTGTATAAAGCACATTTTACCTAAGTCTGGACAGATATCATTTTTCTCTCTATATATTTCCTTCATCTAGCTCCCTGCTTCTCTGACCTTTGCTGGCCTTCTATTCTAAATTCTAGCCATACAGCAGCCTCTCTCTGTCAGCCTCTCCTGGCATGCAGTCTGATCTTTGGTACTGTTCTTCCTCCTAGTTGTCCTTCCCTCTTCTCTTGGAGTAGCTGATTCAGGAGATGGGATTAGATGGCAGACCCACAGAGAGGTCCTTCTGCCTCCAGTGCTGTCTATCCCCATGCAGGGTTTTTATTCCCTTCCACAGCATGACACCTACTTTCTTCATTGCCATTATCATAAGCTACAGCTAGGTCTTAACAGTGTATCTGATTATCTTGTAACCCTGCCAGGTGCTTGAGGTACCCAGAACAGGCTCATTTTTCCCTCATGAGTTCATGACCTAGCAGAAAAGGAAGGATGAAAGATTACTTAGGCAACACAATAAATGCAATGATGAAGTCAGGAACTGAACTCCCAGGAAAGGGAGTGACAGTAGGTTCCAGGATTTGATGCTTAATCTGGGTCTCAGATGAACAGAAGCTGATCCGGTAATGAGGCTTGGCACTTTTGTGGCAGAAGAACACCTCCATGCAGTTATAGAAGACATGGTATACTTGAGGTAAGGATAGAGCAGTCATAAAGTATGAGACATGTGACTAGAGAGCAAATGTGTGTAGACTACGGAATCTTCAGAGCACAGTAGAAACTGTGAACACTACCATTAAGTCCATGGGGGAAGTGGTAGAGCTTCATGTGTGGTGAACTCTATGAGATTTGGGTTCTGGAAAGATCACACTGGAGGCAAAGGATGCAACAGTACAGTGTGATATTGAGAGCAAAATGAGTGTTTTTAGCACCAGTGGCCATGGGGCCTGTTCTATTTAATAGGTTCATAGCAGGGTACTTGGGGCAAGATGCCTGTGAACCCGTCCTCTTAACACAGCATCACTTCACTATAAGCCTCTCCACAGATACCTCTATGCCTCCTTCTCAGTAATTCCTTCAGAGGACATATGCCTTTTCCAATGGAATGGATTTTCCAATATATCTGGAACAAAGCTAAGCTTAGGGAAAATAAGTTCAGAACACTCTCTTTCCTATATATTAAGTGAATATGAGTTCTAAAAATAAATAGAATAAAATAAAATATAAAAAACAAAGGAATTCGAAAGAGACTATGCCCACATTTTGAGCATTGGAACAACTTTTGCTCTTGCATCTTTTATTTCTAAACCAAATCTGGATAAATTTTTCTGAGCAAGTTGATTTTTTTTGTTTGATTTTATATTATCTTAGGATTAGGCATGCTTAGACCTATTAATTAAGTCTAAATGAGTTTTGATGTTGTAGCTTACCAAATACTCCTATCAAGAGGTCCTTCTAAGAATAATTTTATAAAAGTATGGCTTAGGCTATCATTATATAATTCCTCTATTTATTTAAGTTTATGTAGTAAACTGGTAAAAATGTAGAATTGTGAGTATAGCTATTATTTCTCACAAATATACAAGGTGAATAAATACTGTTTTAGTTCCCAATAGTTTTATGTAGATAGCATAAGAATGCAATTTGCAATGATTTGGAAAACTTATATATCCTTCTAGGTAATTAAAATTCTTACTGGATAAAGTTTAAAAGCATACTTTTGCATTAAGAAGTTTTAGACTTTATCATGTAGCAGGCCTGAATGAATGAGCGAATCAGGAGCTCAAGGGATCCCTGGCCCTATCTTGAATTAGCAGAGCCTCAGCCTGCCTCAGTAGTTTGGATCTTAAGATCCCTCAGAAGCCCAAATGCTAAAGGTTTGGCTGCTAGCCTATGGTGCTACTGGGAGGTGGAGAAACCCTTAAAAAGTGGGAACTAGCTGGAGTCAGTTATGTCATTGAAGGCATCTCTTTGGCGGTAATATTAGGACCCTACATAAAATGCCATAATATTATGCTTTGCATTTAGAAGCCACACATTTATATACCTTTATACACATCCTCTAATTATTCAGCTTCATTCTCTGTCAAACCAAGACAAGCCTCTTTATCACCAATTATGAGTTAGTGAAACTTTGTTATTACTGGAGGAGGGTGTATCAAAGACTCTGGGTCTTTCTAAGGCTAATGTTCAATGTGGTTGGAAAACTGTGTACTCGGAGAGCAGGAAGAGCACATGAGTACAGCTAGGAAGGGAGTGGGTCTGATCATGGGCCTAATCATCATCTGTGCAGATGTGAACATGCCATGCAGGGCCAAGCAAGGTATGCAATCAAGGGCTTGGAAAATAACACAGCAGTAGGCCCCTGAATGTGATTAAAGTAAATTTTCTCATCCTGGCATCCCCCTATACTGTGATGCCAGCTTCTAGCTTTATTCCTGTGGGGAGTAAGGGCATTCTTAAAATTAAATTCAACACATTACAGAGGCTGTTTTTGAAGTTATTTATAAGGTGGCCTGTTGTGTTACCGAGCTTTCACTACTGTGATAAAGTATTTTGAATATTCAACTTAAATGAGAAAACATTTATTTTAGTGCATGATTTCAGAGTTTCCATTCATAGTCATTTGGTCCAGTTGTCACTGGTCCTGTGGAAGCCCAGAGCAGAGGAACCTACTGGCTGGGGCAATGAGGAAGCAGCAAGAGAGAAGGGGTCTGGGGCCCAATATTCCTTTCAAAAGCACAGCCCCAGTGACCTAACTTACTTTCAGTAGCCATGATCTTCCTGAAGGTTCTATCACTTCCTAATAGCACCGTAGGCTGGGATGAAATCTCAACACTTGGGCCTTTGTGTGCCATTCTAGATTCAATAAAATTATAGAACATTCTTAAATATATGAAAGTTTCATTTGTGAAAATAAGGAAAACAGAATTCAGCCAAGTTTGTGGCAGAGGAAACAAGTACTTAGATGACTTAGATGTACTTCTACACCACTTCGTACTTCTTCCCTCCTTTAGGAAGTCTGAACAATCACTGTGCACGATACTGGGGTGCCCCTCACACTGCTGGGGGTACCAACAAAAAGAGAGCTGAGGGTAGACTCAGAAGACGGCTTTTAGTTCTGTCAGAACAAGTGCAAGGAACTGAAAGAAGTTACAGAGGAATAAGAATGCTTGACCCAAATGGTGTGGCTGCAGGAAGCCCAGAGAAGAGTCCATGGGGCCCACTTATGTACAGGGATTTAAACTGGTACACAATACTGCACACATATTCGGTGTACAGTATGGTTTGGTTCCTTATACACCCTGTGAAATGAGCAAATCAGGGTAGCTAACATATCCATCACTTCGAACATTTGCCCTTTCTTTGGGGTGAGAGCTTTTTCAGTCCTCTCATGTAACTACTCTGAAACCAGCAGTGCTGTCCTTGACTGTAGTCACCTCACTGTATAGCAGAACAGCAGAACTTACCTCTATCTTCTAGCTGTACTCCTTGGTCCACCTCTCCCTGCTCTTGTGCCTCCCCTTTCCAGCCTCTGGTAACAATTATTGTGCCCTCTACTTCTATGTGATTGATGGATTTAGAGTACACATGTGACTATTTTAGTTATCTTGAATTTTCAACTTTCTTGAGAAGGGACAGGAGAAATTCATTATCAGAAAAGGCTTGGAAGGAAAGATAAGGTCTGGCCACATCATTAGAGGTAAGTTGACATAAGTGCAGGTGATGAAGCATGCTAAAGATGCTAAGAGGTAAATGTATCATGACCAGTGACAAATATCTAGAAGGCATCAGAAACTAAGATCAGACTAAATAGCAGAGTTAGGATTGACAGGGGATAAGGGGTTACAGCACTATCTTTATAATATGTAGGACCTAGGCACTATCTAGATACCAAATACACGGGTATTTATAAAGAAAGCAAAGCTCAAATCAGTGACACCAGTGTTTGTGGATGCATAGGATTTCGGATTTAATAGGAGAAATGAATTCAGCTAAAATGCATCATGTATGTATAGAGACTACAAAGATCATTTTTCTTCAATTGTACTTTCCCCAAATTAAAATAGAGAAATTAGCTTCTCCTTCTCAACAGAAAAATAAACCAAATCATATAAAACCACAGATAGGAAACAGCAGCAGAAAAATGGGGTGCACTTCTTGCTCAGCTGGCTGTTCTGGCTCCAATTCTCAGCCCAGCTTGATTCCTCCCTCCTCTCTCAGCCCCAAATTTTTATCCCATCAGTGGCCATGTTTTGGTGATGCTGTGCTCTAAACTTTTGGTTCTGTCAAGTGAAAAGCAGGGAGACAGATTCTGTTGGGCAAGATTATTGCAAGGTAGGGAGTAGACTGCTGTCAGTGGGGAGGTGGCTATTGGAGGAGGGAAGACGGGAAACACACAGATGGCCTGAACAAACAGGGTGTGAAAGAGGCAAAATCTCTTAGTACTGTTAGGGAAAGAGGAATTTACTGCTTGTTTGAGTTTACTGCTTGTCTGAATTTACTGCTTGAATTTGCTTGTTTGAATTTACTGCTTGTAACCAATTAACTCAAATGGAGACACAGGCATCCGGAGATAGGGGCAAGTACTACAGCCTGACCTGTCTGGTCTGTGTCACGACTGTAGGCATGTCTGCTTACACAAGATAACAAGGAAGGGCTGTGCCAGGCACAACCACCCATCCCTCCCCGATTGGGACACCTGAAGGGAGCTGTAGCATTTTTCTTGAAGTTACTGGTTTGTGAAATGCCTGCTTTGAAACTATTGGTTGTATAAACGTGGGCTTTTGTGTAACAGTTGTGGGATCCTATATAATCTTTACCTGAAATTGCCTCGGTTGATCGCTCTAATCAGACCTGTGTGTCTTGGAAGGATGGTCAGCCCCAGCTAGCTGGTTTAATAAAACTCTGCTTGATTTTTGTATCTCCATACTCGTGCATTTGTTCTCCAGAAGAGACCCACTGAGTCAAGGACCCTAACAGTACTCAAAGAATATTCTACTCAAGTCAGGTCTGTTTTCTTAGAGGGGCTCTTTACTAACCCAGCTGAGGCTGAGCCACAGTTTAGGAGTCTGGGAATGGAGAGGGACTTGATCAAATGTCATTTGACAGATATCTCATTCTTGTTGAACAGAACAGTTGAGGGAAGCTGGAATAGGAATTTGGAGGGCCCATGTCTGACTCTGTCCCAGGTACACTGGGCACCACCCTTGAGTCATCTGTAAGTTGCATGAGGAGGGGCTTCTTTGCAGTAAGCTTTTTTCTACAATATAAAGTGTATATGGAAGGTGTTCTGTAACCCTTGCTGTTTCAGTTTTTTAGAATCAGTTAAAAGCCAACACTATCAATCCCAACCCCTCCTTTGTCCTCTTTGTCAGCATCAGACACTTGTACCACCCACAACAGAGTGTGATCCTCTGCTTTCAGGATTCTCTACAACCTGCACAAATATCACTACACTTTTCTCTTTAAAATCAAAACAAAACAAAATGGCAAGCAAAACAACCACATACTGAAATAAATGATTCCCTAACTCCCATTAGCGGCAGGACACAAAAGGAGTCTGGAATCCCAACTCTCAGGTTCCACCTGCTGCCTCAGGCTGTTTTCCTTATCTCCCATGTACCCTGCACTCTAGAACAGCTGTTACTCTGAAAAAAAAAAATAAAAAAAAACCCGCCCATACTGCTCTGATACCATGCTGAGCTTCTGGTGACTGATCTTTCATACTACAAACTGCTTTGCTCATATTTATATTTGTTGGACTATCACTCTCTATACAGGGCTCAGTTTAAATGCTATCTTCTGAAAAGCCCAGAAGAATGAATATATTGCAGAGAACTCAAGACCCTCTCGACCCCAGATGCCTCATTCTCCAGTTATGTAACAGGCAGCTCTAACTACACATTTCTGAAGTGTTCTGCAAGAATCAGAATGAGTAGTAATGACCTTGGCTTCCAAATACTGGGGATTTGTGTCCTGAGAGCTGATGGTTCCTTCTGACCACTGAAGAGAAGGCATAGAGGCTTTAGTACCAACCATCACTGGCCAGAGTGGCTTCCAGGATATCTAAGGTCAGTACGTTGGGGCTGGAAAGGTGGCTAAGTGGTTAAGAGCACTGGCTGCTCTTGCAGAGGACCCAGGTTTGGTTCTCAGCATCCATGTGGCAGCTAACAACTGTCGTAACACCAATTCTAGGGGATCTAATGCCCTCTTCTGACCTCCTGGGCATTGCACAACAGAGGCAAGCAATATACATAAAACAAAAATAATAAAGAAAATATTTTTTAATAAAAGAGTCAGTACATTAAAAATTCTTCCTTCTTGGGTTTTAACCCCCTTTTGCCCAGGTTTGAAGCTTAGGTCATCCACAAGCAATCATATACACAGGGAGAACTTAGAAAGTCTTTGCCTTTGACCAGAGTAAGATGCGGGCTCAGAAAAGACCTGCTAAGATCTTAAGTTTGCACCTCAGACTTATCTATGGTAAAAAAGGCACCATAAATATTTTTAATGAACAAAATAGCAAATCTCAATGAAAGAATATAACCTGTTTAACAGACATTATAAGATTCATGTCTGGGTTTTGACAATGACAAGCAACAAAGTAACATAGAATATAAAGTAAAAGAAAATAGGACACATTCCAAGGAAAAACAAAACCATTGAAAGTGTTCCAAACCAAGGCTAGATAGCAGGCTAGATATATGAAGTCCTTAAAATTAAGTAAGTTCAAACCGGGTGTGGTAGTGCACTCGCTTTAATTCCAGTACTGGGGAAGCAGAGGCAGGTGGATCTCTGTGAGTTCAAGGCCAGCCTGGTCTACATAGTGAGTTCCAGGACAGCTGGGGCTACAGGGAGACCCTGTCTCAAAAAGACCAAAAAAAAAAAAAATTAAGTAAGTTCAAAGACATGAAGGAAGACTTGTACAAAGTAACAAATATCATGAATGAGCAAAAGGAAAAGATCAACAGATAGGAAATAGGCAGGGATAAATTTTGCAACTTAATAACACAATTGAGTAAAGTGAGAAATTCACTAAAAAAGCCAGAAGTTCACTAAAAAAATAAGAAAATTAGCCTAAAGGGATTCAAAAGCAGATTTGAGAAAACCGTAGAAAGATTTAGCAAATTTGAAGATAAGACAATTGAAACATTTGTGCCTCAGGAAGAGAAACAAGACTGAAGGAAAGCGAATAGAGCCTAAGGGACCTGTACAACACCAGGAAATAGAACAGCATAAGCAGACCACATACCCTGCAGCACATCCAACAAGCTCAACAAACTTATATAGACTAATCCCAAATGAGACTCACAAAAAGGCACATTAAATTAAGCTTTCAGAAGACAAAGAGTCTTGAGAGTACCACAAGAAAACCCACTAGCCATGTGCAAGGGGGGACACTCAAGTTTATCCAAGGACTTCTCAACAAAAATCTCACAGGAATGAAGGTATTTAAATGAGGAAACACACACACACACACACACACAGATACACAGACACATACACACACAGACACACACTCAGTTGTGATCTGAGAATAAGAATAAGGCAAAGACATCTTTAAACTGTTTGGGGGAAATCACATCATGTACAGATAAATGAAAGCTGAGGGGATTCATTAATAGTGGACCTACTCTATCAGAAATGTTTAAGAGAGTCTTCAGGTTGAAATGGAAGGAGGATACTAGGCAGTAACTTGAAGGTAGATGAAAATATAAAGTTCTCAGGGAGAAAGGAATATAGAAAATATAAAAATAATACTGTAATCTTTATGTACAACTCTGCTTCTGATTTTCTTCATGATTCAAAAGAATAGTTTATGAAAATAATTATTATCCATGTTTTGGAATATATAATATAGAAAAATGTAATTATTTTGTAATATCAATGAAAGTTATAAGGGGAGAGCTATAGAGGAGCAGGATTTCTGTATGGTATTACAATTATGCTGATACAGATTGAAACTGTAACATAATAACTTTCAGAGGTTAAATATAATCCCCAAGTTAATCATGAAGAAAATAATGATTGAACACACAACAAAGGAAACTACAAAGGAATTTCAACATCTTGCAACAAAAACTTACACATGAAGAGTAGAATAATGCATGAAATGAGGTACAAAAATACTGTAAGTTATATAAACAAATATCAAAATGAAATAAGTGCATCCTTCCTCATCAGCTATTACTTGAAATACAAGCAGATTATATTCTCTCTTCTAAGGATAAAGATTAGCTGGGCCTGGTGGCACAGGTCTGGAATCCCAGCTATTTGAGAGACTGAGGCAGGAGGGTCTGCAAGTTCAAAAACTTAGTGAGAACTTATCTAAAGGTAAAGAGCAGAAAAGAGGGCTGAGGTTATAGCTCAGTAGTAGCAGTTTTCTAGTATATTTCCTCAATTCAGTGAAATCGTGAACTGACTTATCTAAAAGATTACCAACATTGTTAGCCATACAAAGAAAAAAGATGATTGTTAAATTATTAAAATTAGAAATGAAAAAAGACATAAGTACCAACTCTATAGAAATAAAAAGGATTATTCAAGACTTTTATTACAACAAAATAGATAACATGGATAAAATAAAATAATCTACCAACATTGAATCATGAAGAAATAAAAAATCAGAGTAGACCCACAATAAATAAAAAGACTGAGTCAGTAATCAGAAGAATCTTGACAAATATATTTCTGAACCAGAATGCTTCCTAAGTATGAATTCCTTCAAACATCTAAAAAGATATGATCAACTCTTTTCAAAATTTGTCAAAAAACTGCTAAAGTGGGAATAATTCCTAATTCATAGAAAAACATTCAAAATAGAAAAGAAGAAGAAAAATTACCTGTTTATAGAGGACATGATTTCAGGTGTAGACAACAAATCAAGTAACAGAAGTTCTCACAAAGTTCTTAGAATGTAAGTGATCGTTAGTTGAGATAATGTTACGAGGAAAATCTGGCATGAATGGGGGTAAACACATTGTGGTTCCCTGTACACAGTTGGACACAAGGAGATAACTTCCTTTAGAAAGAAAGAAAGCCATATCTTTATAAAAGTTAAAAGGATAACCATGACAATTTCAAGTGTAGTCTAAAAAGATAGCCTTGTGTTTATTAGAGGCTCATTTACTGTCAAGCAACCTTGTAAATAACCAGGTAGACCACTATTAAAATTCTTATTTTTATGCCATCTTTGTCCCACTGGGGCCTGCACAAACACAATTAGACAAGGGAATGGTATGAGAGAGAAAACATTTGCAAAGGAGAAATAAATATTATTAAATTTCTGATGACACATGAGTCAAAACAGTTGGACATGACAGCTCATGCCTGTAATATCAGCAGTGGGGAGACTGAGGCAGGAAGTCTGCACATCTAAGGTCCACCTGGACTATGCAGGGAGGCCCTCAAAACAAAACATAAGCAACAACAAAGAACAGAACGTTAGAGGAGAAATAATCACAGAAACAAGACCTGAAAAAAAAAAAAAGAGGACAAAGAGGACATGAAAGTTTTGGAGGGAGATGTGCTGGGAGGCTAAGGAGGTGGTGTGGATGGGGGTTGGGACTTAGGATGAACTGGAGGGTAAAGATGTTCAAGATACATTGCATACACATATGACATTTTTCAAAGAACAAATGAAAATATTATTCAAAAATTACATTCAAATCTATGTAAATACATTTCAACAGTAGACTTGGTAGATCAAATGGATTGCAGAGGAAACAGAAAATTTAAGCAGCTGTATTTTGTTTTTTATGGAAGAAATGAACAATGGCATAAAAAAAACCCATCCCCACTCTTTTGTTCTGTGACCACAGTTTCCCTAGGGATTTCCACCAAAGCTTTAGAGAGCAAAAGATTCCAAAGCACAGGAAGAAGAGCAATTTCACTTTGTTTCATGAAGCAGGTATAGTATCTGTGCCCTAATGTGATAGACTGCATGTGCATAAACATTAAAGAAGACTGCTGAGAGTGGTTATCAATACCAATGCCAAAGCCACGAGTAAATCATTTGAATACAAAATCACACATCCAAATAATATTGGTTTTATTTCAAGCCTACAAGGACAATTCAGTGTTAAGAAATTCATAATATTTAAAAACTAGAGGAGTAAAAGTATATGATAATACTCATATACTATGAAAGGTTCTTAATCAAATTTCAACAACATTTATAAAAATAATAAAGGAGCTATACGTAGATCTTTAACACAATGAAACTTCTTTATTTTAGTCTAAAAAGTAGCTTCAAGTTTATTGAGGAAGCATTAACCTAATGCCACACAAATCTATAAGCAGCAAGGAGGACCACTATCACAGTTATTATTTTATGGCCATCTTTGTCCCATTAGGGCCCAGGCCTGAGATAGCAGCAACTGTTATTCGACACAATTAGACAAGGGAATGAAGTGAGAGGTGAAACAGTAGGAAAGAAGTTCAAGGAAAGCTAATCTGTTATTGCAGATGGTATTACTGTACACCCAGAAAACACTAGACTCAACTGAAAAACTAAAATATACACACACACAAAAATCAGTAAATTAGCAAAGTAAAATGAAAATGACAATGTCAAAGCCCTCACATGCACAGAAAAGCTATTTACAGTTAATCAAATATCTAGAAAACACTTAAAATATACAACACTATTTTGAAGAAAATTTAAGACATTAAGAGAAATAAACTAAAAATGACTTTTGAAGGAGGAGAATTAGTGTCAAAAAGGATGCTGATTCACAGTTATTCATTACAGGTGAGGAAGCTCCATTTCTAAGTTATTTTTATACAGTTATCAAGATCCTAATAAAGATAACCAATGAGCTGATTCTGAAGTTCACACAGTATCTTAATAAATAAGGACGTGAGTGAAATGTGGCTGACATACTATGTATTAATACATATTGTCTGGGCTGGAGAGATGGCTCAGCAGTTAAGAGCACTGGCTGCTCTTTAGGGGAACCCAAGTTCAACTCCCAGCACCCACATTGCAGCTAACAACAGTCCTAATTCCAGTTCCCGGGGATCTGTTGCCCTCTTCTGACCTCCGTGGGCATTGCACGACAAGGGTGCACCTACTTCCTTGCAGGTGATACACTCATACACATAAAATATATTAAAAAGAACCATATTGCCACTTCAATAATTAAAACAAGGGGGCATAATTCCATAAACAAAATGCTAGGATTAGTGAGGAACCTAATCTGTGTTTGAATCAGTTGTATTGCCTTCAAAACAAGAAACATAAAATAATCTTGAATTGAGCTCATAAATGACATGACAGACCAGGATAAATTCTAAACAAACCCAAGCTTTAATATAAACAATATACTCATAAAGGCACTAGAAGAAAACAGAAAGATGCTGTCATGACATAGGAAAGATTTTCTAACTATGCAATTAAATCTAACAGAAAATAAAATTCTGATAAACAAGAGCAAAGAAAATCTAAACTAATGAAACATAATAAGGACAAGCAAACCAAAAAGTCATGCAAAGTTGGAAGTATTTTTACAAGTCATATCATGGAGAAAGGGCTAATTTCCTAACACAGTTCAAAGGATCAATAAGCTAAAAAAAAAAAAAGCATGGCAGTACAAGTTGGCAAATTCACACAGAGACATACAAATAATCCTTAAACATGAAAACATACTCTTGTCACTCATAACTTAAACACCTGACCATAAACCATAAATTACAAAACAAAAATTATACTGATAGAATTTTTCAATTAGCATGTGGGCAAAACAATTCTCTTCTTGGTATTTAGAATGAGACATTCTCAAAACTTGATGGCAAGAGTACAAATTCTCATACTGTATACATTGTGCAGTCTGTTATTAAAGTAACAAATGTATATGTACTGTTTCTTTCGGCCATAGCACTGGGAGAACTTATCCTATTTGCACATGTGCAAAGTGGCATGTCAGTGGCTCTTCATTAAAGCACTGCTTGTAATAACAAGAGACTGTAAATATCCATGTGTCCACAATGGCGGTGTGGTTATATAACAGTGCATACACTCATGGAAAGTCTGCTATTGGGCTAAGCATTGCAATGACTCTCAATTTGTACAAATGGGGTAAAATCCCCAGAATATTTGTTATATGAAAGAAATTCAAGTTAGAACAGTGTATATGGCCTAAGAAACTGTATTTGTTTATTTATGCACAAAAAAATTCCAGAAGGCTGCCTAAGGCCATTAACAGCAGGTATGAAGTGGAATGGGGATAGGAGTAATGGAGAATTCCGACTGAGTACTTTTCTATACTTAAAATATTCTGTTATTACTAAATTAAAAAGGCAAAAAGAAATGCTAAGATAGTTATATATCTTGCTTTGCCATGGAATTTTAGAATATTTTAACCTCCCCTTACCATTTAATTAATTTAGTAGTGATATTGAAAACTAGGATTCTATGCATGCTAGGCAAATACTCTCCACTAACCGCCTCCACAAACTTCTTTTTCACCCTTAAAAAATTAAGATAGAGTCTCACTAAGTTGCCTTGGTGGGTCTTACACTTGAGATCTTACCCCTCAACCTCATGAGTAACTAGGACTACAGGACTGTGCCACTGCACTTGGTATCCACCTCCTGATTTAGGAAAAATAAAACAAACATAAGGAGTTTGAATGGACCATTCTTTTGCCTCAGTGATGAGTTTCCTAGAATCTATCCTTGTAGCCTGAGACAGAGGGGAGCAGGTATTATTACTCAGAGTGCTGTTCCTTTTCCCTACCTCTCTCTGAGATTACAAGCCCTGCTTTTCAGGTGGGAAGTCTGTGACCTTGACCTGCATTAGGTTTCTGTTATTTGAGGGTATGTGCTAGGTTGAGATAAGTCAATGTTTATCTGAGGTAGATATGTACATGGGTTTCTCAACCACAAAAACGCTATGAATTTCTATGCAAGTGACTCAGCGTGCATTATAACATAATTCCAAAGGCTGGGTGTCTTCAACAATTTATTTGTCACAGTTCTAGAGACTGAGAAGTCCAAGGTCAAGGCGCTGACATTCTCTGTCTGATTAAAGTTCTTCTGGGTTGCAGTCTGCTGCTGTCCTCTGTCATGTGAGGGTGTAAGGGACACCCTGTGGGAAGAGATGTCCTAGAATCCTCACAGAGCTTTTCCCTGGTGTGTGCACACAAAAGAAAGACATTACCAATCTGTTTCTCTTTCTTACAAGCATTAATCTCACTATCGGAGCCTTACCCACATGACCACACTATAGGGCACCTCCCAATGACCTCTACCTCCTAATACCTTATGTTAGGAATTCAGGCTTCATGGGTGACAAAAACATTAAATCCAAGGGCTTAGACTGTATATAAATTATCAAACTGTGCACTGCTTCTTACAATTTAGATGGTCTCTTTCAAACAGTGTTTATACTACGTGTTGTTTACTAAACCCAAGGCCTAAGCTACAGTTAGACTGTGTTACCTCTGGCAGACAAAAAGAACCATTTCAGACAAATGACAGTCTGTCTTATTTCTGTGGACCTTCCCTAGTGAACCATTTCAGAGTTTAGCAGGATCCAATGGGTTAGGAATTCTCTTTTTTTGCATGTTTGTTTTTTATTCTTATGCCATTTTTATTAATCAAAGAAAAATGGTGACCATACATTTGTTTCAAGACTAAGTGGAATGTGTTGCTGTGCTGTGAACTCTTTTTTTAATTTTTTTCCGTGACAATTTCATACACCTATCCTAGTTACTTTTATCCCCACTCTTTATTTTCCTCTCACTTCTGTCATCTTCTCCTCCTCCCCACAGGTCTCCTTCCCAAATTCATGCCTTTTTTTTTGTTTAGTGATCCACTAATTTTACTCAGGACCGTTTTGTGTGGCCAAAAGGTTGTGAACTATCCATTGGAGCCTAGTTGGCTTATTGTTTGGTATATAATGGAAGGCAATGACTGTCCATCCCTCAGAATCCATTAGTTGCTAATAGTTCAGCAGGGAGGGTTAGGACCCCAAGATTCCCTTCCTGATCTCTGATTGGCTACTGACAGGCCAAGTCTTATGTAGACCCAGTGCAAGCAGCAACAGCTGTGTGAGATCTTGTTTGCAATGGCTGTGTCATGCCCTGAAGACAACATTTCACAGCCCTCCCTGTCTTTTGACTGTTACATTCTTTTTGTTCTCTCTTCTACACTGTTCCCTGATCCTCAGAGGGGTGCTAAACAGGTATAAATGCCTGTTTAGAAATTAGCACTCAAATATCATTTTTCTAAGCATTTTAAGTAGCCACAAGTCTGCATTCACAATTCACTGTAAAGAGAATTTTCTCTGATTAAGGACGAGAGTAGCATTTGTCCATGGGTATAGGCATAAATAGGCTGCAGTTTGGTGTTATGCCAATTTAATTAAATAACAGTAGCGAGGTCCCACCAGGGCCTATGACATCTGCGCCCCCCAGCCATTCTTTTAGCAGACATGTATTCCCTCCTGTGTAGCTGATCTCAAATCCAATCCACAAGCAGTTGGTTACCACCACAGCTGTTGTGCCATTATTGCACCAGTGGGCAATAATAACCTTGGTAGGTTAGCCTTACAGTTCATAGGATTTACAACTGGGTAACATTATTGATGTCTTATCTTCCCTAGCAGCCTGAACTTGCGCTATGAAAGTTAGCCAGGAGAGATGAAGTGTTCAACTTAATTCCAGCTTGCATTCTCTATACCTTGCAACCAAGTTGTGTAGTGTCTTTAGCAATAGGGTCCAATCATCTAGTTCTGGTTGGGAACCAAGAGTAATAGAAATCACTTATATTGTTTTGGTGGGGGTGTCTCTGTGGCCTCCCTGATCAACAATCTTAAAGGATGTACCCCACACCGGGCACTGGGATTTTTGTTTAATACACAGTGTCTTCAAAGAGCAGTATTATTCAGCCATGCAGGACATCTCCCTTCTATTTTTTTAAACATACCTTTATATTTGTTTTTATTTTACTTTTTAATTATTTTTATTGCTTTTTTGAGAATTTCATACAATGAATTTTGATCATATTCAGATCCATCTCCATACACAACATAGGAACTCTGACTTCTGTCTTCAATTAATATTTTTAAAGGTCTGTAGAGTCTTATTTGTGTTCCACAAATGCCTTTGGGGTTTGGGTCCATCACCTGGAGCTCGGTCAACCTACTTGGCATTAAACCTTTGACTAAAACTGACTGTCTTCCAGCAGCTATCAATTGCCAGTAGTTCCTCAGCTAGGGCAGAGGTCTAGCTTGGGCTTATATAGACTTGTACCTGCTATCACCTACACTGTGGGTTCATGTTTAGTTTCTATGTTGTGTCTGGAAAATATGGTTTCCTCATATTCATTCATTACCTCTGGCTCTTAGAATCTTTCTTTTCCCTCTTTCATGATGATTCCTGAATGTTGGGAGGACAGGGTGTGATACAAGTGTCCTATTTAGGGCTGAGCACTATGCAGTCTCTTATTGTCTGGATAATATCTCTGATGAAAGTTTAGAGATACAGTAATTGGCCTGGCAGTTAT